>NC_135785.1:229243544-229556044 GCF_051106095.1 Pogona vitticeps | reverse complement strand
ATGCAGCAAAAAATCAAGTGTTCAGTTTCTTTCTTAAGGGTCCGTGGTTTTAGCCCCGGCCTTGTTGAATTATGATCATGCTTTCCATCAATATTCCTCAAGTGTTGCCCATGTAGTGGTTTATTTTTCCAGCTGTTTAATTTATTTTCAAATTGTTGTTTTTCATATTGAACCTTTGTTACTGCTGTTTTCAAAATATTCTCCATTTTCACTGCCTTAAGTAATTTTTTTCTGCTTGTACTGATATAATAATTTAGGCTTCTTTTTTCCTCCTCTACTACCTGTTGTATTTGCAGTAATCCAAAAAGAATCCATGATTTTTCGTGATAAATATAATCTGTCCGCATCACATTTTGTTCATTAGTTTCCAAATTTTTTAATCCAATTCTTCTAATTTGTTTTTAGTCCAATCTATTATTCCAGCTGGATATCTAATCACTGGAGCTGCCCATGTGTTTATGGCTTTGATTGCATTTCCATCATTTAATTTTGATTTTAAGATTTTCCGCAGTCTTTTGATATATTCCCATTCTGTCAGTTCTTTAACTTTTATGTGCATGATAATAATGATAATAAACTTTTATTGGCATATAAAATAAACATAGTCAAGCTAGTTTGTTAGATTTAGGGCTTTACCTCCTAACAATTGACTCAAGGAAAACAGCTACTTGTTCTATAATGTTGACCACCTCCACTGATAACATAAAATGGAGCTTGTTCAGATCAGATTTCCCCTCCAGCTTTAATAATATTGAGGTGACATACTTTTTATGGCAGTCCTGATGAAGTGGACAGTGCAAGACCATGTGAGTGAGGGTTTCCAAAGCACCCTGCTCACATGGACAATATCTTTGGGAATAAGGAATTCCATTATGCCTACTATACGATACAGCACCAGCCATGACGTGACATCTGGCCAGCCACTGCGGGCTGAGAGAGAAATAGATTTTCCCAGAAGTAGCGTATTGTTATAACTATTCTTGTGATGCAAAACATGTGATGTGTTTAGGTCTTGAATGTGCAATTAAGAGCTATTAACCTTACAACTGTTCTTTTTTCTTTGATGGAGACCAGTCTAGATGCTTGCAATTCTTGACTCTTCATGTGGACTTTAACTATGGGAGTTATCATGATGAGTGCCTGCACTTCCATATCTAGCACTACATCATCACTGCCCTGTGTGTTTTCCATATGTTTGGAGACAACAGAATTTAATGAAAATGTAATGCCAGATTGTCTTTCAACTTATGAACAATAAATGATGACAACGGACTAAAATGCATGTACATAGGCGTGTGCTATATGCACACAGGGTCTACTCCTCTGCAGTCAAAGCATTGGCTTTGCATTCTGTCAGGATACTTGCTTAGCCAGCTACCATCCTCCTCCTTTGCCATTCTAGTCCCTCTTGGTGAAACTGGCTCCCCAGTTGTTTCAGGGAGCTATTTGTTCATGAAGCTTTTGGCCTCAGTCCCTTCCCGGCCCCCTTTCACTGGACATTCAGGTTTCACCTTTTAACCTGATGTTCTACTATACTTGATGTCAGCCACTGCCGCTTGGTTCCAGCAGCATCTTGGTTCCAGCAGTGTTGATTCTCTTCATGTTTGATAGCCCTTGGAGCCCAATGGTCATTTGTCCACTCCACAGCCAGAATTCTTAAGAACTGTTTCTTCCTCAGTAAACACCTCACAACAGCTATAAAGAACGGCTAATTCTATCACTTCATAAAAATGAACGGTTTTTGGCTCCCATATGCAGACTCACTTTTCCTATGAATTTGAGAGGAAACTTTCTTAGAATATTCTATCAGTAGCATCTAATTCTGTGAAAGATCCGCAGGATTTACAGGACAACAGATGGTTAGGGCTGATTTTGTCAACATTCCAGAGGATTTTTATTAATGTTTTGTGGAGATTGCTTCAACACCGTACAGATTTAATTAATGCTGATATGCTGATAGAAACAATCAATTAAATGATGAGTATAAATTAGAGTTTTACTTATAAATTACGTGAAACTGTGATATCCTTTATGACTCTCAAGAAGAGGTCATGTATTTATAAACAGTCGTGCTAATGTATGGAAAGTATCCAAATCTGAGAAAGAATGTATCCAGAAAACCTACTAATCTGGAATGGTTGTGAAAGGTAATGAATGATATTAATCGGATTAACAGTCATGGAAAAATCTATCAGTCAATCAGAGAATTAACCCATTGTAAGAATAACAGAATAAGGTAATACCAGCTTGGTGAACAGTTTCTATCAAGCATCACACTTATAATCAGTCAGTCAACTTCCCTCCATCTACAAAATAAGTCAAGGTTTTGCCTACAGGAACTGGAACTGATTCCAACTGCTTTTGATCATAATTCTGATTTTGATAGAGCTAGTAGTTTAGCATGTCTGGCTGGAAATTGTGATAGCATGAAAAGTTAGGGAAAAGGTCCGGATCGGTTTAATTTTCAAACAAGAATAAGGATAGCTATGTTGGGAGAAAACAAGTTCCAAAATCCATACAATGGTAATGCTTTTGTTAGGGCAACCCAAAAGGCACAGAAAAATGTGCAAAAGCACCAGAATTGTGCAAGGTCTTAAGGAAACCATACTGGGCTACCTTTCAAACAGTGTGTTGCTGCAGGCACAGTCCAGTATCTTCCAGAAAAACAGTTCCATTGTCTTTGACACTGTACATTTCAGGTTTCAGATTCACTCTAGCAAGCAAGTACTGGTACATATGCAACGTGTTCTCTAGCTTGCCAAAAATTTTTTTAAAAAAATAAAATAGGCTTTTAGTCAAATTGTAATCCTTTCCAGTGAAGCACTGTTTCTCGCAAAAACAGGAATTGATTTCTATGTATTCACATTCCCTCATACTAGTAAACATTGAAATTATGTGGTTCCAAGTGTTTGGCTTAAAAACTTACTAGACCATGCAACCATGAACGAATTGTTTGCATAAGCATCTTGTAACCAGAGCAGGGAGTTCCCTACTATATGTAGACACTCCCTGCCCAGACAATGAGCTGCTCCCAAATGTTTGTATCTATTTTTCCCACTTTGACCCTGCTCAGTGTGAAAACAGAAATTGAATCCTGAAGAGTCATGCCAATGCCATTTACTCCTGATCATAGACCACTTGTGGCTGCCATTTTGATAAACTGTGGTCTTGCTTGATCGTGTCAGTATTGGAGAATAAATGTACATATCCAAGGAGGAAACAGCTTCCTTAGAAGGTGTTTTTGCACTCACCACTCTGGTCCATGCACTTGTAATCTCGAGATTAGATTACTGTAATGCACTCTATGTGGGGCTACCTTTGAGATTGATGTGGAAGCTTCAAATGGTGCAGAATGCGGCGGCCAGACTTCCCAGTGGGACAAGAAAATATCAGCATATCTCCCCCACTCTGGCTGCCTTGCATTGGCTGCCCATTCATTTCCACATCGATTTCAAGGTATGATGACATATAAAGCCCTAAACGGTTTAGGACCTCAATATCTAGCGGAACACCTCCTCCCACCTTGATCTACCCGAATCACTCATTTTAGCCAAGACGGGCAGCTGAGGGGCCTAACACTTATGGAGGCCCAGAGAGAAAGAGCAAGAAACCAAGCCTTCTCAGCAGTGGCCCCTCACCTTTGGAACAGTCTCCCCTCAGAGATCTGTCTGGCTCCCTCGCTGGGTGTTTTTAAGAGCAGACTTAAGACCTTTAGGCTCTTTAGGCAGGCTTTCCCTCCTGTCATCACTTGAATTTTTTTTTCTTTTCCCCATCTTGAACTATATTATTATTGTTGTTTTTTTATTTTATTATATTATTTTTACTCCATTTTCTTATTGTTAGGTGCCCAGAATAAACTTTGGTCTAGATGTGTGGGATATAAATTTAATTAATTAATTAATTTGCCATTTGGTTGTCTTGTAAATTCAAGCTGCAGAACATCATCTATTTCCTTAGGTTGTACAATGGCTAGGTTGAAACTGTCAATAGCCAAACAATAGTGCAGTGCTCACATACCTTCACTGCCTGTGTTTGCTCCCATCGAAACAATAATCACCCCTAAACCTCCACAGTATGTTTGGTGTTGTCATTTGAACACCTTCTCTTGCGTTATCACTTTTACTAACCAAGACAAGCAGCCAGTGTTATCTTTTAGTCTGACAAACTGATTCTGACAAACTAAGGTCTTATTTCACACAGCCCTTTTAAAAGTAACAATATATTTGGTTAAACATAGTTTACTTTGGTGACACTGCATAAACCATGTGTCATAGCAGTGACTAGCAGTATATGTCATCATATATAATTACAAAATAAAAAGTGAAGTTTATAAAGCAATAAGAGTTTCATTTTTAAAACACCACAAAGGAATAAAAAGGTTCAGTGAACAAGTAAGAACAATGTTTTGGCTTGTGTTCTTTGATACACAACCATAAGTCTTAACTTTTGTTCTTTATAATGTACAGTATACAGTTTAACTCTCTAGATATCTGCCCTAACAAAAGTGCCAACAAGACCACACTTCTATTCACATTTAGTTCTCAAAACAGAATACTCTCATTCGCTGAAACCCTGTTGCTTTGTGTAGTAAGTTACACTAGAGTACGCCCTTTGAATCAGTGGGGATTTGGCAGTCAACTCCTCCATAAATTCCACTGATTCAAATGGGCCCATTCTAGTTACAACTTATTTTAACACAATAAATTGCAATTAAAGTAGGCCCATTCATATCAATTGAACTTACGGAAGAGCTGACTCACCAAATCCTATTGATTCAGTAGGTCCGCGTTAGTGTGACTCACAATAAGATTTCAGTCATTTTCATCCACCCACCACTCACAAAGTCTAACTGTAACTACACACACCTTTATATACAAAACCAACTCTTTCCAACTAGGAACCACAAAGACCAATCAGCTTATACTTCCATTACCAAACATTTTTTGCATTTCTCAACTGTTGCAACAGTTACTAATGGTCCATATTGCATACAGCTGTAAGTCAACCCCATAAGTTGCCATGTAACTAAATACAAACCTGTATACAAAATATGTATACAGAAAATAATCGATATATTAGTTTTCAGACCTTAGGCATCTGCTCTACAAATTATTTGTAGACACGCTCTACAGATATTTGTGACACACTCCTTCATTTCTGCAGTACAATAATTTATTACATTTTTGTTTTGTGCACTAACAGATAAACATGCCCATATTTTCTATTCTGCCTTTTTTCACATACAACTTACTCTGCTATTATTGTATACTTGCTTACTTTACTATTCTATTACCTCTTGCTGATTATTCTATATGTCTCTTTGTGTTGTCACACATTCACCACTTCACTGCTATCCAGAATTCACTACCTGCACAATGAGCTCTTTTGTCAATGTTTTTTAAAGTAAGAGCAGGACATATTCTTGAAGGCTTTCACGGCCGGGATCTGATGGTTGTTGTGGGTTTTTCTGGCTCTTTGGCCATGTTCTGAAGGTTCTTCTTCCTAACATTTCACCAGTCTCTGTGGCTGGCATCTTCAGAGGGTGCCACAACAACAAAAACACCGATCTCCATAATCACCCAATCTCCTGAACAGGACAAAAGCTGATCCCACAGCTATAAATACTCAACTATTCAAGCAAACTGCACCAGATAGAGTTCTGACTCCTGTCCTCTGAAGATGCCAGCCACAGAGACTGGCAAAACGTTAGGAACAACCTTCAGAACACAACCAAAGACCCTGAAAAACCCACAACAACCATAAGAGCAGGATCCTAGCAGAAAGTGATCTGTATGTTTGGGCCATATTTTGAGTTGGTTCCCTATCCTGCTCTATGTTTTTGGAAGAAAAAAATATTATTCAAATAAACTTTATTTATTTAAACTATTTTTAGCCCACGTTTTTCCTAAGAAAGGACCCAAGTTCTTGCTTAGCACATATGCTCATCAGTTGGTTTATGTTGTAAATTTACTAGATAATTTTAAATGGTTGAACTATTTGTACTATACAAGATGTTGTCCCTTTTGTTTGACTCTGTTCTACAATATGTTTTCAATAAAGTGTTTTCCAGTAATCAAGCTAACAGCCATTCTAAGAAATGGGGAATTCTGTAATTTCCTTTGAGGCACTATCTTACTCACAAAAAAAGATAATCATGAGATTAATTCAAGGCAGATTTTCATTGAAGAAATAGGCTGAATTTGGTGAATACTGGACTATTTATGGATGTGAAATATTGGACAAGAATGTAGTTATGTTGTGAGATCAATGTGAATCTTACCAAAGAAAAATGTAATGTTCTCATTGTTTCTTGTGACCCGTCCTTAAATTCAATCCTACAGAGAAACAGAAAAAAATGGATACATAGTTTTTGCCACTCTGGTCCATAGAAATAATTTTTCAGAGAACAAATGTAAGTAGTTCATTAAGCTAATTAAAATTACAGACATCAGGGTGGCATCAAGTGTCAAAAAATGCCCTGGCTGGTTCTATTTACCACCCAGAACATACAGTAGTCTATTGCCAGGGTACGACTTCCATCAGAATCAGTGATGGTCAGTGGGAAGGAACTATGCCAGCTACAGTCTAGACATCTAGCACAGTGATCCCCAACCTTGGGCCTCCAGATGTTCTTGGACTACAACTCCCAGAAGCCTTCACCACCACCTCTGCTGGCCAGGATTTCTGGGAGTTGAAGTCCAACAACATCTGGAGACCCAAGGTTGGAGAACACTGATCTAGCAGACACCAGGTTGCCCACCCACCTCTGAGCTCTGTGATACAAAATCACAAAGGATCATGGAACATAGCTTTATGTTAATATCCCTCCAACACCCATGTGTTCCTAGATGCAGCTTCAGTGCACCATCTATCAGAGGCAACGCTGGAGGTGGAAAGGCAAAGGGAGAACCAGCACCATCTCCAGCACCAGCAGCCACCACAGCAGCACCAGTAACCTCCCCCAGTAACACTTGCCCCCCAGGGAGTCATAGATAGTACTAAGGATTTATAAGCCCTCCTTGCTATGAGTGGCAACATTTGTACCTCCATGGACACCCTTGATATGACAGACAGTATGATTAAGTATGTGACTCAGGAGACCTGGATTCAGATCTCCATTTTGTGGCAAAATTCATTTACTGACCTTGGGCCAGTCACTGTCTCTCAGCCTGACTTATCTCATAGGGCTCTTTATGAGAAGAGAGCAGGTATGTTGATTTCAACCCACTGGGAAGAAGGTGGGATATAAATGCAACTGGTAAACAATAGTTGTCAGCTAGCCTTGACAACTGGAAAATACAAATACATAATCCTCTTTGCCAGATATTATTGGAACAGCCAGAGATACTTGACATGATCAAAGTGAAACTTAAGTTTGAGCCTCTTAACTAACCAGTCACATCTGTGTGAACTGGAGACCCAGAAAGAAATGTTACATAACAATAAGGAATTTAGAGCAGTTTTACTCTTTGTTGATTTCAGTTTGACAACTTAACTTGTTAACATTACAATAACAGAATATTTCCTTAAAAAAAAAACCAACAAGTCTTATACAGCACAAGTTGAGACAATGTATAAAATGTCCCAATGTGCTCTTTACAAAAATGTTCACCTTACTATATTGTGCAAAAATAAAGCACACCTTGATTAAAGTGGTTTCACAACACAAGAACGGTTTACCCACATTGTTATGCAAGCTGTGGTCCCTGGGGGTAAACGTGTTATCTGTTGGAAGTTCATTACAGAATACCAACTCTAAAAAGAGGTTAGTAATTTAACAGGTTAATGAACAGCTTCCTGGCAAAGTTGTTTACACAAATTTTCCAATCTGCCCCAAAACAAGAAACAGAGGTACAGTCTAATGGGATTGCATGGAAGCAGATTATAGCGCTACAGTGTATAAGTAGACCACATCACCTCAGCATACAGAGGTGTGTTGCTAGTTATCTCTCTGTTCGTAGTCGCTTCAAAATCCATCATTACCCTTCCATTCAAGGGGGCATTGACACCATTTCTCTGTGGAGCACTCAGAGCTTTTTGTGTCCACAGCTGTGTAGCCTCATGGAATGGCTGCTTGTGTGTGGCTGAATTCTTGCTTGGGTCAATGAAAAGTTTGGGACAGTGAGGAGTTCTTGGTGAATATAGTCACTATAGGCTGAGCCTGGATCATTAATGTTTGATATGCCCTCACGCAAGCTCTGCAGAATCCTGGATCCATCTTTCTCCCATTTTTGATTATTGGAACAACTCCAGTCTTCCAGGTTCCTGGACAATCTTCAAGATATCCCAGATATTTCAGACAATGGCTCTCTAAATTCTTTCAGCACATTGTGGTTCATACTTTGTACTTTAGCCACAGACCTATTTAAAACAGCTAATCTTACCCATCCTGGTATCGCTTCTCGGCCTTTTGGCTAAGATTAAGTGTGTAGTACCCATCCTGGTCTGCAGCACTCTCTTCCTCCTACTTGTTCAAGGGTGGAGTCCCCTTCTGAGACATAACTATGGCCCAAAAGGAGCTAAATGGTTCCAAATTCCTTCTGTCACCTGTTGACATCTCCCCAAGCAGGGGGCTTTCCCCTACCTAACTAGGCTTCAAATGACAAGCAAAGTGGGGCATATTTAATAACCATTTGGGGAACTCTTCTTTTGTTATTGCCTGATAGAGAATATTGTGAGCTACTTCTGCCCTCTAGTGAGTTACTGTTTTATTTCACGGAAGAAGGATGTTTGAAGGCAGTAAGTAGCCTTTTAAACATTGGTAGCAGAATTAATACACAGGATCCCTGCTTTTCAGAGGAGTCATCATTTGGACATTGTTTCCCCATCATTTCTCAGAATTCTTGCATGAACTTAATGCAGGTTGTGAGAATACCCACCTGTCTGATCCATGATGATAAGTGTGTCTTGTAAACTAAAGCAGATTCTAGAATTAAAATAGAAGCGTCACTTCAAAACAGTTCATGAGAGATGAAGCACACTGGCAATTCTGCTTAAAGGCAGAATACTGTTTCATATCAGATATATGGATCTCATATGTCACCATAAACACCAGACAGGATTTCAGCCAACAAACTGCTAGCTAACAAATCCAGTCCTTCCTAGAATAGAAATCTACATGCAGAAGGTACACTAACAGGGATTCTCTGGCTAAATATGGGATTTTGAGGTCTGAGAAAGTAATTCTGGCCATGTCTCTAGGAAATTTTTCACCTTAATTTTAGTAAGTTAAGGTGAAAAAGAAGTTGGCAGAGCCTGACTGTGATTCAGTAGTGCTTCACCAGGAAGCAGGCAGTTTCAAGTTGAGATCTAAACAGCAAGCAGATGCACACAGAATGGAGAAATATGGCAGTCCTTTGCCACTCTGTATGGGATTTGGAATGCTTTTCCCTACCTCCTAATCAATTCTCTCAGATTTCATCCTCTTACTCTTTCTCAGCTGTTCCAACCTGCTTGTGGCCTTATACAGATGGCTAACCCATCCTGATGGTTCTACTTTGCCATGAGGCAGCAAAGTATCAGTGAAAAATCTAATGGCTAAAGAGTTACCCCCAGACTAGTGGTATAGGATATGAAGGGTACTTTGCTTAAGAAAGGGACTAATCACTCTGAGCTGAATCTTCTCGTAATCTCTGGGAGACTCGGGCACAACAAAAGCCACTATGTATTGCCTTTATGAAAGATGTCTACAGTAAATCTGTGAGCATGACTCCGTGTCTGAGGTTTATTCATGCCTCATGTTTCACTGATTTCACTCCCTATTAGGATTATTTGGGGACATATTTGTAATGTCCCCTTCATGAAGGCTCATTTGATAATCTGACTAGCAAGGAATTATTTTTTGAAGTCCTGGTCGGCTGTTTTTTGTTCTAGGATTATGGCATCCCTAGCATCCACTTTTCTTCCAAGCAGCTCCATGTTTAACTAGCAATTCTGTACATTAGCTATAAATACACATTACAAATCTTTACAGGCATAAGCATTTGTGGTGGGGTGGTGGCACTGTACAAATCTAGTGAACCTGGTATCAACATTTAACACATAAGCATTGCAAGATATGTGTCACTGACTATCTGTAAAGCTAGAATATTTATAAATGCCAGGAATAACCATATTCAGAAATATGTTCGGTGGCCATGGTAAAACCAGATGAAACATCAATTTAAGCATACCTAACTCTGTATTATCTTGCTAGTTACAGCTGTTAGCAATCTGAATAAGATTTCCACTATAATTAAAGAAAAAAAAAACAATATAATAGAAGAGAACATCAAGATAGTTCTACATGATTTATAATGAAATAGTTGTAGACTTTTGCATCAGCATCAAGTGTCCAGAAGGTACCTAGTGGTCCATACAGGATATCACTATGTGGACACATTTTTACAATTAATCACAACTCATTAGTCTTCATTCAGTAAAGGCAGAGCCACCAAAGATAAACTGGAGACAAAAAAAAAGGTGAAACTGTGGCTGTCCTACTTTGGGCACATCATGAGAAGACAACATTTTCTTGAAAATATGATATGACTGGGAAAGGCTAAAGGCAGTAGGAAAAGAGAAAAAAGAAATAGGAGATGGATTGACTCTCTAAAGGAAGCCATGGGCTTAAGTTTACAAGGAAGACAGGACATTTTGGAGGCTGCTCATTCATAAAGTCGCCACAAGTCAGAGGCAGCATGACAGCATGTGACAACAACTGTACAGTTTTCAAGGTATATGAAATGTTCAAGGAATGGTTTACCATTGCCAACTCCCAATAGGTTTCTATGGCCAAACAGGGTTTTGAACTCCTGTCTCCTGAGCTCTAGTTTACCACTCTGTCCACTGCACCACATTGGCCCTCTGGTATAGTTGTGATTTATATGTCCTTGATTTCAGCAGGAACTAAATGCAACTAATGTTGTCTTCTAGATCAAATCCCCACATATGGTATTGAACAAGAAGATGCAGTGGAATCCTATTCCTTGCTTGTTGTCTTTACAAATATAAAAGTACATGTAATTACAATGAATACATCAAGTCTTCTTCCTTTTGCTAGATTACAACATAGTTTCCTAATTTTCTACTCACAGATCATATATACATACATATATATACATATATACATACATACATATACATATATATGTGTGGGAATCCAACTGAATATTTACTCTAGCATCACTGCAATGACATAAGTGGCAACTAATTGACAAGCCCTTGCCTGAATTCCTAGTCATATGCTGAATCATGCAGCTTGCATATGGCTAGAAATTCAGTCAGGAATACATTAATTAGTAATAATTTGCTGCCCTGAGATACACCACTGCATTTATGCTCATGTAAACACTCAACTGGATTCTGCATTTATATACAGCAATCTGTGCATTTTCTTCCCACCAGAATGTACTACAAATCGTGGAAATATATGGATTTCTGTGACATGTTTTTCATCTCATTTCCAATTCCATGAGATAAGAAATGAATATTTTCCTGCAGAAATGTGGAACCAAGGCATTTCTTTTTCACGTCTGGTAAGTGTGCAGTTGAGAAAGCAGAAATGACAGTAAAATACGGTTAAGTACTGATTTCTAAGCAATACAATTATTTCTTATCTCTGAGGTTATTAGTTAAAGACTTTGGGGGACCTTGTTGCCACAGAATTAGACTTGGAAAATCCTCCTTGATTATGAGCCAGCTGAATCAGAAGCAACATTTTGCTGCCTGTGGTTAAAGGCTCTCATCTCATATCCACATTCTTGCCTACGTTCCTCTTCTTATCTGTCACAGTGTCAGAGACTATCAGGATGTCTAAGCAGTAACAGATTTAATTCGCCTCCTTCTTAAGTAGCTCTCGGTATTGTATGTCTATCTTAACTAAGACTAGGCAATACAATTCTTTTAGCCCCATCAGTGAACAAGTTGTAATCTAGTTTGATTGCAAGAGCTCCGTAAATAGGATCAGTGGGTCTTTACTGACTTCCAAGGAGAAGCAACATATGGGAAAGCAGCAGGTTTTTAGTTAGCAGGCTGTATGGGTCCAAGATAATGTGAGTGATCAGGAAGTTCCCACCATTGCACAGCATTGCTTCCAGCATAGCTGTGGGGTTTGTGTAGGTTTTTATTTTTCTGCAATCAAAAGGGAAGGAAAAATGTGACCAGAGATCGTTTTATTTCACAATGCACTTTCAACATGCAGTGTGTGAGAAAGAATAACTTTATAATAGTTTTAATGGAAAAATAAATTCATTCTTTACTTATTGGCAGATTCTTCCATTCCTTTCCAAAGGTTCACTGACATATCTGATCTAGCAGAACCAGGTGCAAGCCAACCACATGGCTATATTCAATCTTACTTTCTAGAGGGATGAAAGCCATACCTTATGCCAACGGCACAGAAATGCTTCCTGACAAGTGCTCTTAAAAAGCAATATAGTGGAAAAGTTTGTAACAATCTTTGTGGGAAATTGGAAGACTTTCTAAGTAAATGGCAAGCTTACATGCCTAGGTCTGTGGGAGAAAGACAAAGCAGGTACCTACCAATTCACGTGTTTTCTTCCAGTTTTCTTCATTCCCTTCAAATGACAGCAGAACAGAATATAGTAAAGGCAGAAGGTGTTGCTTGGAAAGGAGGTTTTATCTTTCATCTCCCACTCAAAAGTGGAATCTCAGTATCCTGTCACAAACAATATGCTTCATATTTTAGTTGAAGACAAGATTTAAATAATTAAGAATACAGTGCTTAATAGCCCGTGGTTGTGGCCTAGCTGAGTTAACATAGACCAGCTGAACTTGTATTGAATCCAAGCCCTTCCAAACCTAGGAAAGTTAGAAATTACCTTGTCTTTGCCCAGCGATGGCGTACCTACAGCATGCGTGTCATGGCTGACATGCAGAGCCCTCTCTGTGAGCCCTCTCTGCGGGCACACAAGCCATAAGTCGCCGAAACGCTATGCCTCCCCTGCAGCTAAACCTGAGGAGGCAGCTGCAGCCACGGTGGTGGTGCTTCAACAGGCCAGGATCTGAGCAGCTGGCACTGGATCCAGAGTGGGGTCATGAGGCACCTCCATGACCAGGATTTCCCCTTCCGCTGCCACTTCCAGTTCCTCCACCACCACTTCCGGTTCTGCCACCGCCCGCCGCCCACTAGGTTTTTTTTCATTTTGGGCCCAAAAAGTTTCGCCTGCAGTCACACAAGGTCTTAGCCTAACTTTGTGTTGTCATAGTACTATTGTCCCTGGGCTTAAAAAGGTTTGAATCCATTGCTCTGCCTCATCCCTACTTCTTTTTTTGGCTCTTCTTGCTCACAGATCTTGCTGGCAGAAAAGCAGAGCCATTCCGCTGGTAGATCCTTCAGCTGGTGTAAGGGGGTTCTTCCAACACAAAATATAAAAATGCTGCTTATATACCACCTCATAGCACTTAAAGCACTCTTTGGGTGATTTACAAGTTAATTATGGAGACTACACATTACCCGCCTCCCCCTTGAGCTGAGTACTCATTTTACCAACCTCAGAAGGATGGAAGACAGAGTGAACCTTGAGTCAGCTACCTGGGATTGAACTCCCAGTCATGAGCACAATTTTGGCTGCAGTACAGCAGTTTAACCACTGCGCCACGAGGCTCCTTTGACAGCATCTTTTGTCAGAAGAAGAAGAAGCTTCTGCTTATTCCAAACTCCGTCAGTCAACACATCTTTAAGTTAGGATTACACAGGAATGCTGTAGTTCTATGGTCCCTCCGAGATACTTGTGCTAGAGAGGTCTGGCTTTGGGGAGAGAAATTTAGTCTCCAATTCTCCTTGTAGTCAGATTGCAGCCACTGCTTCAGAGGCATTCTAGAGGCATTCAGAGAAAAGAAGTTAAAATGTAGGATCCATTGTAGCAAGGGTCTCCATACATGCTTCAAACCAGTGGCAGATCTGTCGTAGCCTAGGTGCTGATGTGGATTAATTCTGTAATACAGAACCCAGTGGGAAGAAATTTGGCTAATAAATTGCCCAATAATGTCCTTCCAGGAAAAAAAAAACCTGACAGGTCTTTAGAATCTTTAATTGCTCTCATGTTAAAATTTGACTCCTCACACTGTTGGGATTGGTTCGCTGTGGTGGTCTCCTGTAATGGTGCCTCTGTCCAATGGGGCATAAATAAACCCACCATTTATATGCAAAACATCTAAGCAGAAGCCAAGGATCGGAATTGTAAGCTACTAAATGCTATTACTTTTCAGAAAATCCTCTATTTGACATTTATAGTACATAAGTGAATCCCGATGTTTCTGTATTAGTAACAATTTGGGTAATGTCAGCTTACTTTCTATCGCTCTGCCATCATGAACCTCTGGATGGAACTCCTTCTCAGTGGGAGCCTGCAGTCACACAAGGTAAGCAGGACTGTCTATGAGCTCCTAATTCAATCCTTCTCACACAGTCTGTATTCAGCACACTGCATCAGGTGCAGGTGTCTAGCAACCTGCAATCAGCCTCTTCTAAAAAAAAAGGAAGTGTCCTTTGGTACTAAAAATATCTGTTGTTGCTTGTCTTGACATTCTTCTTACAGTCTGTATAACAATCTTGGATACTGAGGAGGGCGGCACATGCCAGAGCAACAAAGAAAAGCATTTTACACACATACACACATAGCATCTCTCATCAAATTTTTCTATATACAGTATACATATATAGTTGAGATACTAGAAAAATAGATAGATAGATAGATAGATAGATAGATAGATAGATAGATAGATAGATAGATAGATAGATAGATAGATAGATAGATAGATAGATAGATAGATAGATAGATAGATAGATATAGATAGATAGATAGATAGATAGATAGATAGATAGATAGATAGATAGATAGATAGATAGATAGATAGATAGATAGATAGATAGATAGATAGATAGATAGATAGATAGATAGATAGATAGAGATACTAGAAAAACATTATACTGTACAGGATTTTGATGATGATAGTGGCAATTGTGCATATTCTTTTTAAGATTCTACACAACTGACCAGGCAGCATCCTATTAATGTTCATATCATCTAATTTCTGGCAAATCACGTAATTTCTGGCAATGAGGCTTGTCCTTAATAGATGTTGGCACAACAGCCTATATTTAACTCAAATTCGGCCATACAAAGTTACAAAAAAGTCTCTTCTGACCAATGAGGAACTCTGCAATATATATTTATGCAGCCTCAGGACTTGAGTGGAGGAGAAGACTGAAAGTACCTAGCAGGATAACAGATGTTTGATTTATTCTGTGTCATTACGATAGTGGCTGGAACCTTTTCTTATTACCTTTTCCTTATGTAACATAACATTCCTGCAAACTAATGGAAAGATGCACAACCTCCCCTATCTTTCATTCTGTTCTGCACTCTATTTTCTACTACTGTGATGGTTCCGTTTTAAAGCAAAGCTCATTCGTGACCTCACTGGCCAGGACATGTGGCTTTGGCATCACTCTTAATAAGGTATGGTTGAGGTAAAATGCCTAGGCGAAAAGGTGAACAACAGAGGTGAAAAGCAAATGCTCTCCTGTGACTGAGGAGACAGCATGGTGCTGCAGGTAAATGACCTTAAATGTAGAAAGACCTTTTGCATGGCTTTCCATGTGTGCACTACATAAGCACTAATATTTTTACATTTTTATAATACTTCTGAGTTATTTGAAGTGATCATTGGAATGACTTGAAGAGCTCACCTTCTGGTTTCAAGTTTGAGCTCTGAAATCTTATGAAAGAGAAGAGAGATACATTAACCATGCATAAATTTCCAAGGATGTAGCTGTATTAGTCTGTGGCAGCAACACTAACAAAGAGACCTGTGGCACCTTAAAAACAAACAAGCTTTATTTGACATAAGGGTCCATGGACTGTAGCTTACTTCTTTAGATGCAGAACCATACAGACAGAACAGTGGTTACCTGTAAAACAACTCAAATTACATCATTAAGGAGGTGTGTGGAGCCCACCCACATTGAGGAGAGCATTCTAACACTGTTTCCCTCAGTCACCATTTTGAACTCACAAACATGGTGGTCTGAAGAAAATATAGATTGTATACAAGTAACTGTTCCATGTGACCTGGAACCTCAGTTTAGGTGTGTGGGTTTGTCTCTCATGTGGACAGACAATCTCTCTCTTCGGGCATGTTTCTGTGTTCACCACAACAATGATGGTGCTGGGGACACTGTTAGTAAATTCAACACATGTGGGCTCAACGCAAGGGGGCTGTAGAATTTAAAAATGACAAAATTAGCATTTTACTGCATGTGTTTATGTGAACCCAATAGTTTCAATGCATTAATTGTGGCTGTTTTCAAAGAGGTAGTCATAGTCGTCTATTTCAGCATGCATAACAAAGACATAACTAAACCATTAAAAAAAAACACCAAATTGTGTCGGGCTGCCTTTAAGACTGAAAAATGCATTTCATTGCATGAGATGAGGAAATGTCAGAGTCAGAAAGTGGGTGGTAAATAATCCATGAAAGGTCATAATAAAATCAATCAGTACTTTTTTTTGTTTTGTTTTGTTGAATTGTGAATTGTGTTTGTATCACTTAAATTGGGGGCATAAGGGGAAACGGAAGGAAAGAGCCTTTTACAACATCTTCCCTATCAGTTTCATACACCTTTCACTGTAGGTGCTACTTTCTAAAATATGGGCTGTGGGCTTTTTTTAACAATGGGTATTCTCCTGAGGTAATTTCAGTTCATCAGGAAATATGCAGATCAGTAATGTAGTGGTACAGTGGACCCTTGACTTACAGACGGCTTGACTTACAGACTTTTTGAGTTACAGACTTCTCTGGCCGCAAAATTTAGGTTTGAGTTGCAGACTGAGATTTGACTTACAGACCAAAAAAAACCCAAAATGGAACAAAAATGGCCTGTTACGGGATTAATCGGTTTTCAATGCACTGTAGGTCAATGGAGACTTGACTTACAGACTTTTTGACTTGAGAATCGCCTTCCAATACGGATTAAGTTCTCAAGTCAAGACCCCACTGTACATTTGGAAGTGCTCTTTGTGACCGTCCGCACAGCAAACCCACTCCTCAAGAAAAGTCCAAATGTGCAGACTGCTGCATTAGTCCATAATAAAAAATGAGTTGCAGTTGCTTTGTAAAATCATAGCTCTTAAGTGTCCATTCAAAATGAATCCACTCTAAAACACTTAGCATTACAACAGGAATAGCTTGCATTAATGCACTATTCCTGGGAATATCAATTTCTCTCCTAGCTACTGGGAGGATTGCAGCTAAGGTCAGAAGGAACAGGAAAGCTGAGGTAGTGGGGGGAATATGATGTCCTCACCCTGCTACTCAGAAAGTCCCTGGACTTCAACCATGGCTCCAGGACAGCCCTGGTAATAGACAATGTTGCAATGTTATGTCTTTATCCAATTAATTTGGGCAAAAGCCAACATAAAATGGTGATATGTTTATTTATATTTATTTTTACATTTAAATCTACCTTTCTACAAAGGAAACAATGCTCAAAGTAGTTAAAACTATAATTAAAAACAAACTGAGAACCAAGTAAATTTTTGTGTGTCCCATGCTAATGTGGTACTGGATGGAGAAAAAATCATTCAAATAAACATGATGATGAGTCAGATAAGCCCACAACATTGGTTACAGCTATAGTAGCCCTTATTAATGAATTACCACTGCAGTTAACCCTGAACTAACCAGTTCAAGCACACCTGCAGGAAAGAAACCATGGAGTGACAGGAAACCAGAGTCAACACAGGCATATAGCCATTGTACGGCTCCCTGACACCTGGACATTTGAATCCCAAGCCAGACTTGGCCAGTAAAGTTATGGTGTAAATAAAGAAGACATTACCACAACAACTGCAACAAGTATGCCTTTGAAACAGTATGAATATTTTAGGGAGGGAAAATGGAAACATGAACAGAAGTCTGGCTGCTAGTAACTCTCACAGGAGAATTAAATTATACTAAAGCCGTCTGCTTTCTGATGTCTTTTCCCATTGAGCCAGGCTGGCCAAGCAAGGCTGATCCACTCAGACCAGTGAGCCTTCTCATTTGTAGCAAATGCCGAAGTAAACAACGGGGGCACTTACTAGGTTGCTTGGCCAGGCAGCATGGGCCTCTGGCCTTTGCCTCTCCTCTTTTTCCTTTAGCCTCCAACAATGGACACAGTGGGGGCAACTTGGTAAGCTGGGTCCTTCCTAGAACAATTTAAACAGAAAGGATCCTACTTAAAGCAAAAAGCAAAGCAAAGCGTGCTGCTTATATACCGCCCCATAGGGCTTCAAGCACTCTCTGGGCGGTTTACATTTTAATTATACAGGCTACACATTGCCCCCCCCCCCAGTGAGCTGGGTACTCATTTTACTGACCTCGGAAGGATAGAAGGCTGAGTCAACCTTGAGCCGGCTACCTGGGATTTGAACCCCAGATCGTGAGCACAGTTTTATCTGCCACGAGGCTCCTAGTTGCACCCACTGTGCTCATTGTTGGAGGCTCAGGAAAAAAGCTTGAATTGTTTAAATTGTTCTATAAAGGGCCCAGCTTTTATTCAAACAGTATTTATTTATTTATTTATTTATTTATTTATTTATTTATTTATTTATTTATTTATTTAATATTCCGCCTATCTGGCCCACTGGGCCACTCAGTACAATTGTTTAAAAATCTAAAATCGTCAGAGTCAAAATTGTTAAAATATGAATAAGACCAAGAGGACTTGTTATGTGGATATGCGTGGCTAATCAGTTATTAAGTTTCATGAATATATTAAAAAGCCAAACAGGAACATACGAATTCTGATGTCTTCTGGTGTTCTCCTGAGTAGACAATATTTCCCTCGCGTTTTTCAGCCTCCGTGAAAAGCCAAGTTTCAGAAAATGAGATCTCTTTTCAACTCAAGGTATGATCAGATTGCAATACAGGATCACATTGGAAAGGGTCTCTCTGATGGGTACAATCTCTTTTAAAGTGACCCTTCTGTGCATATGTGATTGAGTCTTGATTGCTGCAACCAGACTCCACCCCCCCATAGTAGCCCTGCCACTGACCCCAAAAGGTCTTGATTCAGCACAGACCAGGGTTGCACTAGTTCACTATCTCCTGTACGTTGCCTGGTCACAGAAAATAAAACAAATCAGACCATGTCACAGGCAATCCAAAATAAGCTAAATCACCATCTATTTGCAGTCCCATTGCTCACTGCAAACTTCCCACACAGCACCATATTAATGTAACCCTAAATGTACGATATTTTTCTTTAGTCATTTTTAATCCATTTATAATAAAAGAACAAAACACAAAGGATGCACAAATACTAAATTAAGACATGACAGACATAACTTTCATAGATTTGTGAGGCAACATTGTCTTTTAATGGAAATTGTCTACTGAGGTAGGAGAGGAAAATTCCTCTCAGGAAAAGAAAAATGTAATACATGGAAAAGCTCAGACGGACTGAGGGGGTCACTTTTGGCTGCCCAGAAAGTTGAGTCAGAGCTCCATTTGAATGATCGTAGAACAGAGCTGCATTAGACCACCTGTTCATTCTAAACCTGATTGACACCACCATCCCAAGCTCAGCTGACTTTTCCAAACTAATAAATTAACAGATGGCAAATGCTGCTCTAGCTGGATTTGAGACAGTAAATGGAGGGAGAATGGTGCTATATGTGGACATTAATCCCCAAAAGTGTCACAAACTTTAATACATCCATTTTTCATCATAACGTTAATTCTCTGGCTATCATTTGCCACCATATCTGCTTACAGGTTTCGTCACTTTATTTCAGTGCATGAATGCATAAAGGAATAAAAATATTAGTCTTAAGGATCACTTGTTGAAACTAGAAACGTTAAATGCATACATACAAAAAAAAATCATATTTCCATTGCAGTTTGTGGCTTTTGTGAAGGTGAAGGTGAAACAGTTTTCAAAGGATATTATGAAGCTGGCTTAGAGAGTTGGGTGTGCTTAGCTTTGAAAAGAGAATACTGAGAGCCTTCAGAAGGCAGCAGCCAAACAAATGGATTCAAATTACATGGCAGGAAATTTCCTTTCATGTAATTAGAATGTGTTAATTTGGCTCATATTTCCAGGAGTTGCAGAAAATAAGCTTGTACCATCTTCCACATGATCGCCCTTCAGATACTTGAAGACTGTAATCATATCACCTCTGAATCTTCTCAAAGTTAAACATACTCAACTCTTTTAGCAATTCCTTTTAGGACATCTTTTCCAGATCCTGGATATGTTCCAATTTCTTAATCTCCATCTCAAGAATGGCACCCAGACTAGAGTGGCAACATTATTTTCCTTAATATGGACACTCTGCTTCTGATGACGAAGCCTAAAATTGCACTAAGTACTTTGTTTTGTTATTTTTTTTCTATCACATCACACTACAGTCTCATGTTTCATTTGTCCTCTCTTAACCCTTTTCACACATTTGTCCAGCTATTGCCCATCCTATATATGTGCACTTGTGGTTTTTTTGCTGCTTTAAGTGAAGAACTTAAAATGACATTTATTTTGGTTGTTTTAACCTATCTTTCTGTTGTCAAACATGGAGCATAAGGGCTGCTCGATATTTGCCACAGTGATCTTTGGCTTGCAATTCTGGGGATTTCTACTGATGGAACAGGTTACTGGTTTCCCCTTGCACAAGAGGTGGGTGAAAGAAAGAAGAAGCACAGAATGGAATGTTCCAGCTGCGGTTTCTGAGCAAAACAATATTAGTTGATACTTGATATGTAAATTAATACTCTTATTCTTTACTGCCTTCTTCCTCAAAATCAATATAATTGTTCTTCTTTATTAAAGACAGTCAGCACATGCAATTTCCTCCATAATGACTACTAGCATATCCAGAGAGACAACATCAGGTTTTCAGTACACTACTTTATTTTATTTTTCCTTTCCACTGTCTCTGAAATAATTTCCTCAAGTGATGACCATATGGTTTCTGATTTTTTACCAGTTAAGCTTTTCTTAAGTACTTACTCTTTCTAAATAGACATAAGCTCAGCACTAGCTCACTGAAATCTTTTAGTAGAACTTATAGCCTGTGCACAAATAGCCATTTGAAATTCTCTGCCACAAGGGCAGAGAAATTGTGGGGACAATTTCACCAGATTTATCTAGGGGAAGGAGAAATTTTTAGGCTTATCATTAGCCATGGCTCATGATTGTACCAACAGTTTGAGAAATTTTGCTCAGCACTTCATACTTTTCAGCATCCAGCACTTTCCCCAGGCCTTCCAAATTTTACATTCAGACGGGACTCTGCATATACACTTTCTCTGTGACACACAACCCTTTTGTGAGTTATGTAACATGAAGGGAAAACAATGTTTTGTCCAGCTCAAGAAAATCTTTCAGCTAGCACCATCTTACTGACAGAAAGCAACAATGGCTTCGAACAAGGTCAGGGAAAGTGACAGAAGAAAGTGTCAAAGCAGGAATCATAACTACAGAAGAACTAGGTAACTTTAATGTTGCCAATACAGAAAATGAAATAATTAGAGATGTTGTATAACATGAGTCAATCATCAATCCAAATGGAGACTGCAGCAAGAAATCAGAGAAGACCGAGAAGGGCAGCAATGAAGGAATTAGAAAAGATCATCAAGTGTAAGGATGTGTCATTGGAGACCAGGACCAAGATCATCCACACTCTTTGAAACTACAAATGGTCCAGAACACGGCCACCAGATTATTAACAGGGGTGAAAAGACACCAACATATTTCCCCCACTCTGGTGGCCTTACATTGGTTACCTTTGATTTCAAGGTACTAATGCTTACATATAAAGCCCTAAATGGTTTAGGGCCTCAATACCTGGCAGAGTGCCTATCCCCACTTAGCTCTACTTGGGTCACTCAATCAAGACAGACCGGGCAGCTGAGGGGCTTAACCCTGAGAGAGGCCTGGAAGGAGAGAACAAAAAACCAGGCCTTCTCGGTGGTGGCCCCTCATCTTTGGAACACCATACCACCAGAGATTTGACTGGCACCCTCGCTGGGAATTTTTAAAAACAAGTTGAAGACTTGGTTCTTCCAGAAGGCCTCCCCCCCCCCCATTACATAGCTTCTTTTCCACCTTGGATCCTGTTTTCTTTATCAATTTTTGCTCTTTGATCAAAGTTATTCTAATGTTGTTTTTATCTTTATACTGTGTAAGCTGTCCCCAGAGTAGATTCCCGAATCTAGATGGGCGGGGTAGGAATGGAACAAATAAATAAAGAAATTTGTATTTCCAGTCACCATTTATGGGTGTGGAAGCTGGATAGCTAAGAAAGCTGACAGAGAAAACAACCAATTCATTTGAAATGCAGGTACTATGGAGTGCCACCAAAAAAAGAAAGAAAGAAAAAAGAAAAAGTTGTTCAAGCCTGAACTATCTCTGGAGGCAAAAATGCTGAAACTGAGGGTGTCCTACTGAGAGTGCAGTATTCTCTGGAGAAGACAATAATGCTGGGAAAGGTGGGTGGCAGAAGGAAAAGAAGAAGTCCAAATGTGAGATGGATTTATTCCCTAAAAGAGGGAATGGGCTTGAGTCTGCAAGAGCTGTGCAGGGAGGCTGAGGACAAGATATTTTGGAGAGTGTTCATTCATAGGGTAACCATAAGTCAGAGGCGACTTGACAGCATGTAACAACAACAAAGCAATGTGGCATAATCTGGTACCCAATTTCTTAAACATTTTATTTCCTTGTGAAAGAGATTTCAGTTTTTCTACCTCTTTCTCAGGACCCTTTTAGATTGTTTTTGAAAGTTTTTAAATGTTTTTTTTTAAATTGTGTGCATATTTGTTTATTTATTTAAACTTACAGTAATATTGTGAGGTGGATGAAGGTGCTGTGCTTGTTTTTATTTTGCATTTACCTCTTAATCTGTCTGTAGCTTCCCTGGCTGGCCACACTTTCAGATCTGAAAAAAAATCCTGTGAGGTGAGTTAGTTTATGGGATCTTCTCCTTAGGTCCAGTTGAACTGTGTCAGCTGCAACAAAGATGTGTGCAGTCAAAGAGTCCAATTCTTTGGTACCAGGTCTACCATCTAATGAGTATGGAAGTTTGTTTGTTTGTTTGTTTGTTTGAATAGGATTTCTATCAAATTTCAAAAGAATGGTCAAAATTTTCCAGGGGAGAAATTTTCAACACAGTACTGATATAAATATCAAATGCACTTGCATCACTAGGGTCTTTGATATTCCAATATATTTCCTTCCTTCCTTCCTTCCTTCCTTCCTTCCTTCCTTCCTTCCTTCCTTCCTTCCTTCCTTCCTTCCTTCCTTCCTTCCTTCCTTTCTTCCCAGGCTACCTATACCACAAAGCCTTTGTGACATGACTGGCTATATCACCTATAGTGGCATCTTCTTTGTCTTTAGTATCAAGATTTTAATATCAGTATTGTACTTGTCAATGGAAGAATTTATATAAACTTAAATAACGACAACATGGTAGTTTTCCAGATTATGAAAAAATAGCAAACCTAACCTGCAGAATCAGCATGTAGGAAGATTATGGTGGAGTTAATGGCACTTATATTTTGGTACATTAATGGGAAATTAAAATTGATGCTTCAACCTGACAAGGGCTAGGTTCATCTATGTTAATAGATGAGCCTCGTGGCGCAGTGGTTAAAATGCTCTACTGCAGCTAAAACTGTGCTCACGACCTGGGGTTCAAATCCCAGGTAGCCGGCTCAAGGTTGACTCAGCCTTCCATCCTTCCGAGGTCGGTAAAATGAGTACCCAGCTTGCTGGGGGGGGGCAATGTGTAGCCTGTATAATTAAAAATTGTAAACCGCCCGGAGAGTGCTTGTAGCGCTATGAGGCGGTATATAAGTCAAATAAATAAATAAATAAATAAATAAATAAATAAATAAATAAATAAATAAATAAATAAATAAATAATGATAAACATAGCCATAAACTGACTTATTGACCTTGAAACACTTGTTGTTGTTGTTTAGTCATTAAGTCATGTCCGATTCTTCGTGACCCAATGGACCAGAGCACACCAGGCCCTCCTGTCTTCCACTGCCTCCCAGAATTGGGTCAAATTCATGTTGGCAGCTTCAATGACACTGTCCAACCATCTTGTCCTCTGTTATCCCCTTCTCCTCTTTCCTTCACTCTATCCCAACATCAGGTCTTCCTTTTGTTAAAGATGAGACAGACAGAGTTTTTAAATTAAATACATACAACCATTTAAAATAATCAGCTTAAGCATTCCAAGCAACCAGTCAATGGAAGAATTCAACTAAGTAGAAAAATTTAAACTATGGAAATAAAATATTCCCAAGCCTGCTGAGCTGAACAGGAGGCATATTGAAATAACAAGCATATGGTTTACAGCTTAACATTATGGAGAAAAGATCCTTACCATCTGTTCCTCTACTGCAATTGCTAAGCAACCAGAACGTTCTCTTTTTTTTGAGAGAGAGTAAAGTTTAAAAATCCCAACAAACCCAAAACAATTGCTAAAAATGCTGCAGACTTCTAAAGTAGGAAAGATATTTACCAGAACATTCACTGCTTTATGTCACCGAGGTTGCATTTATAGTCCAATTAATGTTATGAAGTAATTTATTAGCTCTCTGTATTAGATGAGGGACTTGCTGCCCCACATGACATCTAACCCTTTTTCTCAGTGTATCCATGAACTGTTCCCCTAACTTTTAACTCTCATCTTCAATTGTCTCTTCAACTTTTGTAGTTATTTCAAATGTGAATATATGTCTAAGACAGAACTTCTGCTCTTCTATGCCCAATGGTCCTCTCTATTTACAATTTTGTTACCCCTTGACAATGTCACAATCCACCTTTCAGACACATTGTCCTAACTTTATCTTTTCACTCTTCTCTCTTTTTTTGTTCCTGTATTCAATCAATAGCCAAGTAATTTAATTTTTCCTTAGCAAAAATTCTCCTCAGTGTAATTTCCCCCTGCCCCTCACAGAGCTGATTTGTAAACCAAAGGAGCGCTGTGCCTCCTTCAAATTTAACAAATTTATTATGGCTTGAGATTTTGTGTAATAAAGTTCATGGTGTGAGAAAATATTAAAACAGATTTTAAAATATTTCTGCCAAGAGTTAGACACAAATTATTATACAGCTTGAATCAATGTTATAGGAGGTAATATTGCAATGTGAGGTGTTAAACATACATTATAATGCAAATGGGTTAATATATTACTAAAAATGTAGTGTGAAAGGAAGCATATTGTCTCTGTGTATAATGCAACTCTCTTTTATTACATAACTTCTGATATAATGCAGGAGGCTTTTTTTTAAAAAAAGTGGTATAAGCAATTGCAAAACTGTTTAAGGTTGGCAGGTAAATTACTCAGGGTTTCACAGTTGTTCATGTTAAACACAATAATAGTTTTAGAATGGGCAGCCATGTTAGTCTGCTAGTCAATATCAGGGATATTGGCAAGTTTTTGATCCCAAGTCCAAGTCTGAATCTGACTCTTTGATAAAGGTAGAGGTAAAGGTTCCCCTTGACAATTTTTGTCCAGTCGTGTTCGACCCTAGGGGGCAGTGCTCATCCCCGTTTCCAAGCCATAGAGCCAGCGTTTGTCCAAAGACAATCTTCCATGGTCACATGGCCAGTGCAACTTAGACACGGAACGCTGTTACCTTCCCACTGAGGTGGTCCCTATTTATCTACTTGCATTTTGCATGCTTTCGAGCTGGGACAAGCGACGGGCACTCACTCCGCCGCGTGGATTCGATCTTACGACTGCTTGGTCTTCTGACCCTGCAGCACAGGCTTCTGTAGTTTATCCCGCAGCACCACCACGTCCCTTTTTTGACTCTTTGGTACCAGGTCTCAAGTCCCAAGCCCAAGTCCCTATTAAAAACAAGCCTTGTTCCCCAAGAAAGAAGGGAGGGGTAGGTGTGCAGAGGAGGAATACTGATCTATTCACAGACCACATTAAAAAAGCAATTAATTCATTTTACTTGTGACCCCAGATCGCAAAATAATACAGAACTATTTGCAACAGATGGCACTATTGCAAAGAATGAGGACTAGGGAACTCTGAACTGAAGGCACATTGTTAGAAATCTCGATCTGTAACATGGGGCTACATGGGCAAAAGAGACAGGGCACAATTTATGGAATTTTTTTCCTATGCAACGTCTTCTGAAATAAATGAGGGTGGTCACAAGCCAGGTTAGCTCCTTTTTTGTTCAGCCAGTCTTCTGTGGAAGAACTTTGAGTGGATCATGTCCACAATTAGGTCTATTTAATAACAGGAGCTATCTGGGCCACTTGGTGGCCTATAACTTTCTGGTTTAATATCCTACCGTAAATAGCATGAAGCCTACATTTGATATCTCTGCATTGCAGTGTGTACCTCTACAATTCACGGTATCTTGATGATGGACATACACGTATCCTCTGTATGTATGCATAGATAGATCAATGGGATTTTAACCCTCCTCTTTGGCCAAAAATGGTTCCAAGTGTGGACCGTCCCCTTAGACTTGAAATCTAGTAGCCATGGGGGGGAAAGACAGCATTGGGAAGATTAAAAGTAGACATGGTCTAGAGGGGCGGGGTATAAATTTAATAAATAAATAAATAAATAAATAAATAAATAAATAAATAAATAAATAAATAAATAAATAAATAAATAAATAAATAAATACAAACAAACAAACAAACAAACAAACAAACCCAGGCACTGGTTATTACTTAAAATAAAAGTGTTTCTTTTTGGCAGGGAGAGTAAAACAAGCTTCCTTCAGATACTCCTTCTCTGGCCAAAGCATGTGGCCAAAATGGTCTTCCCTTCTCCACAATGTTCTCACTGGTGTGCAGGGGGCACAGCCCCCAGTGGCCTGAATATACTGCCTTTTCGTGACCTAACATTAAAACATTCTTATATATTATATGTTGATCAGGGCAACATATAATGCTTGCTACAGTAATTTATTCCCCCCCCCCGAACTCCAAATGTTTACAGGATAGTCCTTTTTATTTTTAAATCCAGGTGCATGATGTCTTGAGTGTACTTTGGAGTTATATATAAACATTCCTGTTTAGTCGTATAAACCTATTAGCGTTATCTCTTCTTCTGGAAGGAGCAGAATGGAAAAGTGGAGGTGTTCACTTCCTCAACAAATGATTATAGATGCATGCAGCGTGTACCAGGAAATCACTACCTGCAGGTCAAACAAGGAAACCCCATTCGTTTAGTCCTTTGCAAAGCTTGAGCTGTCTCTGCAAGTGCTCTGGTGGTGCCCTCCTTCTCTCCAAGAGGCAACTAATCTTTTACAATATTCTTTGGTCTAATCCTCTTTCTTCAAAGCTGTGACAGTCCTTTTGCAACTTCTTTGTGCAAGCCTGTGCTGGAGCCTTTAACATGGATTGTCCTTTCATTATAGCGGAGCACTCTCTCCTCTCACCTTCTTAGAACTGTATCCCCATAATTTGAAGTTCACCAGGGCTGACGGACGCTGTCTTAGTACTATTAGCTTAGAACTGGGCAGATGGTTTACAACTGTCTATTTTTCAGACTCTATGTCATACTAAACACACTTCTGAATGTCAAGATGACTAGGATTTTCCATTTTCCTCTTAATTTAAACTGCAGCTGGGGAATGGTTTGGTTTACAACCCCAAGTGGGGAAGATGGTAACCTTCTTTCCTACACTGTTTTCTTGCTGAGTTCTCTTCCTAAATTCATAGCAGCTTCACAGGCGAAGAAGAAGAAATGCTCGGTAACAAACAGTTAACTACCACCTTGGTCCCAGTCTGGACTGTTCCTTTGCTGTATCCTTGCTGCTTGCATGGAGTCATGATGGACAGCAAGAGTGATGGAGGAAGACCCATTTTCTCTGTGCAGGTCACTTCTTTGCATTCTGACATATGCACATGTACATCTGGTGCAGCCAGAGGTACAGTGATTGTACCTAAGAAATCCAATACTACTCCTACTTAGAGTAGACCCATTGCAATGAATAAGACCAGTTAGTCACAATTAATTGCTGTGCCACTGATTTCAATAGATATGGTCTAGATGGGATTGCTGTAAGTTACAGGATCCTTGACAGCACATAATAACAATCTCTAGAGGACTAATATTGCTGCACCTTACATGGGTAAGAACAATGAAGGCCTTGGCAGTTTGGAGAACCTGAATAGAAAAATGCACTTTCTTCATGGTCAGCACTTTCTCCATAAGCATTCATCCAGAGGGATGCAGGCAGCTGTCCTTCTCTCCCCTCCACCCAGCTCTGGTTTATTGCAAACTGCAACTAAAGGAGTAGAGGCCCAGGTTGTTCTCACACTTGAATGGTCCATACATACTGCTTACACTGGCAGTCAGGAATTCCCTGACCGTTCCACCTGGGATCCATCTTGCAGCAAAGTTAAGCAAAAACAGCAAAGAGTCATGTGATACCTTAAAGACTAATTAGTTTGTTAAGGTGCCACAGAATAAGACTTTTCCTGCAGAGTAACACAGCTGCCTATCCCCAAAGCAAATCTGGCAGTGGTATTTGATGATGATGGATGAAGGCAGGAACTGGAAAGGCAAGACATTTTGAAGGGGCCTGCCATGAGGGTTGGTGCTGTCCATCAGGAAGCAAAATGTCTTGCTTTAGCACTGTGTGCCATTCAGGTAATAATGCTGCTGGGTCTTGTTCCATGCTGACAATAATATACTGTATGCTAATATTGTAGGAACTTTGAGACAGGTCCTAGGTACTGTGGTGGATAAATCAGAACTCCAGTAAACTACCAATCTGCAACGACCTTGAATTCTATAGCAAACGTGTATCAGGCCAGAAAGTTATAAACCTGTCCGGATGAGTTAGAATTCATAAATAACCCACTCTTTCTATACATACTTTCAACAATTACAATGTATGCAGACATCCTTATTATACAAATAATTAAAAATAATCTCTTAGATGCTTGAAACAAAAGAAGTTTTATTGCAGTGAAAAATAAACAGACGTTATATACAATAAGAAAAATATTTCCTGTATACATAATGAAATATTCATTTTTAGTATGACCAGAACTTGTTCAAGGATAGCATTCAGGAATCAACAAAGTAATGTTGAGAGAGTTGACCTAACCTGTAGATAATTTTCTATGGTTACAGTAATTTAGAACAAAATGTATGTCCAGAGTTTAAATGAGCTACCAAAGTACAATACTTGCCAATCTCAATTTTAACTAGCATTTACTTTACTGATATAACTGAAGCTGAGTCTGCACTGCAATTTATACTAGCTTATATATTAAGCAGTTTTCATTCGCACTGTTTTCAGCACATTCACCTCAGCCGGTTCTATTTTCCTGCATAACCATGAATTAGAATGCTCTCTGTCCCTCTGTTTTTAGATTATGCAGGGAAGGCTGAGCTGTGCCTTGAGAGATGATAGCCAGTATGCTTGTGTCTGTCACAAGCTCACTTAAAAACAAAAAACAAAACTGCAACAATAAATCAGTCGCAAGGCTACAAACATGCCTGCACTGAAAGAACTGCATGCCTCCATGATAGAGAAGCAACCTGAACAACTGCCAATTGGACAAAAGAGTGCGCCCAAGTAGAACAGCCTTTAAAGCAGCGTTGCATTGAGCTATATATTGAGGTGGTATAATCAGGGCCCTCTTAAAACTGTGATGATTTCAAAGTAGGATTGCTCAGTGCCTAACTCCAGCTGTGCTTTGGGCAGATGTCAAAGGGAAAAGGCACTTCAAATTCACCCCCATTGAAGGTTCATTGCAGGAAAGCAGCAATGCAGACAAGCCCTAAATGGCAAATTACTGGTAATATATGAAGGCAGGCAAGAAGCATGAAGAGGTGAGTAGGTTTTATTTCATGCACCATTTTATTCTGAAATCCATTTCAGAGCCAGATCTTTGGATGGAGTTCTCCAACCTGATGACCTTCAGATGTGTTTGACTAGAACATCCATCATCCAGTCAAGTTTGAACATTGGTACGCTGTCTGAAAATTATGGGTGCTTTAGTCCAAACCAAATGCAAGTTAGAGAATGTTATAGTTGAAGAGACCAAACAAATGTAGGCTAGAGGATTTATCCTTCCACTGGCTTAGAGTCCAGTCTGACTTAGGGTGCAGGCTTTCAAAATAGCACAGTGAAATTTTAAGGCTGTGGGATGATCTCATATATGGTGGAATACCAATTATTAATCACAGTTAAAATCTATAATAGAGTAGGAATAAGCCACTCACGTTGGTCTGAGGGATAACTTTGAATGTGGCTTGATTTCCCACAACTACTAGAAATGAGAGCATTATAATGTAAAGACAAAGGAATAAATACTGTAGATGAACAAGATTTGAACCAGCATTATTTCTAGCCCTTCCACACCAGACAAGATCATATTGGGTTACCTGCTAGCTTATGTCAGTGATTAACAAAACTGAAAGCTAAATGAACTGTGTATGTGAACTCACATGCAATGTATCTACTGCGTATCTATAAAAAGAGTGCAACAATGTTCTGCTGTTCTCTGTTGGAGATGTATAATAAATAAATTTGCAGAAATTGCTTTCTGGGTAAATTCATACTTGTTTTCCTTGGATCAGTTAAATATTTTTTTCTGATTAGTGCATAATAATTTCATTCAAGACAAGGAGGAACAGAGGTACAACCCAGAATTGGGGACACGCACATGTACAAAACCATTACAAAAACAGTCTGTTAATGAGGAAAAAAACAAAATACACAATAAATACACTAATGCCCAACTTTTTAAATCCCCATGTGTTTAAATAACCTTCTCATAAGTCATACATTTGTTAGCTTTTTTTAAAAAAAGTTTAAAACTACAGAAGTTCTAAGATATTTAACCATTCTTGCCTTCTTGCCATCTGTCTCTCATAAATACACAAAACCAGTACACAGTAACTCTCTTATTTCATTTGGTGAAAATATAACTTCCTAGATAGTTTTATTCAACTTCTCAAGGTTATGTATAGCAAAGGCAACAAGAAGAGCAACTACTAAAAGATGAGGAAAAGGGCAATATAAAATCCTTCATTTACAATGCAGTCCTATGCATATGTACTGAGAAGTAATTCCCATTGATTCAATGGGACTTGCTCCAAGGCAAAAAAGTATAGGTTGCAAACTCAGTTTATTCTTAGTAATGGGGATTATCTCTAATTTTATTTTGGGCTAGAAAAACTAACTGTTGTGTACACAAAATATCTAGATCACTAACTACTATTTTAATGTTTTTTATTTCCTTTTTTTGGAAAAAAATTGCACAAAACCAGTATAAAATCTACAAACATATTACATGCGACATGTAAATATTTCCCTACGAACACTTCTTTAAACAAGAACAAAAGCAAAACAAGCCTTTCAAAGCAAAGAGCACCAGATAGTGATTCTCATTTTTTTTATTTATATGTCCAAAAGAGAAGGGGGCAAAAACCCATTCACGAGACAAGAAAAAAGTTAATTGCAGAACAATGTTTGTTACAGATAAGTGATACTGACTTTCATCATCTTTGCAGCTCCTGGTCATTTCCCATGCTGTCTGATTGCATTCGGAATACCCAATGATAACTAACCACCCATAGATTTATCCATTCCATAGACAAGAGAATCCATTCAAGAGCAGTTAAGATGCATCAATGAAAAAGTAATATCAGAGATCAGTGCAGAATCCTTGTAGCACCACTATTCATCTTCATCGCCTTTGTACTCTGTCAAGTTTTTAAAGTAACTTCCTGGGGGGAGAAAGAGCCAACAGCAAGTATTTAAACTATCATTAAAGCTGGCAAATGGTTGACACAAAGACTGGGAGGGAGTAATTCTGTTACTACCCACAGTATTTTTCAAGGCAAGTTGTGAAATTTCTAACAAGGTTAATTCCTAAGCCTGCCTGGAAGTGACATATTCTGACACAGGAGTTCTTTCCCTAAACCTTGCAAGTGCTGGGCATGGTCACTATCGTACTAACATTTACTCAGTGGCAGTCTCTTCTTTAGTATTATTCCTAATGCAACATTATTTCTAATGCTACAAAAGCAATATGTAACCCTTTCACACCCTAAAGACTAACAGATTTATTACTGCCATAATCTCCATGGATTAGAGCAGGAGTCTCCAAACGACAGCCTGCAGGCCACATCTGGCCCGCAGGCCACATCTGGCCTTTTTATCTGGCCTGGCGAATGCCACAGGCTCAGCTCCACAGGCTCTGGTCTGTTCCCTTCAGCCCGTGCATGCATGCATACATGCTTGGAGACCCCTGGATTAGAGTCATCATCCCTATATACATGCATTACTATCATTTGTTAGTCCTTAACATGCTATATGAGTGGTTGATTTACTGCAAATTAAGGGTGTAATTGTACAGAACGGGAAGTGTGAATTGCATTCTCTTACTGTGAAATCACACCAGGGCATTCAGTAATATAGGTGGCTACATTGGCAGAGGAGGAAGAATGCCTTCTAAATGCAATTCTATCACAGTTCATATGAAGTGCCTGTAGGTGGCATGGTTCAAAGAAACTGTTTTAAGAAGGCTTTCCTTCCTCATTCACTCATTTTCTCATCTTATCTTGCCAGCTCATAGAGCTTGTTAAGCTGTTAAAAATAAATAAACAGAAGCTTTACCTAGCAGAAGAAGCTCTTTTTAAAAAGTAGGGGAAGAAGTGTCTTGGGAGAAGGGCTTTGTAGAGAGAGGTAAGTGCTGCTGCTGCTTGTATGTGTGTCAAGAGGCAAGAACTGAGAGGGAAGGTGCTTTGTGTGTTTTGTGTGTGCATGTGCCCAGTAAATCTTTCCTTTCGGTATCAGTTCAAAGTGATCATATGCTTTGAACTAAAGTGAAAGATCTGGCTTTTTAAAAAGTAGAAGAGAATCTAATGGGCATGAAAAATGATGGATCAGGGCAGTGAGACTCTTTGTATTTCCCATTGTATCATGTCATCAACAGGAGAAAAATTCAGAAATTTTTTGTAGTCAGGATCTAACATAAATTATTCTCATCCTGTGTAAGTCTGGGCCTTAAAATTAGTGAGCCAGAGCAACATTCCACATGAAGCTTGTGAATAATTATGCTGAAACATGAATATGCTTGACTTATATTTTTTTCCTAATTAGAAATATGAATGAAAGAAAATTGGTGTTTTAAAATTAACAGAAGATTGGTTTTATATTTACTTATTAAAACACTTCAGAACTACCCTTTAATTTTAATCAGTGAAAACTCCGGAGAATGTCTTCAAAACAAAAGAAAAGCTGCCAACAAAATAACATTTCCTAACTTTGCCAAAATCCCTTGGCAAACAAAAAGAGCTTTGAACTGGCATAGAAATAATTGCAGGGTTGGTTCCAGAAGGAGATTTTCCTCAGTTAGGATACCACAATAGAGATATGGGAGGTAGTAAACAAATTCCATTGTAATAATTAGAGAGATAAATGCTAACTCCATCCTAATAATTAGCACATATGCTCAAATTCAGCTAGCCTTTCCCTACTGTTTCCATATCTTCTGGAATTGTATTGGGCTAGTTAGTCACTTGAATGTCCATCAATGTGCTACTGCTTAAGCTCAACCACTCACTGCTTCTCCCCCTGCCCCACCACCATGTTGAATCTGATGAAGATGGTCCTCTTTGAAAATGAAGGACAAACTATTATGTATATTGTTATGCTTTCAGATGGCTGTAGAATCAGGAAGCTATTTCTTACACACCACAGTATGAAAATGCAGCTGACCATAGTGGCATCTATTTAAAATTCTAATAGAATGGGATTCAAATGTGAACCCCAGATGTTTCCATTCAACATTTTGAATATTGCATGGAGGACAATGAATAAATTAAAATAAATAATATTTATATAAGTTTTTCAGAAAACATCTAACTCACATTTGATGCTGTCGTACAAACTCTGCAAACTGTCGGTCTTTGGTGTAAAGTTCTATAATCCGTATTCTGTCCTGAATCTCCTACAAAACACAATCATTATACAATAATCATTAATAAAACACAACAGTTCAAACCAAATGTGCTCTATTGCTTACAATATAGAATTCCACAATCTGTAGGTATTTTTATTTTCTCAGTGGTTTTAAATATGCTTTTAAAGAAAATTATCCCCTATGTTTACCATTTACATGTAAGGATCATCACCAAATTGTTGAGATAGAATAGAGTGAAAATTGAAACTAGATGTTATCTGCCTACCTCCTTAGTTAGCTCACTGTGTTCATAAATGTGCCTGATCTCTTCGCTGCTGTACTCAGTGGATGTCTCATTGCTTGTTGAGCTATATGAAGTGAGCTGAGGATATCTCCTATAATAGTGGCTCTGTCCAGTAGCATCACTCTCATACATTGGGTTGTATTTCACTGCATTTTCAATGGATGAAAGACTATCTCCTTGCCTACAAAGAAAGCAGAATGAGCAAATGTCAAATTGTATAGAATTGTCTTTTCAAAATATTAGTCAGAGTAGAGCTGACAATGTTGTCTGCAAGCTAAGAGCTGGGAGGCAACCAATGTCCACATTGCCAAGGTCTCAATTTAGGGTTTTGTATCCATTATACAACTTCTAAAATGTAGATATGTAGGACAGACCACAGAGAGTATTGCAAGATGAAGCAACATCATTAACAAGCTGGTGGCTATGACCTGCATTAATTGAGTGAGAGCCTACAGAGGTATTTACAATAGAAGTAGGGATGATTTCCTACTAAAGATCTCTGTCAGGTTGCCCAAAATATACAGTTTCCCCTATTTTTGAGAAATTGGGTTAGCTTCAAATCTGTTCCTGTATCAACAGGCACAGAATGCATGTGCCCATTCTCCCACTGGTTACTATTCTTCTCCTCAGCAGAGTTGATACCAGCCACTTCTACTTCCCTGTTTGCACTTAACAGAGAGATTGCTTTCATGATCTTTTTGTTGTTTGATCTCATCTAAAAGCAAACTGAGGACCAGTTTTATAAAGCCCTTCTTACTTATTAGGCTTATGAAAATATAGTTACATTGCACATCTTGGCAGCTGCATAGCCTTGTGTACTGCTTCTGTCTTTCATTATCAAACACATTGGGTGAAAGGAACTCTTAACTGATACCTACCCTAGAGAGTCCTCAATTTCACTCTTTGAGTACTGCTCTCGAAGGGTTCTGGCCAGGAAGAAAATGACAGCGGATGCTACAAGAAGGAAACCTGCTACTGAAGCAATTGCGATACCCACAACAAGAGGCTCAGAGACATACTCTTCACAGTGTTCTCCTCTGTACCACCAGTTTTCACCCACACGACATCTGTCAAGCACACAGAAAGCAAATGAAAATAAACAAGAGTGCTCCTATTGTTCACTTGAAATGAAGGAAAGGTACATTAAATCTTAATGCTCTCTAACACATGATAAAAAATGAGGACAAAGGTACATAATTTGCAAACTTGTTGTAAATCAGTGTTTTTGAGAAGTGAAATTATATGAATTAGCAAACAGATGTAAGGCTGAGTAGCCTAAACCTTATAGTTGGTCCAAATTAGAATAGATTCACTGAATCAATAGGGCTATGGTAAATCAGCATCTATGTAACAGCTGAAATCCAGAAGTAACTAGAATAGGCATATTGAATCAATGGAATCTTACAGAAGAGTTGCCTCACTAAATCCCCCAGTGATTCAATGGACCTGCTCTAGTAGCAAGTTACTCCAGCCACTGATTCAATCTAGTTGTGATTAACAATTAGATTTAATTACATATATTTACTGCTAATGGGCACTATTTTGTAACTGGCATTATTTCAAACTGCCTATTTAAGAGTTTAATAATGTTTTCATTATTTTTATGATGTAAGATGCTTTGGAAAAACTATTGTCTCAAAAGTAATGGATTAACTAAAATAAAGCAAAATAGAATAGATTTAAGGAAAAAATCTGCATAGTTTGCAGTATTTCCTATAAATAGGTAGTTATTATTTTTTATTTTTGTTTTTTAAATCAGCATGAACATTAAAACTAGTATATAAAATACATAAACTCTGATTTTCCTGCCAGAAAGAGATACATTCACTTACCTACATATTGCCCCTTGTCCTGGAATTATGTCACATTTACCATCATTTTGACAAAAGTCAGGTTGCAGATCACAAATGCTATTACAAGGCAATCCATCGATGCTCAGATACCCAGGATAACAGACACACTCAGCCTCTCCACTCCACTGATTCACCAGACATTCAGAGAACTCATTACATGCTTGAAACTTGCAAGGATCTGCTTGTTCTCCTAGAAAAGTTGAGAAAAAGAAAATGCATACTGGATAAACACCTGCTACATCTTAAGGCTTATACTGTTAGAATGTTTGTTCTAGCAAAAGCACTGGGTCCTTTACTACTATTACTGGTGCTTTTCCTGTCATCCACGTGACAGAACACTTGTCTTGCTTGGTTCAATGCATTTTTAGAGTGACTTTCCATGTATTTCTGTCCCCTTGAAGTTTCTACTCACTTTCAGTTTACTTTGGAGATGGACTTTAATACTTTGATACTTCCCAAAAGGAAGTTCACGCCTGCAATCAGAGACCCTCAATAGAGAGCTTTCAGTTAGAAGTAATCAAGAGTAAAAGTCCATTTAAAAAGAGGCCAGGCTGGCACTACCTTTGCTGTCCTTCTGCAAGCAAACAAAGACCTTTCTCTTCAGGCAAGCTTTCCCTGAGTGAATGGCTGCCTGAGTGGGATTTTATAAATATATTGCTGTACTTCACTGCTTTGAATGTGTTTTCGTGTTGCTTTTGTTTACTATTTTTAGTATGAAACTTATTTGACCCTTATATACTTCCTGTTTTTAGCTTTACACGCTATCTTTTAACGATGTAAGCTCCATTGTTCCTATGGAGAAAGGTGGGGTAAAAATATTTTAAATAAATAATAAATACCTCTACTGCATAAGCAAAGCTGCAGCAGGTAGAGATTTTTAAACTATTTCAAAAGTTTTAAAAGAACTTTGTAAAGAAACTTGATTTTCAGAGAAGTGTCTTTTTTAAAGGGAAGTTTGGACATGAAGGCCAGCAAAGCCTGCGCTCCTTTGTGACCAAGAAGATAAAATGCAGGAAATTTTGTTTTATTTGGAAAAGCCAGTATTCCACAGTAGACACTTTGAGAAATTTTTCACTTACAAAGCATTTTTAAGAATAAATATACGATTAAAAGCGAGTGTTGAATAATTAGGTTGTGAGAAATGATAATGTTTGTTTGCAATGGTAATTGGTGACTAGCAAGGTTCATGTCAGGTGCTACTCAGAGCAACTCAGATAAATATTTAACTCAGAATCTCTGCTGTACTGAACTTGCATATTGGGTATTTCACTTATATCTGTTAAGGAGAACAAATTACAATTTAGAAAACACCCACTAATGCAGTTCTGTTATCTACAAACAGGAAAACAAGAGATTGACAACTGATGTATGTGAGTACAAGGTAAATGGTGAATCAGGAAGCCCTCTGATCCAAATCTCATCTACAAAGCACTGAAGTGTTTTGTAAGGAATACTGAGATGAAACATACAAAATACATCTATACAAATAATGATATCATCATTACTGTCAGACATAGACATTACCTGGATTTTGTTTACATTGAGCTAGTAAAGTGAGAAACCATAACATCCAGCTTTCCTTAATGGGGGATTTTTTGGTTTGGAAGAGCATTCAGTTATCTGACACCTCATTTGGCATCTGTAATGGCCCAGCCTAGGGAACGGTTCCTTAATCTCTCAATCGATTAACCACACAACAATATTCTCCCTTTACAATACCTGATTCTACATCAAGCGAGTACTTGTCAATAGCCAGGTTCATAGTCTGGTAAGCAGTGTTGCAAAAGTCTTCCAGGATCAAGTATACGGCATTAGTGACATTACGAGGCACAGGTTTTGCAAATTTCATTCGGCTGTTCACCACAATACTACCATTTCGGAAATTCAGAATTTCTAGATTTTGGAAGCCTGTTAGATTTGACTGTAGATAAGGAACCAACTACAACAAAGAAAAAGCAAAACATTAATGCAGGGATTGTGCCTCCCCCACCTCTGTGTGTGTGTGTGTGTGTGTGTGTGTGTGTGTGTGTGTGTGTGTCTGTCTGTCTGTCTGTCTGTCTGTCTGTCTGTCTGTCTATGTATGTATGTATGTATGTATGTATGTATGTATGTATGTATGTATGTATGTATGTATGTATGTATGAGAGAGAGAGAGACATTGAGAGAGATTGGGAGTCATACACATGCAAATGTACAGTCGTGCACTGCTTAACAATTACCCCGTATAATGATGAATCTGCTTCACGACGATGTTTTTGCGATTGCAAAATGATGTTTTAATGGGCTTTTTTCGCTTAACAATGATCAGTTCCCTGCTTCAGGAACCGATTTTTCACTTTACAACTATCAATACAGCTGATCGTCGGGTTTTCAAAATGGCTGCCGACTGCTCAAAATGGCTCCCCGCTGTTTTTAGGAGCCATTTTTCGCTTTACAGGCACCCGAAAATAGCTGCCCCTATGGAAGCTCTTCGTTGGATGGTGAGTTTTCATCCTATTGGAACGCATTGAGGGGTTTTCAATGCGTTTCAGTGGGTTTTTTTGTTTTGTTTGATGTTTTCTCTCTACAGCAATTTCGCTGGAACGAATTAACGTCATTAAGCAAGGCACCACTGTACACAGACCTGCAATAAGCACTATTTCATATATTTGGACTTACATCTGAGCAAACAAGCACAGAGTTGTACTACACATTGACTTTGCTCCTTTAAATCTGAAAAATGAATTAAGACTAGTTCAGCTTGACCGGTAAGGCATGCTGAGTGCCCATTGGGTGACTCACTCACTTACTCACTTACTTACTTACTTATTTGAATGATTAACACTAATTAAATGTTAACCCTACCCATCTAGTGGCATGCCACCACTCTAGGTGACTTACACAGGGAAAAAAAGCTTTTAAAAAACCCCAAACTCCAACCAGACAAATACAATAGAAAATAAATAACTCACCCGCAATGACAGGATTTTTTAAAAAAAAAATAAAAACAAACACCATAATAGCCAATCATGCAGGGAGAGTCTACAGAAAAGCTTCTCTGAAGATATGGGTTTTGACTGACTTTCTAAAGGCTAGGTGTGCAGGGGCCAACAGTTAATTTCATACTTCCTTTGTTGCACAGGTACAGTGCAAAACACATAGGCCAGGATCCTCTTTGGTGCAACTGCCTGGGCAACAACCACAGCATCCATGGTTTTATTTTTATGGGGTATGCACAAGGAGATATCTAGAGCCACTTTGTGCAAGCAAAGTTAGGTACTCCTAAGGGGAATTTCCAGCTGTGCAAGGCAACACTTGCACCATCAGAGCATTATGCCCCTTTGGTGCCCAGTAAGCTCCTAGCCATAGTAATCAATCTGGACAGAAGGAGGTATGAATTCATTGCTTGAAGCATTTTTCCTATTCCTGACAAATTTGAACCACTGAGCCTAAATATTTGTATGTGAGCATTCATAGCTGGCCCAGGCACAAGTTGGTCACCGCAACATGCAAACTGCAGATGTGAGTATTTCTGTCCTAAAGAAACAGAAATGTACCCTCTGTGTTGCTTTCTCGTAACTAAAAGCATTTGAACTCATAATACCAGCTGGAGAAAAAGATTATAAAAAAGTCGTACCAGTTCTAAGAACCTCTGTTCCAGAGCTTTGTATTCAGGGGAATTTTTATTAAACAAGTCCTCAGAAAACATCATGTTGGTAACGCGAAGACTAAAAAATACCACTAAAGCACGTGCAGGAACAGTAACATTGCTGAGATTTTCATGAGTAGCCCCAGCTACGCTGGCCATCTCTGTAGAATGGGCACTTGTAGACAACTCCATACGACTATCTGTCATGCTTCCTTCCTGGGTCATTTCAGAAGGGTAATATGCTGTGCCAGTGTGGTCCTGTTCTGTAACTTCCAGTTCCTTTGTGATCAGGTTTTTCTCCAAATCAGTTGAGATAACTGTAGGCTGAAACGCAATTGGCTCTGTGGTAGGCATGTGAGAGAGAGCATGGAGAGAATACTCTGTTATGGCCGCAGTTGCTGAAGAGCTGAGTTCACTGTCAAAGCTGCTTGGAGTATTAGTGGCATGTGTTGCAGTGACCTCTTTGGTGAAGTCACTAGAACGAGTTATCACTTTGATGAAGAAAGGAACCACACTTGAAATTTCAAAACTAGGTGATGCTACTGAAGTCATGACTTCATGTACAGGTTGAAGAGTGGCACTTTCCACAGGAGGAGTAACAACAGGTTTTAGAACAATTGAGCCAGTGGCCTCATGTGTTGTTGAATCAGGAATTAGCTGTACCACTGTAAAACTATCAGTCACTGGACTTTGTACAGAAGGATCTGTTGTTAAAGTTATTTCTGGTTTCTCCAATCCAGCTCCTTGAGAGCTACTATCTGTCTGTCTTATTGTAATAGCTATTTGTAGAGAATCAGTTGCTGACTGCTCTGTTTTTAATTGGTCTTGGCTTTCAGTTACTTCAGAAATGATTTGCAGATCCTCCCTGGAATCTTCTAATTGTATCGTGTCATACATTTCAGTAGATGTAGCAAGAATATTTTCTATCGAAGTGTCTTCTGTTTCCAAAGATGACTGGGATATGACTTCATCTAATAGGTCTTTAGATTCATAATCTTTGGAGGATTCCAATATAAAATTTGTTTCCTTATAATCATACATACCCGATCCTTCCATTTCCAATGTAGATGTATACCAAGGCCATGTGTTTGTTTGTGGCTCGTGCCCTGAACCAGAACCAAAGTAATCAGTATTGTCATCTTCTATATAGATATAAGGTTGCCGGGTTTCCTCTTCTACCAAACTTGTAGACAACAGTTCCTCAGTGCTAGGCTCTATGGTTGATACAGAGGCCAATGGTGGTACAGGAGTGAGAGGAATCACAGAATCAGTTGTGGGTGAAATTTCTTTTGGCACAGTGTGATGGGTAGGACCTGAAGGCAAAAGCAAACCTTCTGACTCCTTAGCATCTTCAAGTGCTAGAAGGAAGGAAGGAAGGAAGGAAGGAAGGAAGGAAGGAAGGAAGGAAGGAAGGAAGGAAGGAAAAGGTTATTTAAAGTGCAATTTCTGGGATTTTACTGGCTCAAATCCAAGAGAGTAGCAGCCCCCTTTAATTATTCTAAAAGCTCATATTCCACCATTTTTAAAAGGGAATTTAATGCATTTTAATACATTAAAAATCAAATAATCAACAGTAGAAAAGTATTAATGTAACAGGCTGAGAGAAGCAAAGAAGAGAAATCTTAAAAACAGCAGTACTGGAAAGAACATGAACATAAACCAAGAGAACATCTAATCAAAAGTCTTAAGCAGTCTACTTCCTAAAACAATATCGTTTTCATGGTATGATGCATCACTCTTGAAAAGACATTCCACACAGCCAGAGGCACTGCTCATTGTGCTGGATAGCATTGAGGAATTTGAAGTAAGAAATCCAGAGGTGGCCCATGTTGTCCTGCTACGTCAGGCTAAAAGCAACACTCTTTGCATGTATTGGAATGAAAAGCATTCCTTCCTGCATACCTCCATCGTTATCTCCCTGCTGTGCTGCATACAGAGGCATTTGTATCCTCCCTGTTGGACTACAGATGTAGTAGCAGCAGCAGCAGCCCCCCCACTTCCCATTGGAGGGGCAGAATGTCGGCAAAAAGGGAAAAGACATAAGGAAGAGGTGCCCAGAAGGAACAGTAGCATTCTATCCCTGACCATACAAGAAGGGGAGAAGACAAATCTTCCAGGCAAGGATGGGAGGAACAGCAGGTGTGCAGAGACAACAAGGATCTATCCACTGCCTTAGGAAGAGACCACTTCTCCGCCTTCTGTATTCTACCTCCCAGCAGCAAATGGAACCAACCCAGTACAATGCCCTAATCCTTTGAGGCAATGGGGCAACATCTAAGAATACAGCAGTATCAAATACTGTATGAAACCCATGAAAACCAAAAAGTCACACTTCTACCTATCTTTCAGTGGAAGTTATCCCTTAACACAACCAAAGCAGTTACTTCCCCCAAGGAAATAGAAGAGAATAATGCTTCCATTACAATATATTTATAGGATCAATACCTGCAGTACTGTAATCATGAAGCCTGCTAAGAAACATGAAACAAACTTCTTAAAATAGAATTTGAGTGCAGTATTTCCAAAATTTCTGTTACCTGGGGTACATCTAACTCCCACTCAGTAGGAGAGTTCTCATTACTGGGATCACTAGTGAAAAAGTATTTGTGTTTCTGCAAACATAGCTGAGATATGTAACTTTGCAAGACAAAGAAGCAGCAAAATAACTTACCATCTTCCAGCAAAGAGAAATCAGAAATGTTTTCCAGGTCCACAGAGTCATCAGTGTCTAGTGCTGATGGTGTGACAGAATGCAGCTGTTTTCCATCCACAAAAAGCAGATCATCTGATGGAATGGTGATGCCAGGTTTTGAATGGGAAGTCGCTTTGGGTGTTGAACTGAAATTGCTTTCAGGGTTCAAGAAATCTGAATCAGGTCTTAACCAGATTTCATTCCCATTATATTGATCAGTATCAAAGATAAAACCTGGCCTTGTGAAATCAAGTGGCAAGATGTTGCTTACAGTTGATTCATCTGCAGATGGCCATTCGGACACCACGGCATGATCCTAAAATATAGGTGCATATAGGTTATAAATCACAGTGATGACACTGCCTGATGCTGCTTCATGAACTATGCAATAGAAGGCACACTGTTTACTCCCATACATATCATTACTTATGCAACCGACATATCAAGGTCATGTGTGAACTGGCCTCTGAAGTGTTCCAAAGGCTAGCTATGGTTGTAACAGCCTAAAGTGGTAAAATGGCTTCAAACCGTTTAGCTCTGGTTCTGTATCTAAACCCCTAAATATCCAAAGGTGCATCTGGGGAGAAGAATTACTTCTGTCATCACTGACATGCTATTTTGGCTCCAGTCTCAAAATTGTTGCTACAGACCTTGAGTAAAGCTGGAGACCTGCCTGACAGTGTGCAGATAATGATGATGAGTTCCCCCAGGATAGCTGGTCAATGGATGAGAAAAGAAGGGTTCGCTTGCTTTGTGTCTCTGCTTCTTTTTCACTGTCTCAGGCTCTCTTCCTCAACTCCTCATTGCCATTTCCTCTTTGTACTGTTCTTAGCACAGACTTAGACTTGGGGGGGGGGCTATAAAGTTACACATGTTTTCTGTATGGGATAAAGGTCTGCGCACACTCCCCCATCCTAAAGGGAAAGGCACCTATACGCCCCTTTGAAGACTAGGCTTATAGTAGTCAATCTCTTGGCTCTATAAATATACTGTATTTGGATTATACTATATGGAATCTAAATTAGCATAGTAAAAACATAGCTTCTGGGAGTTGTACTCGGGGAATTTAAGAAGTTCTAAGGCTAGAAACCATTGTTCCATTAAGAGTTAATGGCTGAAATTCTGTGGCACAATTATGCAAATAGGATAACTGGCTGGCAAATTTGACACAAGAAGTCTCCATAGACCTTACTTGTTGCACACTAAGTCACACAATTCAGTTTACAACAGATAATATATATGAAGATCTCTTAACCTATAGTAATTAACTTCTAAAAGTTATGCTATTTGCATAGCTTCACAAAAAGATTTTAACCAATAATTTTTGACTATTTGCTATTACACTTTTTCAATATAATTTTGAAAAAACTTTGACTGAATGAGCAATTGTGATGATACACTTGTCTTTTCTCACTGCATGACCATTCAGGTCATGGCAATCAATTCCTTTTGTATCCACGACTACTTCAGGAGGAGAGTCACACAAGAAAATACTGGATTCAGCCTTCTGTGATAATTTTTTATGTTAGAGGTTTGCACTGCGACAGATGATTTGCATTTTTCATCCCCCTTAAGGCATCTGTGCACAAAAATGGATAATCTCCACAGCTCCAGAGGCCACATGTGCCCATACCTGGACTTGGAAGGCCATACACTATAACCATCACATCCCTTCCCCTTTTCTCACAAAAAAATTGCATGTTTTTTTAAAAAAAAACTGAAATGCTCATTTGCTTCAACTTGGTTTGTAAGAGTACTCAATACCTGACAAAATTGCTTGCCATGCTCCCTAGAGGGTACAAGGGCACATTCTGACGGAATTAATCTATTAATCTTCTTACAGCAGAGTGTTTGGCATGTCAAAAGACTAAGAACAAGCTTGTTGAACTCTAACCTTACAGGTTTCTTTTACTTTATGTTTTCTTGCTGCGCAGCAGATCAGCAAAAGTAAATAATTTCTTCAGTCGAGCTAGTCTGTTTATCCCCAGTTTCTCTATACCATTTTCATTTTAATTCTATTAAGATTTTGTCCTTACAATGTGTGGTTTTAAAGCATTCTGGATTAGACATGGAATATTTGTATTCGTATACCCAAGAATACAAATGCAGATTGTGGCACCAGAGGTGCCACAGAGACCCCTTCCCTTCCCTCAGAACTGGCCAGTCCACTCACCAGTCACTGTGTGGAGCTCACTTTCTTTGTTGTCATTGTTGTGACAATCCGGGAAGGAGCCTGGCTGACTCTTCTCGATCTCTCTGCACAGCCAACCACTCTGGTGAAGAGGTGAGATGGGGAGTCTCCCTGCTCAGCTGTTGAGTGGTCAGCTGTGCAGGGAAACACTGGCCTGGCTCCTTCCTGGATTGGTGCAACAATGACAGTGAAGGACTCAAGTGCCACACAGTGACTGATGAATGGACCAGCCAGTTCTGGGGGGAGTGTGGGGATTTTGTAGTCTAAAGTTCCATCTTGTGGCTATTAAGGGATACATCACTGGTATTTAGCATAATCAAGTTATTGTAGTATAAAGATGCATTGTTCTATGATTCTCTCTCTGAGCAACGCAACAGCGCGGCAATTCACACTGCCCTCGCCCTGCAAGGGTTCCAGACGTCACACATCCGCAAGGATCCCGGGTGAGTGTTGAATTTGTCAAGTTAGACACCTAGACTCCAGGCAACATGGGGAGCTTTGTATCTAATCTTCAGGAAGTACAGGACCTCCACTTCTTATTAAAAAGGAATGGTCACACGACCACACGCACAGAAGTGGAAGATTTAGTTCATACTATTCGGGATGTATGCCCCTGGATCCCCGAAGAAGGGACACTGGACCTCAAGGAATGGTCTAAAATAGGCAGCTGTTTACAGGGACATCCAAGAGTTACAGCAAAAGTGCTTTCTACATGCTGCAAAGTGTGTACTTGCCTTCAAGGCTTGGCACCACCACGGAACATTCTTTTCGATCAAGAAATTGAAAATAATCTGTTCAAACAACTCCCTCAAATTTTGCCTCCCCTTCCTCTCACACCAGCCCCCTCGGTTCCACTGCTGGACTCTCTGTCTCATTCTGCCCAGCCAACCGAGCCTCAGCCTGGGAAGACCTCAGCATTGTCTCCCAGTCCTGCCGTTCATCAGGCAACTGAGAACAAAATTTCTAACTGTCCTTTAATGGATACAATGGGTGCTGCTTTAGAAACTGCTTATCCTGGCGTTCAGGGAACACAAGCACAGGCACAGGGAGATGCCGCGGCAGTTTCTCATAGTTCTGAACTGCTCCCATATCAAGGCGTCCGCGAACTGCAACTCAGTCTCAAGGACAAACAGACACAGACTCTCCCGGAATCCTCATTCACCCAACGGCCGGCCCCTAGTGACTGGAGTAGGGGTCTCCTTCCACCAGCAGAAGGACTCATTTGCCTTCAAGGATGGCGAGATTTAGCAACTAAGCAAGCAGAAATTAATGCTGTTGGTTCTGTACGTCAGCCAATTATTATGGGAGAAGGTATATTCGCTTCTGCTGTTCAAGTCTGTCTCATGGACGCAGTTCTCAGTCAGCCAAGGTCACATGGGAAATGGGACCCAGGGAAATGGGACCCAGGGCCGCCCCCAGGCCAAGAGAGAATAATAGGGGATCTGCAGGATTCATGTGATGTCACGGGCTGGTATACAAAAGAAGCTTTACAAGCATGCCATGTGTCTTGTGAGAAATCAGAAGGGGAGGAGGAAGAAAATGTAAGGGGGACAGCCCAACAGGAGGCCTGTTTTGAACTGCCACAATGGGTCTATGTTTCTAAAGCTAAATGTGCCGCTATTCCTCAAGGCTACACTGTTCTGGTTTTTACATGCACTGATTTTGTTTGTCTCAGCTTGAATGTTGTGCCAGGACTGATAACTCGCATGGCAAACATTCAGGTTTGGGTGAAAAATCCTACTCAGCTGGACAGTCATAGCTGAGAAAGATTGCCCCCCCCCACCTGGCCAGTAAGAGAGAAAAATGCGTATGGGGTGGGAGGAGGTGAAACAATTCCTTAAAGCGCTTCCCCCATCACCTTCCAATCTGGAGAAAGCATTGTTACTCTCAAGCCACTTGTAACATCCTGGACACTATGTTCCATGTTCTTTCTAGAACTACAAATTCTATCACACCTTGCATTGCTTAGCAGTTTCCTGAATATCTCAGCGTGATGGGACCTATAATCTCATCCACGGATTCAGTGCAGCCTGCTAGGACATAAAGTCTGTATTGTTTTCTCTGCCTGTGTGAAGTAACAAATTCAAGGTCCACACCTGGCGCAATGCCCAGACTTAGTTCTCTCTTCTTATCAGCGATTCTGGGCGTTCTGCCAAGAGAATGCCATTGTGTTCGGACAGTCTAAATGGAGAATCATTTGGCAACCTACAGTCTTCTTGCAGAAGGGTTTTTGTGCAGCCCACAGAAAAATCAACAGACTGGGCATAAACTTTTGCATCTATACCATTGAGATATCAATTGGGCACATCAGTTTTGGTATTGTCTACTAATGATCTCTCACCGTTGTTCTCTGCACTCCCTGGTCGTTCTTCACCTGTTATTGTTATTGGGGTAACTCCAGCTGACATCATCCTTATCACTGCATCAATGAAGGCTTCTTACAGCTGATCTCTCAGCAACTTCGACTGCAAGCTCGCTTGCCTACTGAGAGCATTCCTCTTTCATGTGCTATCTTAGCTACGCCATGGCTATCAACTGCAATTCTCTACTGACAAGATGGGCCATGTACTCGCTTGAACTTGTACTCCTGTGTTAAAGCAGTTGCAAATTTGTTTTGCCAAGGCATCGTTCCAGATGTTGCCACAATTGTCAGGGACATATTAACTCTATTTTCTTTTCTGCAGGGTGATGCTGAATTCTCCAAAAGACAAGTGACTGCTTTCCTGTGTTTCTTATCAATTAACCACTTGTTTTTCCACAGATGCTTTTCACAGATGGTTTGCCTTTCCAAGGTGTTGCCACGTGGCAGCGTTTGAACTTTTTTCTAACGATGAGTTTAACTTTATTGTAGACACACGTTTATAAGCTTTTTAGGCATTTGCTTTTTTAAATATCTGTCTCCTTCCATAGATAAGGATTTGTTTTCACTGTTTCCCTGACTTTGTTACTTTAAAGCAGAACAGCATTCTGTTCCATTGCCCATATATGTTCCCACCCTCAACTTCTGGGATTTATTACTGAAGGGAATGCTGTTGCTGATTCAGCTTTCAAGCAGAATTCATGTGCTTTAGTCTTTTTTCTGATCCTATTTGCTTCTCATGACATGTTTCATTACTCTGTAAATATGTTTCACAGAATGTTTTCAATCCCAATGACTCAGGCAAGAGACATTGTAGTTGGCACGTGGATGTCACACAAGTGCAGGTTTTTGCCTAAATTACATTTGACTGTGGATACATTTTCTGGGTTTTATTTGGGCATCTCCTCTTCATGGAGAGACTGCAAGACAAGTTATTCAACATTACATTTGGAACAATTGCTGTAATGGGCCATCCTAGGCCTGAAGACTGGACAATGGACCTGTCTATATATCATCTGCCTTTCAAGAATCTTATGTTCAATGGGGACTCTCACTGAAGCATGAGATTCCTTTTAATTCCACAGGGCAAGCAATTGTGGAAAGAGCACACTTAACGCTTAAATTTCTTTTGCAGAAGCAAACCTCAGGCAGAGGGGTTTCTGGGTCAGATTGTTCCTATGGTTGTTGCAAAAGTTCTGTATACTTTAAATTTTCTGCTTTTTCCTCATTAACAGGGTTCACAACCCAAGCTAAAGTTCCATCTTGTGGCTATTAAGGGATACATCACTGGTGTTTAGCATAATCAAGTTATTGTAGTATAAAGATGCATTGTTCTATGATTCTCTCTCTGCGCAGGCGTGGAATGCCTTAAGACTGATAACCACACGACGCCTCTATGGCCAAATTCTTATCTTATGCTAATTTTGCTTGTTTTGCGTGCTTAATAAAAACGTCCGGGGTGAAGAAGGTAGCCATATTATTAATCTTCTTCTTCTCTACCGGTACCTGAATACTAACAAGATAAAGTCTGCAGTGTCTTCATTTATCAGAGCTCTCCCTGGTTTTCATGCAACTGCTGCTTGGCTGGCTTCCAAGCAGGGTTCCCTGGGGATTTCCCCACAGGGGAGGGAATGGGCCTCCATGGCACCTGTAGTGCCATGGTTCATATTCGTATCTCCTGGGATATAAATATGAATATACCATGTCTATTCTGGATTCATTTACCTCCTTGCAAGCCCTCAAATAAATGTCACAACAAGGCTAAGGGAGTGATTCTGGAAAGAGCTAGATTCCCTGACAAACAAGGTGGGACACTGGAGTTCCAGTTCTGAATCTGTTTTCATTCTTCCCTTTCACTCTTTCCCCATCTTCATTGACTGTCATACCAGTAATGAGCATTTACAGGAATCTCAAAAATGTGAACAAAACTGTGAAAGCAAAATACTGTGCAAGCTACAGAGAAATGTGCTGCATTAAGTAATAAAATAACCAGAAAGACTGGGAGCGATTGCTTTGCAATAGACATGTTTGGAGCATTTGTGTATGGTTGCCAGGAATTGCACCTCATCATCTGTTTAAATGGAGAGATCTGTTCCTCTGACATCTTATACTCTCAAAATGGTACATTACATTAAGAGACATAATATAGTTTTGGCAGATTCTGAGTTATTGCACATACCATTGAGAGAGAGAGAATAAGACTTAATAGGATAGAAAGACCACTCTGCAAAAACAAGCTATTTTCAGCATTTTTCCACTAGCAAAATACTCAATATATATTGAAGCTTATTCACAAAGGTATACAAACAATTCAATAGAAAAGATTCCACAAATCACTTAAATCTCATTAAGCATGTGTTGTTAAATGAAGGATTTAAGAACATTTGAGGCTTTACAGAGCATTTGGAAGACCATGTTTCAGGTACTGTTCTTGAACCAGTTAGATGACTTGGTAAGTGGTTGAAAGGCAAAAGGAGACTACACAGAGGTGATAATCAAGGACAATGAACTTACATAATCAATAGGCTGAGTAGTAATCTGGGTTGGGTCTTCTGTTATAGACGTGACCACTTCTTTTACTGTGAGGGAAGCAATAATGAAAATTCTTTAATGCTTTAAATGGCTTGATTACAAGTGCACATATTTCATATTCTAACTCATTAAAGAAAAACATGTATTTTTAAATGCGATATTCCTAACAAGAATTTGGAGAGAAAACCTACAGCATAATTCAACCCCTTACCCATCCCAAAGGATCATTTTGTATTCCCTGTATTCACATCAAAGTGAATTCTAGGTTCTGTACGCACAGAGTTAGGCTCTTATCAGAAGAAAGGTTCTACATATTTCCTAGGACTAACATGCCTAGTACCTTCCCCACAGAACTCATGAAATTATAACTCTCTTAATTACATACACATACACACATATGTCTCCAGTCCCAAAGAGACAGGAAACTCTGCCATGTTGTTGTGGCTAAGAACAAACAGAATAAATATGTGCATCTGCCTATGTTGAGAGACTGAGGAAAGCATTTGCAGTATGGATACCGGTTTATTTCCCAGGATCTCATATGATGTTTCAAAGGACGCTGTTGGCTTATTTGCTGCCTATGTGAACATGAGATGCTTTAGGCCAAAATAAGTGTGATCTTAAAGGTTTTGTTGCATTTAGCATGCAGGAATCTTACAAATGCAAATATATCAACTGGGAGGACTGATTAATATAGGTATATGTTTCTCAGGCTTGACTATGATTGAGGTGTTTGAGAGGAACCGCTGATTATAGCTTCCTTCCATTTCCCTTAGTCACTTTTTACTGGACATTTGGAGGGCACTTTGCCAGTACTTCATAATCCATGGACTACACATAATGAGAGTACAAGTAAAGACCATTTGATTATTAATTCAAATAAATAAGGGTTTTAGAGGTCTTACTAGAGAAAGACAAAAGAGGGCTCCTGAACTAGGGCTTCAAGAATAAATCTGGGCCCTATCACTATTGCACTCATTGGTTTTCACCTATCATTGTTCTGAGATTTCACCCTTTTCCTACCAATTTTTATTGCTTTCTATTATTGTTATGTTTGGTTGTGTTTGCCGCCCAGAGCAGTAGTTTTGTTGCTAGTTGGGCAGGATAAAAATGCAAACAAACAAGCAAACTGAATTCCTAATGGCAGGTAGTTATATCACAACATATTTTGGAGTGAATTCTAGTCAATTGAATTGCAAGGTTTCTTACTCAATACACACCATTAATAAGCTGAAGAGACTCAGGATTCAAGTTTAATGAGGCATTCTCAAGTAACGAGTTCTTATGAAGAATTTCGGCAATAAAATGTCTGAAGTCACTGATTGTGTAAACAACAGTTGGGTTATCTTCAATCTCTAGAAAGGAGTTGTCTTCCACTTTGTTGGACTGAAGGTTAATCAAGTCCCAAGTAGCATTGCTGATAGCTTCCCCATCAAAAATCACAGTGTATAGAACCTCCACACCACTAAAACATTAAAGAAAGAGCTATCAGATAGATATCAGTACAGTACAACTGTTACTTTCTCAAACATCTTGTTTGCACTCATTTTTACAAGTTGCACAATTTATTTATTTGTGATCCTTGTTTCTACATTTTTGACAATGGCTAATTCTAGGAAATAAACATTCCAAGTCTAAGGATCAAATTAGACATTATTCTCATTGGGTAAGGAATTTTTAAATTCATTTCATACTAGAAACAAAATGATTTCCAGATCAATTGTAAAGTGAGGAGGGGATATCTAACAGCTCCCTCCCATTGTGATCCTGATGAAAATTATTTAAGGCAATTAGCCTTAGGAAAAAAAGTTTAGATGGGCACCAATTAGCTATTTCAGTTAACAACTAGTGTTGTCTAGTGTTGTAGTGAGTGTTCATTCTTTTTTCTTAATGAACCAGCTGTTGGAATGTCAAGCATTTGTCCACTGCCCTGATGTCACAGTCCATGTCATATTTCACTGCCTGCTCTTATGTTGAATAATGTCTTGAAATCATTTCATTGCACAGCTGGTACTTTGGGGCATTGCTGAAACATCAGGATCTGTTTTCCAAAGACTATGAGTAGCATTTGGCAGAAGTACAGAACTTCGGAGTGAATTTATTTTATCAGCTTTCATGCTGTAGTTTTCTTTCTGAATCTTTCAGTGGAACTAGACACCTCCTTATAATGTAGCACACTAATAAACTATCAGTATCGCACATACACATATATATTCAGGAAGTGTCCATTACCTGTCTTCCTGAGGAGGCCTATATATTGGAGCAAGAAAAAGTAAAAACAGAATTTTAAAAAGGGTTTTCCCATTACAAACCATCCCTACCACCACATTCATGAAGGCCATGAGAATGCATGCCACATTTTTTTGTAAATAATTGTTCATAGTTCTTCATGATTATTCAACTTTTATACTGTACCAAATTTATATTCTAGTACAACTCAACCCATTTTTTAAAAATAACTATCTTAAGAAACCACTAATATGGCTTTGCTTACACTGTGATGCAGTGCACTAGGTTTTGGACTTAGAGCTTTTTGAGATGTAAGGCTCCTCATGCCATCACTTAGAAGGCACTATGCCACCATTTCATCTTTTTGTCCTTAGTGATTTTTCTGTGCTAAGAGAAAAGATGGAAGTGCACTGGAAAACAATGGGAGCTTTAAAATGGAGGACAGCAATGTCTGAAACCCTTGGAAAAAAGTCCGTGAACAAGGCAGGGTGATGAGATGAACCAAACAGCCTTGTTAAAACCATTCTTAGAATGGGGAGTCCTGGCTACAAACACCAGCTCCGCTACAAAACATTATTGGGTCACTTGGACTATTGCCCATATGAACAATTTCATTTTGTGTGGAAACTCACATACCCCCAATAGTCTGAAGAAATTGGAGGATATTCATGTGATTAACAACAACAACAACAACAACAACAACAACAACAACAACAACAACAACAACAACAACAACATAATAATAATAATAATAATAATAATAATAATAATAATAATAATAATAATAATAATAATAATAATAATAATAATAATAATAATAATAATAATAATAATAATAATGTGTCTGCTGTAAACAAAACTATTCTGTTCAAGAGCATTAGTGCAGTGGAAAAAAGGTCATGCCTTGCAGGTTCCTAAGGGAGCTTCTTCATTATGTTTTCCTGAAATAAATTATAAGTGTTTTGCAACACCTAAAAGTGTGCTGCTTAGCATGGGCATTTCCCATAAAAAAAAGCTCAATGAGTCAGAAGTTAAATATATTTCAATTCATTGAGTATCACACTTTTTTTAAAAAAAATGTGATTGACAAGGGGAAGTCTTTCCTTGAAACCGCAGAAATGGACATACTATCAGATTGGGTAGATGCAAAAAAGAAAAAAGACCATCACAAAATTTGGCCACAATTATATACATGGTTACAAGGTAGATAGAATAGTGGACTGGTACATAGTTATCTGTGTGGCTGCAGAAGAGACAGAATAAATGATAGATAATTTTTAATATTTTATTTTGATTTGATTTTATTATATTTATACCCCACCCATCTAGACCAAAGGTCTACTCTGGGAAGCATTACAAATTTAAAAACAGTAAAACCAATAAACATGCAATAAATCCAAGGTGGTGAATTTAAAGAAATGTGGCTCATGTCTTACTAATTTGGTTTGTAACAACATTGACATAAGAATTTCATACCTGAATTTAGTCACATGAATCTTCTTGTATCCAGGCAGTTCCTCATATGCCTTTTGAATCTATTTGAAAGAGAAAAAAACAGTATGCATTTTTCCATTTCTAGATACTTTCTGTCTGTTTCATCTAGCACATACTCATTTGTCATGCAGGTTCCAGATGTATTCCTTCTAGGAATATCTTTAGTTACATATGGTTAGCTAGGGATGATGAGATTTGTGGGTAGAATAAACACAAAGTACCATTGTGCCAGCAAAATGTGACAGCACAAATAAAAAATAAAAAATTAGGTTTAAAATGGTGTTTTCTACTAGTTTATTGGCTGAGCCATTCCTTCTACATATTACTCAAGGAATGTCTCATATTCAGAATTCAAAAACATTAGCAAAGTCACCTTTTCTACTTAGGGCAGTACTCTAATTAAATTTTCACAGTGTATTCTGTTTTTTCACCAGTGGAGTAGCAAATATCTCCTTAGTTTATTTTCTCTTTTAAACAAAGTGAATAGCTCTAACACTGCTCTTCTTTTCTCTCCTACACAGGTAATATAAAAGGATATTTGTGTAAAGGGATCTCCTGCTACTAGGGCTTTATTCGGCTTGCTGTGAATCTAGCAGTGAAAACTGAAACACTGTTTTATTGCATAAAAAGGCTTCCGGTATATCTAAAATATTTTTTAATCTACCAGTTTTTAAAATAACCATTCTGAAAGGAGAGAACTTTTATTTTTATAATAGAACTTTTAAAAATTGATTAATGCTGTTTATAAAATACATTATGCAAAGGCTGTGGATTCTATAAGGTGACCTGCTGAGGTGGCAGTTCAGTCTAGTAACTTAAAATGAAGGAATTAGAGGAATGTGTCTCACATCTCAAGACAATGCAGCTTCACAAGAAAGCAATTTGACTTTTCAACTCTGTATTCATTCCTTCTCAGTAAGAATCTCTGCCTAGAATCTCCACCATCCAAAGACTGCCAAATTGGAAGGGTGTCTTTGTCCAAGCACATTGAGAACTAGGCAAAGGATGAAAGGAACAGTCAGATGCCAAGTGGCCTTTGTCCGATCAGACATTTCTTTCTTTTATACTATGGCACTGTTACTTGGCTGCTTCTCTAGGAAAACTAAGATGTCTGGCTTAATGCAGCCACATATAATGATTGCAGTGATTCCCTCTGGCTGTAGGATAGAGAGGGTTCTGTTTCCCAAGGGATACACTGTCAGAAGACTGGATCAGTGTACTAATTCTACAGGGTTTACCAAGGCCACATCCAGGTGAGTTGGTAAAAAATATTATAATTATTATTATTTATTATAATTATTATTTCATATATAATTATTATATTCATAGATCCTAAAATAACAACTGTCTAAGTTGGACAAGGGTATTCAGAGAGCAGCACAAGCCAGAAACTCTTACAGAACACATTTATTTACTGTCAACTGGCTAGTCAAGTCAAAACTAGTGTTGTATTTGCATGGTGGCATTGAGAAACTGGATACTTGACTATTGTTCAAATCAGATTTGAGCTGAGCTGTTGCATTTACTTTTGTAAGAGAGGATCAAAGCTCAATATTCTTCTTCCCCAAACAACAGATGGAAGGTTATGAGAAGGTCAAAAATTACAAAGAAAGGAGGAAGGTTTATAGTTACAGCAATAATATGAGGTCAGTATGAATACACCTGCATCTGTGAGCTTATATCCTGAAAGAGGGCAGGGTACACTAAAAAGCTTTCCAGATCTCAGAGAGTTTACATTCCTCAGTGCCAGCTTTTCTCAGCAGATGAAGAGAGAAACAAAGATCTCAGCCCCCATAACTTCACAGGAAGGCTGTGTGAAGTAATGAGAGAGTTATGAGAAGCGTTTTTGTTGGTGGGTGAGGTGGTCTCTCTCAGTCAGAGGGCATGGAGCCAGAGTACAAATATGTGATCTTTCATCCCAGCCCTTGGAACATATTACAAAAAACATAGGTAAAACATGCAGGCCTCCACACCAAACAACAGGAAACTTTGCAGGAGGAACATGCAGAAACTGTTTTACTGTTCAAAATTTTAAAACGCCAATAATAAAACTGAAGAACTGTCATTATTAGCCTGCATTTTCTCAGGAAACTATTTGACAAAATAGTGTGGCCATCCAGGAATTCTGACTGATGTGAATTGCCTTAGAGCAAAGAGCGATAGCATCTTTCCATATAATCAACATCCATAAGCAGCTGAATATAATATATCAATAGGGTATATGGTTCAAAATATGGACATTACCATCCTTTCCATATTTGGTACCATATTTTGATCCTTGGCAGTACCACAGGACCACATTTGCAGAAAAACTGTATAGATTATTCTGTGATATAGTAATATGCAAATTTATAGGATGAGAGAGGTATAACAACAAATGTTACCAGCCAAGACTGACCTTTTCCAGAACTGTATTTCTCTTGGAATGCACAAATACTGCCAGTTTCTAGTCAGTTGTTTCAACTAGCATAGAACAGTATGGGTATCAATAAAGCTATCAGGTATACGAAATATGTGTTCCCAACACTTGAAAACATCTCCACCTGGAAGCACACTCAGGTACAATTTCTGAAGGACACGTAGCAGCTGCCAACGTTTATCTTTTCTTCATCTTCCTTGTTTATTTATTTACTTATGTTTTTATCCTGCCTTTCTTCTTAAAAAGGACCCAAGGTGGCTTACATCATTAATAGACAATATTTTGAGCTAAAAATAGCAAGTATACAAACACTTCGTTCGTTTAGTCATTTAGTCGTGTCCGACTCTTCGTGACCCCATGGACCAGCGCACGCCAGGCCCTCCTATATTCCACTGCTTCCCGTAGTGGAATAGGAAATGACAATGCCACTCCAGTATCTTTGCCAAGAACACCCCATGATCAGAAACAAAAGGCTAATACAAACACTAAAAATGATCAAACAAATTACACACTTCGATACGGCAAACAAAAGATATACCAAAAATATTCAAAGCAGCAAGGCACAACAATCCACTTAAAAACCCACTCAGGTAGCTAGTTATGTGGGGAAAACACACATAGAACCATTATGCATATAGTTTTCCTATCCTTGCTCCCTTTTGTTGGTCTGTGATTGTGTGACAGATTTCTGATCATGATATTACATTCTATTTTTCTTTAAGTGAATACTACCAAGGAGACATAAGCCCTCACGCCTCCCCATCTCAGAGGAAAACATACAGTCTTTGCATTATATTAGGCAACTATTTGAAGAATTTAGCCTTTGGCCATGGGGTGGGGATATGCTAATGAAGTTACCTAAAACATGTACACTTGTTACTAGCTTCTTGAGACATGTAGCAAAAATGTAGAGGCAAATGGAGTAAATGCAATTACTTCTGAAATAAACTGTAGAGAAAGTTGTTGGTACTCTTCAGTAGAGGGGTCACTCAGCTCATTGGTATATTTTTCTTCAGGGAGAAGAATACTGAATTCAACCATTTGTTCAGGAGATGGTTTCAGCAATTTTTCATCTTGCTTTATCTCATTGTTGGCCTGAGGAAAAATTAAACACATTTATTAGGGAATTAAAATAAAATAAAAAATATTCCTTTCAGCAGTATTTTCTGGAGTATATTAATTAGAGTGAATAGCTCTACTAATGCTAATCATCATTATCTTAGAACCACAGAGCTGGAAGGGATCTTATGGATCATCTAGTCTACCCCTTGACCAGTAGGTGGGATCAAGAGTCTAACTTGTATGGAAGACTAGGTGTGTATTCTTCCCCTTTGTAAAAGTCCAGCTCTTATATGTGGATGTCAGGAACAGAAAAAACTACAGTATGTGACCTCAGGGGCAGATTCATGAGGTTGCTAATTGTTTGTTGACCTCTCTATACATATGACTAAGAACATATTTAAAATACAAATTACATTTCAAATATCTGCTCCTTTGACATTGCAACGTGGCTGAACAGAAAATAAAAACAGATGCTTCAAAACAAAGGGCACAGTTTTTAAGATATGCCAGCCTTGAAAGACTTAGAAATGAAAATCCAATCTGAGTACACTTTACACAATTAGGAGAACATCTGCTGAGCATAACAGGGCTTTTTGATGTTCCATTGATCTTGATTTGCCTTCTGGAAATTGTCTTAAAAACACAAATAATTTAATTACATTTAAAATCCATCCTTTTCTTGGTGTGAGTCAGTACACTCTCCTGCTCCTCAACAAGTCAAAATGCTCATTATACATACTTCAATGTCTTCTGTCTTGTCAGTGATTATATCTGTGGGACTCTCAATTGAAACCACATCAGGTGGTGGAACATTGGCAGCTGCATCTAAGGAAGTAAAAGTCACATTCTTTTGCTAAATATGTATTCGCTAGATGTCAGAATATGGTTATCTGTTTCACATCAGCAAATAAAGTAAAAATAAAACAACCCCAAAAACTAAACATGTTGCCTTGAAAAAAAAAACCAAGTCAAAATAAAGGGGAGGGAGACTACCTCAACTGTATGTAGAGTTAGATCCACTCAAATCTATTGGATTTACGTTAGTCATGAGTGACTTGCCCTATTGATTTCAACTGACATAGTCTAGGTATGGTACTATTATGCTGGGGTCCAATCCAAACCTTTGAAATGTTTATAACATTTTAAAATGGTGAACATTGTAAATCAATAAAATTGTATTAGGCATTTTGCCTTAATTTTACTCCTTGCTTCTTGGCAATGTATCTAGAACAACAGTGACACAAACTCTGTTATGTCTGAGGAAGTGGATTTGTCCACAAAAGCTCACATTAAAATATAGCAATTAAGTCTCTAAGGTGACACAATATTTTCGTCTTTGTTGTTTTTTCTTTTTCTTTTTTGTTTTGGCCTGATAAACTCTGATCTATGCAAGCTGAAGCACCACAGTTCCCTCACTGGTGCTCCAGCACAGATTCCTGTGCAGAAGATTCTGCCCTCTTGTTTGTTGCTGATGTGGCTAAACACCTTACAAACTGTATATACAAAAAAGCCCAGGAGATTCCATTGAAGGGTGTGGGGAGAGAATCCTGCCCATTGTTAACTCTCCCCATCCATTTACTGAGCAGTGAATCTATAAATAATGAAGAACATACCTCTTAATGTGGTAGCATCACCAGGTGGAGAAGCTGTTGATATCCCAGTACTGAAAACAAAGACAACAAAACCAGTAAGTGTAAAAACGGAATAAAAGTTCCACTTTTGTTCAAAATAACATTCCTTTTACTTTCTTTAAGCCTCAGGAGGATATTTCCAAACTGAGGGGTATGACTTATCTGCAACTTTTATGCAATGCAGGATCCACAGTCTGTTGGGGAAGGGGCTCAGGCAAGATGTACTCACTTGGCCTCATAACACAGGAATTGGTTCTCTTAAAATGTGAAGTGTGGGGAGTACCTTGCTTCTACAGTATTCCTGCCCATCCTATAGGGCTACAGTGATTCTGTGAAAGATAGCTGCTGCTTCTCCTCAATTTTGTGTCCACTACCACCACCGTGTGGTGAGGGAGAAGGCAATTGAGAGGTGGGGGTTTGGCCCTGATGAAATGGAACAGTAAATAAATGAGCGGGTACTGGTGGTGAAGAAAAAGCATAGCAACACAGACTCCCAGTGGGAGAAACCCCCTTGTTGCTATGGAGGATGCTTAATATGCTGACTGCTGGTGATGGCTAGGAGTTGACAGAACTTTCATATTAAAGATTTCTTCAGTAGTTTTACTGTAAGCAATTATTTAATGAAACAAGAAGGACATCAATGGAAGTCAGTGGAAACTTTATGGTAGGAAGCAAAATATATGAGAAAATAAAATCTCTTTTAGGGGTTCGTATTATTTAGTGGAATTACTCTGCTGGTGATATTCCAAATTCTAAAAAAATATGTGATAGGCAGTACAGAAAGGACAAAACAATGACTCTTATCATACCTATAATAAACAACTTATGTTTAGATATATGACTCATTATTACTGGGATGTAATGCCAAATGATTTTCCTTTGTGATATAAATGAAACCTTGACAATGCTTCCACTTGGCTCACATGTATAAAAACAGTTTGTTGAATTATGGAGCTGAACATTGATGCATACAGTCCTTGGAAGTGCTGCTTCTTCCATTTTTAAGGAAAATTTTCTATATGCTTGAAACTGCCAGAATTATTTCAAAAGCCATCTTGAAATTTTTAATTTATGAATAACCTTTAAAGGTGATGACATCATCAGCCTTACGCAGCGTAAGTTACACTGCTGGATTTCAGCCTGTGAATACTTCTGCGCAAGATGAAATGCAGAACCATCCCTATACCCAGCAACATGCGTACAAGGAACATGAACCATATCTATATATGAACCATACCAGATTCTCTGTCTTTCCATTGAATTTTGGAAAGTGGGAGAGTGACAGGAATTGTCCAAACAATTTATAGCACAGATTCTCTAGAGATGTTTGTTTTTATGTCTGCATCATGATACTGAATTTATATGGTACTGGATATGTGCATAAATCCACATGCTACCCATCATAAGGAATAGCCGAATTTATCAAGACGTCGAACAACTCCAAAATTACTTAATATATAGTCAGCATGGAATTCTGGACTTGGAGGACATGTTAGTGCGAGGAATCCATCACCAAACCTTTGTCCTACAGATATTTATCCAGTGTCTCCTTTCAGCAAAGTGGTTTCTGTTGGGAAAATTGCAAGTTTGCATGCCTTAACACTTAGAATCAGTAGGAGGGGGCATGACCTATTGTATTTTACAACTTGCTCATGGTTAATTGGTAAAGTCACCTCTGTCATTGGGCCAATTCTTCCTGTTTGTTTATGGTTCTATGTTTATTTCTTCTTCCTCACCAACCTTTCAAGAAGCAAGCATGGAGGTTTTCTCCATGTGAGAAAATCCATTTTGTCCCTTTTCTTATGGTTGTAACTACATAATAACAGTGAGTAAACTTCATATCTTTCTTCTACAAATGCATTTAGAATAATCATTTTACTCCAAAATGGAGAGTCTGTGTGTCCCATGACCGGTAGGTGGAACTCGGCTAATCTTTCCACACTTTCTATGCTTTTCTGTCCAGTTCTCTGCTAAGAAAAGGAATAACCTAATTTCTAATATAAACCTTTCATTTTAGCAATTCCCCACAAGTTTCATAGCTTTATGACCATAGAAAGCTGCTTTATTTCACACAGAAATGAGTCTCAATTCAACTAGTCACAACTAAAATAAACTTACTAAATCATTCAGATTTATAAACATAGCAAATCCCATTCATTCAACAGGTCTGATCTAGATCTACTCTCGTTGGGATGAGCAATGAGCTTTAGCTTCTCCTATCCAATTCCCTATCCGAATTTGATGTGTCAGAAATTGAAATTAAGCATTTTCCTCATGCCAAGCACACGTTCTATCGCTGGGTGGTGGTTCCCCCCCCTTAAACAACTTTCAGATTACTCAACAGGGCATGTTTTCATGTTATTCAACCTAAATCTAAGCAGCCATAATTTAAATTCATTTACTGTTTGTGCATCTTATTGATCAGAGAGGCACTAATACCGTGTCTTAATTTTTTTTCTTTTTAAGATCTACACAAAGATCAGCAAACATTCAATGAATGATACAGAAACAGTTTTACACACACACACACACACACACACACACACACACACACACACACACACATTAAATATGTCATACATATGCTCAGTCCTTTAAACTTTAAAGAATACATTGACAAGGGAGACTGTGGAAACACAGAAACAAGTTAGGTGATGCACATGTGCTATTAACAAGCATTAGTAGAAGCATTCATGTGAGCTCTCCCAAGCCCTCAGCAAGATAGACATTCATTAAAAACTAGGGCACAAGGATAAACACATTTACCTGAACATGCTTACAAACTCCTCCTATGAGTGGGAACCTGCATGCCCTCACCCCTCACATCTTGTAACTCCATTATGTGAACATTGAATAATTGCATATTGCTATTCAGGCACCTCTTTCACATTTAACTAAGGAGGCATAGTACATGAATCCTAATTCAACTATTATGAAGCAATGTAAAGGAGAAATGGAAGTGATTAATATTTCCTGTGTCTCTTCCTCTAGCTATACATGATTTGAACAGAGCCACTGCTGAGTAAGCCGCCAGTTGAATTATGCTGCCTTTGTCTAAACTCATAACTATCTTCTGTTTGCACAGTGCTCAATCTTGTTCATGTAGTACAAGAACAGATTAAGCAAAAAGAAGTCATAGGAATTAAGAACTTTGCAAGTTTGTCTGATCCACAAATAACAATATAGACAGATGCATATTGACATTGCAATATCTATTCATTTTTTTTCTATTAAGGTTATCCATCACCAGATTTGGTCATTTCAGAATGGGCTGGATAATGGTTTCCATCACATGATGCCGAGAGAGGCCCGGAAGGAAAAGACACGAAATTGGGCCTTCTCAGCGGTGGCTCCTCGCCTCTGGAACAACCTCCCTCCGGAGATTCGCGCGGCCCCTACGCTGGGTATCTTCAAAAGACAATTAAAAACATGGATGTTTATTCAGGCCTTGCCTCTAGTCAATACTTCATTCTTTCCCTCATTTTTTTCTATTTATTTTACCCTCTTTCTGGTTTGTAATTGTTATTTGAAGTTTTATGTAATTTATTAAGCCGCCTAGAGTGGTCGTATAGAGCAGATGGGCGGGATATAAATTAAATAAATAAATAAATAAATAAATAAATAAATAAATAAATAATACATGCGAGGGAAGGCAACCCTCCCTCAGTGAACCATTAACAATGTCAATGGCCCAGTCTACTGTAACTCCATTGGCCACTTTTATTAGCTGGGCAGGGCAGGGTCAAGCTGGGAGGCAGTCAGTGTGCAGACAGCCAGCGTCCTGGATACCTCCTCCAATGTTATAGGCCCAAACTAAACCAATCAGGCAGACAGAGAAGAAAATGTGACTCCACCAGATCAACTAAATTGTTGGTGGCATCAAGATCATGCCATATGGCTTAAGTCTTAGATTTTTAAAAGGCTGTGATTGGTTAACAGTGAAATCAATAGGACAAGGTCATTCTTGACCAGGATTGGTGAAGTCACGTACCACCCAGAAGAGTTCCGCTTGTTGGTTCGCGGCTTCAGCAATGATCTTAATGTTGAAAGCCCTCTTCCCAGTACTGGATAGGAATCAATGGTGACAGCTGTAGTAGAGTCTAATATATTCGCGAAGGCTTTCATGGCAGGGATCTAATGGTTGTTCTGGGTTTTTCGGGCTCTTTGGCCGTGTTCTGAAGGTTGTTCTTCCTGGCGTTTCACCAGTCTCTGTGGCCGGCATCTTCAGAGGACAGCAAACTGTACTCTGGTCAGCAAAGGACAGAAGGGACCCCCTCACCACGGCAGGAGTATACCGGATACCTTGCAGTTGTGGCCAGGTATATATTGGAACCACAAAATGAAGCATCCACACCAGAATCAAAGAACATGAGAGACACTGCAGACTAAAACAACCAGAAAAATCTGCAGTAGCTGAACATGCCCTGAAACAAACTGGACATGAAATTCTATTTCAAAATACTGAAATACTGGACAACACCAGCAATCATTACGTCAGACTGCACAGGGAAGCCATTGAAATCCACAAGCACAAGCACAGTTTCAACAAAAAAGCACAAGCACAGTTTCAACAAAACTTGGCTCCCAGCCATCAAACATACTACGTGCAAAAGGTCAACGAACTCTACCTGCCCACAAGGACAGGGGATCACTACACACAAAAGACCAGCTAATGACACCCATCAACCACAGGAACAGATAATCTCTTCCCCTTACACCCACAACAATACACACTAATCACCCATCTACAGGAAAAGACAAAAGCTTATCTCACAGCCATAAATACTGCACTCCCAAGCCAACTACTCCAGAGTACAGGTTGCTGTCCTCTGAAGATGCCGGCCACAGAGACTGGCGAAACGTCAGGAAGAACAACCTTCAGAACACGGCCAAAGAGCCCGAAAAACCCTGAACAACCAGTAGTAGAGTCTGTTGTTTGTAAAGGGGATCTCTGGAAAAGGAATTAACTTTTATTTCCATGTTTGCACCCACAAATCAAGACTTGCTTTACCCTTAGTTAGGGAAGGGTGGACTACCTTAGTCTGAGGAATTTCCAAAGCACAATAAATTGTAAATTACTTGTTATATTTTTACTATGGTTAGATTTATTTGTTTGTTTGTTTGTTTGTTTATTGCTTCAAATCTATATTCAAACTCTTTTCTGTTTTTCTCATATCACTGGTCCAGGAGATCTTTTCTTGTCACACATGCCTAACATTCTTTTCTTTCTTTAGCAACCAAATTTATAAATCAGATGGTTAAAACCATGTGCAGACCACAACCATCTGATGGGGGGGGGGGAACCAAAGCATATTTCCATTCCAACTTGCCACAAACTATTTCCTGTCTTCAAAGCAGGTCTGTAGCTGGAAGTTCTGTACTCTGGGTGGCTCTTGACAGTGGGGATTTTATGAAAAGCTTTGTTTTCCTCAAATAACTAAAAGCTTTTAAGCTACAACATTCAAGTTAGAAGCACAAGGTAAAAGGCAGAAATTCCTGTGAATACTCCGAAGTAGTAGCTGCAGATTAAGTAGTAGCTGTATGTGCCTCCAGTGAAGCAGCCCTCAATTTAAAGAACTGTCAGAGGACAAGGGCAAATCTCCAATCTGAAAGGCTGTTGAGGTCAAGTCTGATTTAGAGAAAGAAAAAACCTATTGTGGATATCAGGGACTCTGATGCTCACTATCCACAGTGAGCACATAGAGAACAGATTCAGCAGCCACACACAGCATCTGGTCAATACCTTCACTGTTCAGATGAGATCCACTGTAATTATTTCTAAATTATTAAATTATACATTAATTATAAATTTTTAATTATAAAAATTTCATCAGTATTCCATCTGCACATATCAGTTAGCACATTTAGTTTCATGCAAATTCTATTTCTCTTTTGTCTTCCCTTGTGGTGATGCACTTCCTCCTTTTTGGTAATGTTTCAGTGGCCACACTAACCTCCTGTTAACTACCACTAAATTAAAAGTAAGGTGTTTGGTGTACCCGCAACTTACCAATGATCCAAAATACAGGAACAGGATCCATGAGGAGAAAAATGTGAGCGCTAGTGGAATACAGGGAATTCATAAACGAAGCAGCAGTTATAACTTGTTGGTCCCCCTTTCAGCTATCCTCAGGGTGAAAGGAACAAGACTTTCTTGCTATGGGGGGTCTACAGCTATTATTTGGACTCACATTGAAGTTGCCTCATGAGGAGGAACATTTTGGTAGTTAGTGAGGCAAAATTTGTCAGCAAATTAACATTGCTGGTGATACATATTTAAAGGAACGGAGGAACATAAGATAGAAGGAATAATGTGCCTTTTCCTGATAAAATATGAATCTCAGAAAAGAAAAAACTGAATGACAATAAGCTACTTCCTTCTGAAGCTGAAGAAGATTTGTCCTACAACACCATAACAGATTAATTCTATATAATGAAAGTCAAACTGCAAAGTTACGGCAATATTATTTCCACAAATCCTATTTCTAGTTTTGAATTGTCTCTTTCCAAAACACTTCAAATACATAAACCACTTTCTAGTAAAACAGTCCCAAAGTATCTTGAAAAACACAATGAAAAGTGCATCATTTTCTAGCAGCAATACTATCCTCATGCACCATTAAAAAAGCATGAAATACTAACAAACACTAGACATTAAAAGTCATAAAAATCTCAAGGGAGAAAATTTTTATGCAGGCAAAGAAATCCAAAACAGATAAAAACAACAACAATAAAAACTCATATGCACATATGACTTGAGGTATTTAGATAACCTTTAGTATGTATTAAGCTGTATCATTCTGTTTTACTTAAAAATCAAAATCCTAATAAGAAATCACACACAAAAATGAGAGGACCAAATTTATCCTTAAATAAATCTTTCTGAAGCCAATGACATAACCTCAGGGCTGAAGTTGGTTTAATTAAATGACTTAGGGCCTGTCCACACAGGGGAATTTGAAGTGGTCAGGTTCATGCTTAAATACTGTAGATCTTCAGTGCAATCTATTTTATATTGTACTTGAGCTGTCCTTCCATTATCACTGGAGATGTTTATTTTCTTGTGAGAAGGGTCCACACAGGTCTTTCAGTCACTGGGTTACTCACAAGTAAGTGTACCCAACTTACTCATGAGTAAGGATGCAGCAGCGAAGGACAGTGACAGTGGGGCAAGCTTGCGGCAGTGGTATTGGTATGAGGGGGAAATGTTGAGGTAAAGGTTGGGGAGAGGGTTTTTCCTACCTTCATCCCCAGCCAGGGCACTGTTGGGGCTGCACTGCCTTGTGGGAGCGGAGCCCATGAAGTCGACATAGCTCCCTCCCCTGCCTTTCTCTTGGCCATCATTCAAGGGGCTGGGGTGACTTTCCGTTTTTGTTGTTGTTGCTATTAAATTAAATAAGAATAATGCATCCACCTAATATAGTATTAAAATGCACGAGTCAGTTAGGGAAGAGAAGAAGAAGAAAATAGAGGATGGGCTTCTTTATCCTCTGTTTTTATGTCACAGCCCATCTAATACAGCACAGGGTTGTCACCTCTGATGACACCATCCACAGTTCCATTTGAGTGCGAACTGTCTACAAAGGCTACACAATGAGATAATTAGAATCACACCTTAAAGAATACATGCCCTACCACTGTGCCAGAAATGTGTTCAACAGTTCTTAAAGAGGCAGAGTAGATTGATCTAAGTAGAAACATCTGTGGATGCCATCATTGGTTCATATCAAACCGTACTAACAGTGATGCATATATCAATCGCTATGCCAGTCTGGACAGGCCCTTAGTTTTCAGATATAATAAAACTAGTTGTCTGGTTCGTAGGGAACACAACAGGCCACAAACATCTGTCCCTAATGCATCATAAGAATTCTTGCTAAACACCTGACCATGACATAGGACTTACAGATATTTCTCATTATTGCATTTAGAATGAAATATCTACTACTGTTTAAATGCAAACATTGCCAAACAGATCCTTACATTTTATTTCATTCAATCTTTGGGTCAGAAAATGTTTACCTACAATAAAAGACAATACAATGTTTACCTGCAACAAAACATGTTTATCTGCAAAGCCGGGGAATGGAGGAGCACTTATATTTTTCAGTTACACTTTTGTAACCCAGGGATATCCATGAGAAAATTTTTGTCCAGCTGTTTTGACACGTAGATAAAAGGATATATAACAATAATATCTATTGCCTACCTGCATGAATGAAGGTCTGGACCAGCTTGACTGGGTATTAAGCAAAATATTAATATATACATGTATCTATGTATAAGCAAATCTTTTTAAATGGAGAATGAGCAATAAAAAAACTAAATATGAGTAAAACCAGAGGACATCAGTAATATAAATTTTAATTTTTGAAGCTCAGGCATCTTCCAGTAATTAACAAAATCCAAGAGTACAGGCTTCATTTGATACAGCAGCAATACTTTTACTGCAATGAATGTTAGTTGAAGTGGGGCCACTCTCTCTCTATGGATTAATTACAACTTTCAAGGGCTCTTCTGTGACCCACAGAAGGGCCATTGAAAGATACTGACTTCAGAGAATTGGTGATGGACAGATGTAACATTTGGGCTCCTTAGTCTCCTTGGTGGCTGCTCCCATGCTCTGGTACTCTTTGCCTGGGGGACCTAGCTACCTGAAGTCTGATGATATTTGCTGACATGGAAAGACATTTTAGAAATACAGGCTTTTAGCCTATAAACTGGTTTGTAAATATGCTGTAATTGATCTTGCTTGCTCATTTTTATTTATTTATTTATTTCCTTCGTTTTTATGTGTGTTTACTTTATAAATTATTGCTCTTTTATTGATTTTTTTATTTTGCATTTTAATTGTTTTATTTTTATTATATGCCTTCTGTTTCATTTTGTGTAAAAGGAACATAAAACAAGCAAACTTCAAGCCATGTACCACTAAAACAGATGACAAATTTTACACTTGTAAAAGACCATGTAACAAGATGAATCAGAGATGTGTCCTAATTTGTCTATGTAGCAGACAACATCCCCCACCCACCTCCGTTCACCAATCAGCAGATCGTGCAAAAGGAAGGGAAAGAGCAACACACACTAGCTGGTGAGCGGAGGTGCCAGTGAGGGGGGTGAGAGAAGGGAATGCATTATCATGCTCCACAGATAACTTATGACGAAGGGTCACTAAGTACTTTGTGTCTATCTCTGCTATGAATAACTAATTTTGTTCTGTCTCTCCTCTATTTTTTTTTCTCTTTAGCGTTCTAATATCCCTCCAAAAAAGAAGCATAGACTGCTCAAGGTGCTGATTTTAACCATCATCCACCAGGATTAAAAAAAAACTTGCACTGAGTGATTTGTGAAGTAAACTCTGATCCCGTTAAAATTCCAATATAATGAGGTTTATCAGTAGAGTTACTATTATTCTTGGGGTCTGGCTTTAAGGCAGTAGTCCCCAACCTTGGGCCTCCAGATGTTCTTGGACTTCAACTCCCAGAAATCCTGGCCAGCAGAGGTGGTGTTGAAGGCTTCTGGGAGTTGTAGTCCAAGAACATCTGGAGGCCCAAGGTTGGGGACCACTGTTTTAAGGTACACATTGATATTTCCTGACCCCACTGGGAATTCCCATCAGTGGGGCCAGTCTACTGGCAAGTAGAATATGTCTCTTGTGTGTCACGGCATCATTATCCTGAGAGATAGCACAGCATTTTTTGTCCTTGCAAGATGTTGCAACAAACAACTTCCCCAATGGTAAAATCCTGTAATTTGTTACAATGAATTTTATCACTGTCATTTTTGACTGAACATGGCTGAAACTTAAGGATATATCTATAACACCTCCAGTGATTTAAAACCCTGAAAAAATTGTGTTAGAAATAAAAGGGAAATCACTTTTCTGTTAATAAATCATTTTTGCCACACCTTTGTTCCATCTTCTTTACTATGTCAATCTGCTGGTGCAATTTTCCACACTGCTAAAAACAATCCATCTGTTATATTGATGGTAGCTGTTTTAAGTACCATCTAGTGCAAAGGAAATGAAAACCACACATGAACACAAAATCTATTAACTTATATCTGTCTCTATATAACAAAATCTTCTGTATATGCACATCCCTACTGAAGACCTATATAGAAGAGATAAAGAATAACAGACTTCTCTGAAGAGAAATCCTATGATGAAGAACCTGCATTTCTAGAAAGTGAAGTGAAAGCTGCTCTATCTAGCAATATAATTATTTTAAGTCACAGAGACTGAATCTGTCAAAATCCTAACAAAAATATGCCAACAAATATGGAAATAAAAACAACGGCCCACAGACTAGAAATGTTCAATATACATTCCAATTCCCAAGAAAGAAGGAGCCAAATATTGAAGTAACTATAGGACCATTGGTTGTTGTGGGTTTTTTGGGCTCTTCGACCGTGTTCTGAAGGTTGTTCTTCCTAACGTTTCACCAGTCTCTGTGGCCGGCATCTTCAGAGTGCTATCCTCTGAAGATGCCGGGCACAGAGACTGGTGAAACGTCAGGAAGAACAACCTTCAGAACACAGCCAAAGAGCCCAAAAAACCCACAACAACCATTAGATCCAGGCCGTGAAAGCCTTCAGAAATTTATAGGACGATTACTTTAATTTCTCATGCATGCAAAGTGATGCTCAAGGTGTTGCAACAAAAGCTTTTACCCTATATGGAGTGAGAAATGCCTAATGTTCAAGCTGGATTCCAGAAAGAGGCACTCACGATCATATTGCACATATCCACTGGCTAATGAAGCATATGAAAGAATTTCAGAAGATGGTCACTCTATGCTTTATAGACTATAACAAAGCCTTTGATTGTGTGGAGCATGAGAAACTATGTGTTGTTTTGAAAGAAATTGGTGCACTTTAGTCCATTGTCCTGATGAGTAACATGTATTGTGGACAAGAAGCTATTATTAGGACAGAAGGTGAAGAGTCAGAATGGCTTCCTATAGGCAAAGGTGTCAGATAATCCCCCTATCTGTTCTATCTGTACACAGAACATATCATATGAAAAACCACACTAGATTCAGATGAAGGAGGAGTGAAAGTTGGTGGAAGAAACATGAAAGATATGCAGATGACACAGTCTTACTGGCAGACAGCAGCAATGATTTGAAATGACATTTAGTGAAAGTGAAAAAAGAGAGTGCCAAAGTAGAACTGTAGTTGACTTAAGAAGACAAAAATCATGACTGTGGAAGAATTACACAGCTTTAATGTTGATTATGAAAAATGTTACATTTTTAAAGATTTTTATATACCTTGATTCATTCATCCATCTGAATGAAGCCTATAGCCAAGAAATAAGAAGAAGTCTGTGACTAGAAAGGGCACCAATGAAGAAATTAGAAAAGATAATCAATTGTAAGAATGTGTCATTGGAGACCAAGACCAAGATCATCCAGGCTATTTTATTCCTGATCATTCTGTATAGGTTTGAAAGCTGGACTGTAAAAACAGCTGGCAGGAAAAACACTGATTCTTTGAAATATGGCACTAGAGGAGAGCTTTAAAGATACCCTTGACTACCAGAAAGATGAACAAATGGGTTCTAGATAAAATCAAGTCTGAACTAGCTCTGGAGGCACAAATGGTTAAACTGAGGCTGCCCTACTTTGTGCACATCATGGGAAGGCAAGATTCTCTGGAAAAGACAATGATGCTGGTAAAGGTGGAAGGCAGCATGAAAAGAGGAAGACCAAAAATGAGGTGAGCTTGCTCGCTAAAGGAAGCCACAGGCTTGAGTCTACAAGAATTGAACAGAGAGGCTGGAGATATCTCATTCATAGGGTCACCGGAGATATCTCATTCATAGGGTCACCATAACTGTGAGGCGACTTGATGGCACGTAATAACAACAGCAACAACAGATGTCTATTATTTGGAATATGCCTTGACAGGATTGAAAGAGCTCTACTAGCCCCTGTTGTATTGCCAGGTTAATTGAAGGTCATGGTTTTGATCTTTTAAAGACTATACAGCATGCCACCAGATCAATTTAAGAAAGGCTTTCTCCTACAGACTGCTTTCTTTAAGGCCTCTCTTCAGGTTCTGCCACCTTTGGAGTAGGAATGTGATGGTGACCTCCTATTTGACATCCAAACTCTGGAATCCAAGAAGCTTGTCTACTATGAAATCTGGTTTTTTTAGCACAATGAGAAGTTTTTTTTCATCTAAGCTTTTAAAATATGTGGCATTTTGTGTAACTTCTATATTTTTGTTTTAATTGTTTTGACATACTTATTGTAATATTTTGGTTATTATTTGCTAGAAATTCTGAGACTTTACTAAAAGAGCAAAATAAAAACATATTAAATAAACAAATATAAACATAAATAATCTCCAGTCTTGGACTTTGGCTGTATTTTCATTTGCATACATTTTACAGTTTTAGGCCAGGAGTAGGAATAAAAAAATAGAAATAACTATACTTGGACTCAGTAGGTATGCCTTACATACCTCTGTCAACAAGAATTAACAAGAAAAACCTTAACTGTTGTGTCAAGACAGGAGGCTTCAAACAGTGAACCTAGGAAATACATCTCCAATTTAGCAAATATTACTTAAGCAATGAGTGGCACATCTGTGTATTTGCTGTACAACACTGGTCCTTCATTTAGCACTATAAATAAAGGTATAAATTCAAGTGTTAGCCCCATGTGGAGTATACACACTGCTTCAGGAAGACTTACATAAATGTTGACTTAACAGGTTCCACTGGTTCAGTGGAACTATTCTATTTGGAAATAACAATTAGATTTACCTTCTTTTCCAACATGACAAATCAGTAGACATTTAAGGTTTCTAAACAAGAAATATTTATCAAATTCCTATTGAGTTAAGTTATGCCTGTGGAAAGATGTTGACCGTACCTGTGGGGAGTAAGTTTCTCTAATTAAAGACTCGGAGTCTTCAATGAGCTGGTGACAATAGCCTAAACTAGACTAGATTAAACTAGATGTAATTGAATAAAATGCAGAAGGGTGAGTCAACACTTCCATAAAACTCACTGACGCAACAGGTATTCTTTAACTAGGACTATCAGATGATTTCCCTGAAGGAGATTACTATCAAACATTTGGTAATGGAGAAACAAGAGAAGTAGAGATGGCCTGGACCTTCCTGAGTGGAGTTGAAGGTCCTATACAGAAACTTGTGGTTCCATTTAGAAACTTTAGTAGAGCTTGTATGATGTGAAGTGCTCCTTTATGTATCCCAAACTGAAACTGTGTAGGTGCTAGAGACCTGGCCTATTAGGATCAATACTGCTATCTCTTTCCTACAAGCAAACTATGTCATAATCAATAAATATGTGCCCCCGACTCTTGCAAAGCCTACAGATTTCACAGGTTCCTGTTTTTTTCACCCACATTTCTCATTTTTATTTTTAACACAGATTATATTTTTTTATAATTTTATAAGCCAACATTTATGATGTAGTAGAGAGTAATTGCCAAATCTTCCTTCAAGTTGTTATTATTATTTCTAATGCCCTGGGTACAACTTAAAATCATAGAAAAGTGAAGTTGGAAAAGGCCTATAAGGCCATCAAGGTCAACCCCTTGCTCAATGCACGAATACAATCAAAGCATATCTGCCAGGTGATTATCTAAGTTTTTCTTGAATGCCTCCAGTGTTGGAGCACTCACCAGCTCCTGAGGTAACTGGTTTCACTGTCGTACTGCTATAACGGTTAGGAAATTTTTCCTGATATTCAACTGAAATCTGGTTTCCTTTAACTTGAGCCCATTGTTGCATGTCCTGCACTTTGGGATGATTGAGAACAGATATTGTCCCTCCTCTGTATGACAGCTTTTTAAATATTTGAAAAGTGATATCATATCAGACCTCAGTCTTCTTTTCTCAAGGCTAAACATACCCAGTTCTTTCAGCCTTTCTGCATAAGGCTTGGTTTCCATTCCCCTGATCATCCTTGCGCCCTCCTCTGAACCTGTTCCAATTTGTTAGCATCCTTCTTAAAGTGTGGTGTCCAGAAGTGGACAATAACTCATACTCAAGGTGAGGCCTAACTAATGCTGAATAGAGGGGGGACTAGCACTTGCGGGATTTGGAAACTATGCTTCTATTAATGCAGCCTAAAATAGCTTTAGTTTTTTTGTAGCCACATCACACTGTTGGCTCATATTTAGCTTGTGATCAATGCTTCTGCGCAGGCACACTAATTAAGACTGACCTAAACTTGTCTTTCCTGCACCTCTCCTTTTCATGGGTGGCAAAGCTGGGAGAGTCATTTTGAAACCTTGGGAAAAACCGTTGCAGTGCACTTCCTGATGGTCACCAATTTTATTTCCTGAATACATAAATGTTCTTAACACGGTATTCCATCATTACATAATATTATAGTAATATTTTGACACCATTTTCTGAGTCAAAAATGGTGGCCAACAGCAATGCCAGCAGGAAGCGGTAATAAAGAGGGAGCAGGGAATATGATTTCAAGTGCACTTCCTCCAACATTAACCTAACATTTTGCCTATTATAACTAGAGAAAGTTTGGCCCATTTTTAAATGCATACACCACAGACATACTGCAATGTTAGCTGCTGCTTTTCCATTCTGCATTGCACATATACACTCACCAACTTAGCTATGTAGACCATAAATTGTTGTAAAAAGCATCAGAATTCAGCTATGCTACAATAAATGCAGCCTTGTGAGATGAAACACTCTTAAGTTTCCTTTTTTTTAAAAAAAAAGAACTGTTATAGATTGTTAACACATCCTGTTTTAGAAATCAATACAATATAGGTAAGACTATTGCAAAATAAACTGATACAAGTGGTGTGAGGCTAGGAGCAGACAGAAAGGTCGGATGGATGGATGGATGGATGGATGGATGGATGGATGGATGGATGGATGGATGGATGGATGGATGGATGGATGGATGGATGGATGGATGGATGGATGGATGGATGGATGGATGGATGGATGGATGGATGGATTGGTTGCTTGATCAGACTACAGGTCACAGAAATCACCAAACAATATGACTACTGCCATGCTGGGATTGTGGGGGCTAGAGTTGAAAACAATAATATTTCTGAGCTGTGAATCCAGGTGAAATGTAAGCATATGTGCCTCTGTTTATTTCCACAAAATGTTGCAGTGGGTTGGTATGTCTTTTGCCTGCCCACTTAGGTTAAATTTGAAAATATCTACCTGCAAACACTCGTGGCCAAGGGACAATTATAAGTGCATGTCTCCGGTCTGTATGTCAGTGGTACAAACAGAACTGCCATGCAGTATGAATCTGCTGAAATCCAGGATTCTTTGAAAGGGAGAAAGCAGTAGTAATGGGAATAGGCAAGTACATTTAATTGATTCTATTCCAGACATATTTTTTTATTATTCTCTAGCTGCTCTTTGAAAAAGAACAGCTTTTCCTGTCATGTTTAATAGAAAGCGGCATAGTTTTTTCAAATTAAATACAGGCGCAACTCCCTAGTTAAAATGCCAGTTCATTGCTCCTTGGAATGCGTGGACTTGGAAAGAATTCCTGGCCTTCTTTTGATTATCTGAAAATAAATACATATTGGTACTTTAGTCTTGCAAAAAAAAATCAGAGCTCCTAGTGCTTGGGTATGCAAGGTCCAGTGCCTCAAAAGATAGTGGTCTGTAAAGGTGTCTGATAAAATTATTTGAAATTGTTTGTGGTACACGAGAAGTAACTGCTTTTTAACAAGCAATTTTTAAAATTTCTCATGCTCAATCTAAGACAGGACAAAGAGTAAGATCATGTCTTTCTGGTTAATATGACTCTGAAAACGTATGTAGAACAATACAGTGCTAAAACAAAGCTGGTAGCAAATTGTATGCTAATCCTGTGATGTGATTTTGAAGACATCCCAAAATATAACGAGGCATGCCTAAATTTTATAGGGATGTTGAATTTTTTTCATTCCAACATGTGAGCTTTGTCAGTCTTTCAAACTTCATTTTGGATTAAAGAACTTGCAAACACCTGTAGCTACACTCAGTTTGGCTGCAAAGCTGTTTCCACTAGGACAAGCAAGTTGATAGGAACAAGAGAGGGGTTTCAGTTTGCAGAAAGGACTGGTCTATGAAACAATGTCAGTGTTAGAAGCTGGTGTGTGGCAGCAACTACACAGACATTATTTGGCACTCTGTAAACAGGATAAGCTGCTAGAAAACAATATGTTCAACAGTTCTATGCAGGTGTTTCTCATTTATCCTATAAATGATCTGCCACACTCAACACCTGCCCTTTCCCAAGGTCTTGAGTTGGGCAGCAACAAGGATACACCATAGTTTTAAAAGATACCAAGTTTAACTCAAGCCAGCCACATCTTGCCATTTGAGGGAAGCTAGAAGAGCTAACTTTTACAGCCTTTCTGAAAAAGCAAGCAAACAAAAACATGCAGAAACACTGATGGGCTTTAGGGAAATGTGGAATGAAGAAGATTTTCTAAGCTGTTCTTAACATTATGGCTTGAAACAGGAAAAACAGTATGAAAGAATATCAAAATGTAGATACAGCAGGAGGTAGTAACGCCTGGAGGTTGGGATGGTATTCACCTTTCTCTGCCATTTGTGTCTATGTATATGTACTACACTGCTGGTGAAATTCTGCAACATGTTGGAAACAGCAGCAGCAGCAGCAAAGAAAAAAAAAGAATTTTGCAGTTCATTTTCTGCTGCAGATCAAGCACAATTTGATTTAAATTAGAAATGCACTAAAAGTCTCTGTTTCCTCCTCCCCCTCCTGCTACTAACACTATTACTGTTGGAACACTGCTAGATTTGGGGCTGGTGAGATGGAAAACTAGGATGGGTTGTCACCTGTAGCCCATGAGGCCATGCATTCTCCACTCTTGCTTTACTATATTACAGCTTCAGTTGAGCCTAGAAAACAAGAGGAAGCCAGTACAGTTGAAAGAAAACTGATCTAATGCTTTCCATAACATCTCTCAGCTAGGAGAGATGAGCCCCTGCAACATTCACAAATTGAAGCTTTTGGACTGTACTTAATGTGGACGCACATCCTTCACAAAGAATAAATTGCCCATGCTTTGGTATTCTTTACTATTTCGCTTTTTACATCCCACAGTTTGGAAAAGCTGATAATTCAGCCTATTTTTTTGTCAGAAGTTTATTTTCTTCTGACTATGAATTAGCAGCAAATTCAGCCAAATAAATACATTGTATGGCTGAGCAATGCCTCTTTATTCACTGTTTCTCCTGGCCTCAGAAAGATGGAAAAACATGTGAACTAGGGAGGTAAAACAAACCACACATTAAAGCCTAATTTTACTGTGGGCTTTCTGTTACATAACAGCACTGATGTTACCTGTCTGTCATGGGTTTGGAGGGAAAGTTCCATCCTATGGGGAGTGGAAGGCGGGACATCAGGAGGAGGGGCTGTACTGTATAAATATGTGATGCCTGTGTGGTGAAAGGAGATGCTGAGACAGACTGTGAGACACTGGGTTGGGACGAAGCAGCAGCTGGGGAAGAAGAAGCTGTTGTGGGAGTCTGGGTGTCTGACAGGGTACTACTGTGTGTCAGAGTACCAGCCTGAAAGGTTCAGGGGTCTGTTGGTTAGCCAGAACTGATGGGTTCAGGGTCTGTGCTTTAAGTTAAAGGTTCTAGGTGAACCAAACTGTATGCTTGTGTGTGTGAGAATAAGCCATGTTACTTTATTTTATTCACCTGATTGTTTTATTTACCCTGTTTGTATTTAAAATAAACCTTATTCTTTTGTTGTTTAAAAATCCATCCCTGGTCTGTGTGACTTATTATAGGGAATGGTTGGTGGCAGCTTAGTAACTGTGTGATAGATCCCAGTAGGTCTGGGTTTGTCACATTGATTGGTGTCCAGCGTGTGGGATACGACTGGTCCAGTTGTCCAGCGGTCCAGCAAAGCCTTGGCAAGTGTGCCCAGAGCAAGGGGGGTCTAGTCAGGGACAGTCTGAGGCGCGTAGGTAATCTTCTAGGTGTACCTCACGGGGAGGTGCACTAGTAGAAGAACGTGCCAACTGGGGAGACTTAGATTTAGGTGCTCTGAGGCAGCCTAGTTTTGGCGGGAAAAGCTGAGGCAAATCTGCGTAGCAACAGTGAGCTAGCTTGCCAGCTGAGAGGCCCAGCAGAGGGGGGTAGGCTCTGACTCGATACTGTTGCAACTTTAGTGCTGAAGAACAGCAGCAATCTCTAGGGAGAGCTGGTTCTGAGGTAAAAGGAAAAAAAGTGGTCGTTTTATTTTGAGGCTTGACTTTTTAAAGCAGCCTGTTCTGAGGGGGGGTATGCCCTTGACTCGAAGCCAAGTAGCAGACATGAGTGAGGTGACAGACCCCCAGATTGACCAAGGTTCTGAGGATGAATTTGGCTCAGTGCAAGGTGACAGCACAGGAGAGCAGGACCCAGAACTCAGAAAAATACTCCTAGCCCAACAGCATGAACTGAGGGTGAGGGAAATGGAGGAAAGATTAGAGAGAGAAAGAAGAGAGGAAAGGGAGAAACAAAGGCAATTTGAATTAGAGAGAGAGAGAGAGAGAATGGAGAGGGAAGAAAGAATGGAGAGAGAGAAAATTGCTCTGGAAAAAGAAAGGATGGCGTATGAGTTAAGAAAACTGGAAATGATGAACCAGAACAATAATAATAATAGGGATTCTGAGGGAGGCCAACTGTCTAAGGCTGACCTGAAGAAATTCCCTGTGTACCACAAGGGAGATTGTCCTGAGGTGTTCTTTTCCTTAGTGGAAAGAGCGTTTGTGGACTTCTCAGTGAGGGAAACTGAGAAGATGACCATCATGCGTTCTTTAATCAGTGGTAGCCTGGCTGAGGTTTATGCCGAGATGCCTGAGGAACGGATGAAAGATTTTGCAGAGTTTAAAAAACTGGTGTTCGCAAGACATGGGATAAATGCAGAGCAGCTGAGACAAAGGTTCAGGTCCCTCACCAAGAAGCCAGAACAGACTTTTACCCAAGTGGGGGCCCAATTGGTGAGGCTGCTTGAGAAATGGCTGTCGCAGGAGGGAACAGAGACCTATGAACAGCTTAAAGACTTGATAGCCCTGGAACAGTTCTATTCAGTCATGCATGGGGAATTGAAATTCCAGGTGAGGGAAAGGAAACCGAAATCTGTGGCAGCAGCCGCAGAGATCGCGGATTTTATCTCCCAAATAAGAAAGCCCTTGGGTGAGGGGAAATCTGTAGGTAAACCCAAAGAAACCTACAGCAAGTACTCTCAGGGACCAGGGAAAAGCCAGCAAGGGGGAGGGGCCCATGGTGAAGGGAAGCCCTCAGGCATGAAACCAAGCCCTCAGAATTTGGAGGGAAAACCGAAACAAGAGGAGAGAGAATCCAAATACACTAGAAAATGTTATTTCTGTCAGGGAAAGGGTCATCTAATCTCAGAGTGTGAAAAATTAAAGCAGCTAAAAGGAATGGTGCCTCAGAATTCTAGTGGGACCAAGCCAGAAGCTGTGTTCTGTGTCCAGAAGGAGCAAAGCTCATTGTCACAGAGGGAGCCTGTTGCCATGGCTACTCAGTCTGGGACAGCTGCCTCTGCTGATCAGGCTGAGGAAAATGGTCCTCTTCTGGAGGTAAAGCGCTGCTTGCTGATAAAAACAGATTCTCAGTTGTTTGAGACAGCAGGGGTGGACGTAGGAATACTTGACCGTCAGTATAGGGGGCTGCGGGACACTTGTTCCCAGGTAACCCTGTGCCATCCAGATATTATTCCCAGGGAGTTTATAATCCCAAATGAGAGCATAAAGGTGGCAGGGATTGAGGGGCAGGTAATCTCTCTGCCAGTAGCAGAGGTACCTGTCCACTTTCAAGGCTGGAGGGGAGATTGGCGGCTAGCGATTTTATCGACTCTGCCAGCAGCCGTGCTCGTGGGAAATGACCTGGCTGAACATGTGAAACGGGTGCTAGTGATTACACGCTCACAAACCACCACAGGGACAGTTCAGGGGGGTAATGATGAGCCAGAGACGGAGGCAGAGGGGAGTTCAGAAGCTGTGGTGGAAACCTTAACCACAGACAGCAGATTTGGACAGGAGCAAAAGGCAGACGCCACTCTCCAAAAGTGTTTTGAACAGGTGACTGACGCCCAGCTAACACCTGAAACCCCAGTGAGATTTCTGGAGAAAAAGGGGATTTTATATAGAGAGACCCTGAGGAATATCTCAACAGGGGGAGATGGGATCAGAAGTCAGCTGGTGGTACCTGAAAAGTATCGCCCCATGATCTTACAAAGGGGGCACTCTGACATGTTTGCTGCACACTTAGGGGTGAAAGGGCCCCTTGATTTGATCAAGCAAGATTGGGAGCAGATCACCCAGGATGACCCACAAGACGTTGTGACATACATAGACACCTTGATGAATGACCTAAGGAGAAATCTAGAGCTGGCAGCAGAAAACCTGCAAGCTCAGAAGGTCAGACAGAAAACATGGTATGACCACAAAGCTAGAGAGAGGCACTTTGACCCAGGGGAGGAAGTGCTTTGGCTTAGGCCCTGCAGAGAGAATAAACTGCAGCTCAAATGGGCAGGACCATATAGGGTCATTTCCAAGATGTCAGACCTGAACTACCTAATAGAGCAGGAGGAGAACCAAGCAAGGAGGGTGGTTCATGTGAATGCCCTAAAACCCTACTACAGAGGGGAACAGAGGGTTTTATTCGCGATAAAAGCAGCTGAGAGTGAGGAAGCGGAATTACCCTTCTGGGAGGGTAGAGGGGAAGTAAAATACAACCCAGAGGAGGTAAAGATCAGTCCTGCACTCACCCAAGATCAGCAGCAAGAACTAAAAATGCTGCTTAATAAATATCAACAGGTGTTTTCCAACAAGCCGGGGATAGTGAAGGGAGTGATGCATCGGATCCACACAGGGGAGGCACCCCCGCAGGCAGTATCCCCATACCGAGTAACGGGACCCTATAGGGACAAGGTGCGGAAGGAGCTGGACGAAATGCTGAGGGAGAACATAATCGTCCCCTCTTCTAGCCCTTGGTCCTCTCCAATAGTCCTTGTGGACAAGCCTGATGGGAGCATTAGGTTTTGTGTTGATTACAGGAAGTTAAACCGTGTAACCACTCCTGATGCCTACCCAATGCCCAGGCTAGACAACCTGATTGAAACCATAGGGGGTTGTCGGTTCATCTCATCATTGGACCTGGTAAAGGGATATTGGCAATTAAGAATTGATCCCAGGGATCAAGAAAAAACTGCCTTTTGCAGCCCTTTTGGTCTCTATGAGTTTCGAGTCCTGAGCTTTGGTCTCAGAAATGCACCAGCCACATTCCAAAGGCTGATGGACCAGACCTTGGCAGGGCTCAGTGACTTTACAGTGGCCTACATTGATGACATAGGGATCTTCAGTAATACCTGGGAAGATCACCTGATACACCTGGAGTTAGTGCTGCAGAGGTTAAGTGCAGCAGGGCTAACAGTAAAGGCCAGCAAGTGTCAGCTGGGTAGCCCAGAAATAAAATACTTAGGTCACATGGTAGGGGGAGGAATGATAAAACCCCTGGAGGCCAAAATAGAAGCTGTTCGAGATTGGCCTAGACCCAACACCAAGAAAAAAGTTAAATCATTTCTTGGGTTGGTGGGCTACTACAGAAAGTTCATCCCGAGGTTTAGCGAGATTGCGGCTCCGCTGACCGATCTGACGAGGAAGAAGGCTGATGACCGCATCCCGTGGACCAGCGACTGTGAGGCGGCGTTCCAGAGGTTGAAGGAGGCGTTGATCAACTATCCTGTCCTGCGTGCTCCAGACTTCGACCGGGAGTTCATCATCTACACCGATGCGTCTAACAGCGGGGTAGGAGCAGTTCTGTGCCAGGAGGATGAGAATGGTGACCAGCATCCAGTGTCCTACCTGAGTAGGAAACTTCAAAAAGGTGAGAGACATTTGGCAACCGTGGAGAAGGAGTGTTTGGCCATAGTCTACGCGATCCAGAAGGCCAAGCCTTACATCTGGGGAAGACATTTTACTCTGTGTACTGACCATTCACCATTGCAATGGTTAAAGACAATGAAAACCCACAATAGCAAACTTATGAGGTGGGCTTTGAACTTACAGGACTATGACTTTGAAGTGAAGGTGGTCAGAGGGTCAGTGAACTGTGTTGCTGACGCCTTATCAAGAAGACCTGAAGACTGAAGACGGCGAAAGAACATGGACTATATGTATATAATGAAAACAAAAAGTTAAAATGTACCTGGTTTTAAATTGGTTTGTATTAATAAAGGTAAATTGATGTAATGTATATGGTAAATGTTTAAATGCCTATTTGAAATGTTTAACTTAGAATGTAAGTAAGTATAATATGGTAGGTATAATTGGTGTTGTGTGTTTTATACAGGTTGTTTTTTGGGAAAAAGCACCTTAGCTTTCCCCCTACAAAACAACTTATAAAGAGGGGAGGTGTTACATAACAGCACTGATGTTACCTGTCTGTCATGGGTTTGGAGGGAAAGTTCCATCCTATGGGGAGTGGAAGGCGGGACATCAGGAGGAGGGGCTGTACTGTATAAATATGTGATGCCTGTGTGGTGAAAGGAGATGCTGAGACAGACTGTGAGACACTGGGTTGGGACGAAGCAGCAGCTGGGGAAGAAGAAGCTGTTGTGGGAGTCTGGGTGTCTGACAGGGTACTACTGTGTGTCAGAGTACCAGCCTGAAAGGTTCAGGGGTCTGTTGGTTAGCCAGAACTGATGGGTTCAGGGTCTGTGCTTTAAGTTAAAGGTTCTAGGTGAACCAAACTGTATGCTTGTGTGTGTGAGAATAAGCCACGTTACTTTATTTTATTCACCTGATTGTTTTATTTACCCTGTTTGTATTTAAAATAAACCTTATTCTTTTGTTGTTTAAAAATCCATCCCTGGTCTGTGTGACTTATTATAGGGAATGGTTGGTGGCAGCTTAGTAACTGTGTGATAGATCCCAGTAGGTCTGGGTTTGTCACATTGATAAACCCAGACCTACTGGGATATGTCACACTTTCTTCCAGGCTTAAAGAAAAACAAAAGGAACAGAACAAAATGGAATCCCATATTGTTTATAGACAGCAGTTTCTTCAGCTTTTTGCTACCTTTTGAAAAAGGACTATGTATTGATGCTGAATTATTCCTATGATTGCTACAACTCATGCTTATATCACCATTATAGAGTGACTGGCATGTGTAATACAATGGATATGGACTTCAAAGGAAGTGACCAAATATAGAACAGAATAGAACAGGCAATAGGGTTGGTGATTATCAAGTGGACCCAATCTGGATTTTGTCACTTCTTCCACTCGTATGTATATACAAGCCATGAAAAAAACCCCACACAATTGTTTGTTTAGAGGATAGTGGGATTCAGGCTCCTTCACAAGCCAGAAATGATAACCAGGACTTCTTCTTGATATAAGTCCTGTCTTGTTTCAGCAATGTAATTTCTATTTTTCTAATATTTCTCTTAATCACTGGAATAAACCAAAACAGCGAACTCTAGACCAGAAATGGAGGTCAAAGGTCTTTCTGATTTTTATGTACAAGTGGTAATCATGCCAAGGGTGACATCATTGGTCAGCCTTGAGCATGTAAGCATTTGAAATATTATCACTTCTCATACATAACACAGCCAAGCAAATTGTTGTCCACAAGATACAAAAATGCACAGACACAGTGCATGTTAGGAGCCTGGATGCATGCACCTCTTGTGCAGCCAAGTTCAGGGGAGTTAACAATGCCTAGGCAATCAATATAGGCACAACAAGTTAACTGTGCATCAAATTGCAGAAATGCATTCTATTATCTGACATCATTCCTGAATGCCCAGTTTCAAAATTGGACCACAACAACTAATGGCAAAAATAAGTCACATAGCTTACAGGAAATTGTGTTCTATGTAGTTCAACATACAGCTAGGAGAATGGGTAAAAAGATAACCATCACAATTTTTTAAAACACAGAATAACTGTATGATTTAATTTTAAATGTATCAAAAAGCAGAGTTTTGGACTTTGCTGTGAATCTTATCCCTGCCGAATTCCAACCCCAGCACTCCTCTGAAAGCTGAAATAGTGCCCTGGACAGTCTCAACTACATTTTTAGTACTTTGGTTTCAAATTAGCTCAGCAGCAGAGTACTGCACATGCCACGGCTGCTCTGCCATTAGCCTGGAGATGATTTAATTTCTTCTATGCTTTGTTAGGCTTTATAATAACCTTAGAACTGCAAAGATGGAAGGGATCCTATGGACCAGTGGTTCTTAACCTTTGTTACTCGGATGCTTTTGAACTGCAACTCCCAGAAACCCCAGTCAGGACAGCTGGTGGTGAAGGCTTCTGGGAGTTGCAGTCCAAAACTCCTGAGTAACCCAAGGTTAAGAACCAGTGCTATGGACCACTGAGCCCAGCCCCTGGCATAGTGAGGAATCGACCTCCTAACCTCTGTCTGTGCAGCCAGATACCTAAACCACGGAGCTATGAACAGTTTTACATATTGCATTACTATATATTCTATGTTCTCCATGTCACTTCTGAAAATAGAGCTCTACTTCCATATTACTCCCATGAGGAATTCTGCTCCAAAACCTTCTGTCTTGGGAAAGTAGTAAATTATGGCTGAAGCACCGGCCAGCAATTTAGCATGAAATTCGTGCTGTTCAAATGCAAAGACTCATGGATAGCAATAAAACAATGATAATCTGACATTTCCCTTTTTATTCTCCTCAAGTTCCACTGTAAGTTCCATTGATTCAGATAGGCCTATTCTAACTGATTTTCTTTAGCACAGTAAATCACAATTAGAGCAGGCCCATTTGAATTGACATAACTTGTGGAGGAGTGGATTCAGCAGTTCCCCAATGAATCAGTGGGCCTACTCTAGTGCAATTTACTACGACAAGCAGCAGAATTTCCGTCATTATTTGTAAACTCCTATGGACTCTCTTAGGAGAAAATCCCATTGAGCTCAAAGGGCTTTTTTCTCCTAAATAAAGACATTTGTGATAGTGCTGCAAGGCATTTTAGCAGCATATATGTGGACAATCCTTTCTATTCTCATTTATTAATCTACGACTGGCCAAGGAAGTTTTATAATGGTACATTCAATTTTAACTAAGTTAAATGCTAGTTGTCCTTCAAACTGGGGGAAGCCACATTACTGAATCTCAAACTGCTTATGCTGGCATGCAAAGTATCTAGCAAATGTAAAGTTTTATATTACTGTTAAAATGTACATTAGGAAAATCAAGCCCAGCAACTAAGAAAGTGCCTATAATAAACCCATTGCTCCACCCAGTGCCCATAACATGTTCCTTTATAAATAATTTCTTCAGAGTTATATGAGACACAACCTAAGTAGACTTCCTTCCTCCAAAACGTTTCTGAAATTAGAGAATTTGTGAAGAAGAGCAGCGGTAAGACGTGTCAGCCATGTGTGGAAAATACATGCACTTTTGTTCTGGAACACTGCTTTTAGTTTGGGATCTAAACCTGTTGCTTTATAACGCCATACTTTTAATACTATTGTGGTTATGCAATCATTTTATGAGAGCAGTTATAGTTTCTTTTTAAAATGTCTTTTAGTTATCTTTCCAGTCAGTACATTACTTAGAAATATATACCCAGATCTATTGGCAGAATGGCTAACGGCAACTGTACAGCTACACTTCTTATACCCAGCACATAGGCAGGATCCAAGATCCAAATGCAGGACTTGATCTAGCCAACTAGGACTTTGAAAATATTTTTTCCTTTGTAAACCATGCCCCAATGCCATTGCAGCAACTCCTGATGAAAATGCCTTCAGTTTTGAAAGTCTTTGGTCATGTGGTAAGGAAACATGTGCATGGAAACAGTTGCACACTTTGATTTCAGCACTGGAGGATTTGTCCAACATGAATGACCAGAAGAACACTTTAGGGTTTTAATGTCTTCCATTTTAGGTAAGAAACAAGCCACAAGCTTAACACATAAGCCTCATTCCATAGACACTGTACATAGTGGCTGAAATCCTGTTGCTTAATGTAGTAAGTCACACTAGAGCAGGCTCATTGAGTCAGTGGAGATTTCATGAGTAAACAATAGCTCAATGAGCCTATTCTAGTGGGACCTACTATGCTAAGCAACAGGATTTTAGCCACTGTTCAACAAATGTCTTTCTTGACACTGTAATTAACAATTGCAATTTCATCTGGACACATGCAGCATGGTATGAAGTCAGCAAAAAATATATTGAGCATACACGCCAAAGTTGTACAGGGTCGCTCTGAAGTTTCCACAGGAGAACTTCTATTTGTTTAAGCCTCTGGTGATGCTTTTGAATGTCTATGAAGCGTGTTCTTAATATTACCGAAATAAAATGAGTGCCAGCCACAGCTGGAAAGGGAGTAGACGATGAAGCTGGAAAACAGCAGAAATGACTTACCCACAGGACCAGTCATTGCAGGAACTGACGAGAAATCAGAATAAAAGAAAAAGTATAAATAATTGTAATGGTGTTTCACACCTCTCACAATGTATTTTAAAATAGAGGGCAATGGAGATACTCACCCACCCACTGCTTCTTTAGCATAGGACTGTTTCTAGAAAAACAGAAAAGCAGATTCCAAGTAAGGAACTGTATTTTACAAAGTTACACTTTTGCATCCTTTATTCTATTACACTAATTATTTTCTGCTGCAGACATTGCCTTTTCAGCCAAGGAGCTCTCTAGATGTGAATGGAACAGCTGGGAGAGATGGCACTTGGAGTTCAGCACATGTGGAGGGAGGGCTCCATGTTGAGAAAGTGTGCAGAAAGAAAGCCTGTCTCACACACATATAAAGGCCACACTCTTTACTGTACAGGAAAATGCTGGCAAACTGGAATATTAAAGTCAAATAGCCATGTTGCTGGGAACTGGTACTGTATTTGGATTTTAGAGTAAATGGTGATTTACCACATTATCTTCTACACCACACAGCAGTCTGAGCAAAAACAAAACTAAAAGCAAACAAAAATGTGTTTTGAGACAAATCTATTTTTCTGTAATGTCACTTCTACATTGGGTCTAGTCAGTGAGATAAAGTCTGCCCAAGCTTTTCAAGAGCAACCAGCAATAGCGAAAGGAGACACCTCAGCGAATTTGGTTTAGTAAGCATGGAACATCTCAAGTACCTGATAGGGAATCCTTAAATCAGCAAAAGCAGTTACCACCATTTGAAAATACTGGCTTCTTATCATTTCCTACTACAAGTTATAATGACTATATTACAAAGATTCATACAGAAACTTCAGGTTTATCTGTGAAGATTATCAGTCATCCAGGTGAAGTTATTTGGAAGTTGAGTCATGGCAAATGGACTTCTTTCTTATTACTGTAGGTTGAAATGTTTTGCTACTCATCTAAGCAGCTTCTTCAGACTGAATGCCTCTGGCATTTTCTGTCATGCCCTTTTAGAATTTTCAAGTAAGCAGCATCTCATTCCCTGAGATTTCAGGGCAAAGGGTGGCAACCTAGGGCCAGGCCTTTGTGATATCAAGGGAATGGAGAGACCCTTCCATAACAATTGCAAAATGGTGACAGGTGTGTTCGTGTGTCAAGTAGACATTGTAGAATCTCTCTGATTAATTTAATGGTCAAAATGGGAGTTCGAATAGCAGTGGTTCTGGAGCATACAAAATAATGAAAAGGATTATGTACATCTGAGCACATCTAAATTGCACATTCTGAAGCTAGGAATGTCAAAATACAGGGCTGTCAGGTAAATGGCATCCTATTTCCCTGGATTCCCAGTCCAAAACCTGAGACATGGAGAGTAGAGACCCAAATCTGGCTCAGTTTCAGAGCAAAAACTTGAGACCTGGCGACTGTACCTCCATTAAATTAAACAAAAAGGCAGCTATAATGGAGGTGTGTGTGACAACAGTGGCTCAACAGACAGTGGCAGGCAATGTTTTCACATACCAATTGACATCCACAATCACGTTTTGTTTCCCTATAAAAAATCATTGTTTACATTCTTTAAAAATGTCATTTCTTTCAGAATTTAAAGAATTGTTGAGAGATGTTCAAATTTCAAGTCTAAACACTATACTGTATCTGGATTGATGTATTTTACTAATGATGTATGCTTTTTACAGTTACAATGACATATAACCCTAAGGGATTTTTTAAAAGTGCTTTACTATATTCAGGAATGTTTAGTTTGCTTGGAAAGGAAACTAATTAAACCAATAGATTTAAATTAAGGCGTCAGGCAGGCAGTCGTTCTTGAATGCATTCGTTCTTCAAGAAAAGAAGAAAAATAGAAAGGAAGACCGGCCATCCTGAATATATTGTGGGAGCCTTATAGGAATAATAGCAAAGAACTGTGCCTTCTGACATGTACCATTATACACCATAGAACTCAGCATTACGTTAGTGAAAGATGGCTATGTCTGACATTCTGTTTTAATGACATTTTAGTCTGTTTTATTTAATGAGAGATGGGGGCTCTTTTGGTTGGCTTTCACAGCTTCCTGAAAGAGTTTGAAATGGAGCAGGCAATCAGGCTAAATACCAAAACCAAATGTAAGCATCGCCAATAAGGAATCAAACAGCAGCAGCATTAATAACTGCAATATATTTTGAAGACATGACAGATATATGGTCAACATAATTAACATAATTATAGCCAGAATATATACATATGCATTGTTTTTTGGATCCAGGCTATTAATTACAACATAAGAGAAATAACAAAGGGTTCTACTAACGGTGCAACAGATACCGCTTCTTTGCCAAATCCAATGTGTGGTCCACTCTACTGAAAATGCCTTACAATACTTCTGTGTTAATAGATTAGGGGTGAGCAAATTCCAGAGGGCTCAGGACTACACTCATTCATGAGGGATCATGAAGGGCTCCCATATACTATCTTATCTATTTTTTCATTTAATTTCTTTCCAACTGAAAAATACTCCCATGTGTTCGCTGGCCAAATTGGGGTGGGGAGTACAGAGACCCAGAATTGCTGCCCCCCAGGGGTTCACTTGAAGCCAACAGAACACATTTTGGCCACGCCTGCAAGAGATGGAAACCAGAAATGATACTTTATAAATGACAACTTCCTGTCTGAGAGAGCAATGTTATCACATTTATCAGTTTGTATGAAATGCTAAATCATGCAGAATGAAGTGCTCCAGGGCGGAGCCCATGTCAGAGCAACAAACAATGTCACATATAGTCTGTGATTAGACCTGAGAACATGTTAGTGTTAGAGAGATGGCCGCTGAGGCAATCTTGCATTTGAAAAATCAGATTTCAAGGAACTCCCCCTTTTACATCCAGAAAACCAATTACAAAGCAAAAGCAAGCTTTGCAAATTATGTGAGGTCTGAAAGGTTCCTGCTGTGCTCTCAGATGTTTTCAGTAGTTAAAAAATTGCCTCACTGAGTGATAAACTAACTAAAATCCTATTGGTGTAACTGTGCCTTTGGAAGAGTGATGTCACTAGCATGGGGAAGTCTTCAGTGATTAAAGGCTTCCCCCTTCTCTCCCATGGCTTTTCTGACTTGTAAATAATCCCTTTTCACTACTGAAAATCTCCTATTTATAATATAATCCAGCAGTGGTGATTTTTGGTAATGAAATACTTCCTCCTTCCATCCCATAGCTCCCACGGCTTCCAGATGAAACAGATTATTCACAAGTTGGACAAGCTGCAGGAAAGAAGGGGGAAGTTTTTCATTAATTAAACTCTTCCCCTGCTGAAGATATCATCACCCTTCTGTAGGTATAGCTATGTCAACAGGATTTCAACCATTGTGTATAATGTCTAATTTTGTCTTCAGCTATCTCATGAACCAACAAGAATTCCAACACTGCCAGTTCACATTCTCTTCAGCAGTTGGAAAATGTTGTACTAATCAGAAATGCAATGTTGAATATTTTGATAGTGGAAGACTAGAAACCATGATAAGAAGTAACTGAAGATGCAGGAAATAAAATGTATCATCCGAGTGATTTAAGTCATGCTTTAAAGTAGAGATGGATAAAGTGTGGTGCTTCAGAGGTTTGCTTTGCAATTCCCAGAATTTATTTCTATTGGTTATGTTGGATAGGGTTAGTGGGAGTTAGTCTAACAATATTTGGAGGGGTAAACTTTTCCCAACTCAGTTTAAAAACGTATAAAATATAATTTCCCTGCTATTAAATACTAATTTAGTTACAGACATCCCACTTTACAAAAATTAATGGCGTCACAATTAAGGTACTAAACTTAACTCATTAAGAAAATACCAGAACTGAGGAAAAACAGTTGTCTTAAAAACTATCTGCAATAAATTGGACATTTACCACAAAGCCTTCCATTAGCCACAGATTCTATAGAATACAGGCAGATTCAGAAGAATCTTAAGAGACTTTTTATTATTTAGGTGTTTATACAAGAGAGAGCATATGAGGGACAGCACCAGAACAAGTTATGATGTGATTTTGTCATATGTTGTAATGAAGTGTATTTTTTTTTTCAAATGTGCCTGAACACGATGACCACTTGGTAACTACACAAGGGACTTTAAAATATCTTATTCCTACATAAACATGGATATTACTGTGACACATTTCTGTGTTTTGCACACACTTTCAGATGACACCACTAAACCCACTTTGATAAAAAGTAAAAACAAAGTGCTTCATACACATGTGGCATAAGCATTTTGTAAGTACTGTACTTATTAATTATCTATTCACCTGCTTCATAGCCTCACTGTTGTTTTTTAACTGGGCACAGCAAAATTTAAACAGTATAAAAACTATTTCCCCCTATTTCTCTCTCTCTCTCTCTCTCTCTAAATAGCTTTGGCAGTTGACCTGGTCAAGACCAGCAGGCTTAAAATAACACTTACCAGAAGTGTTTGGGTTTGATGGCAAATGTAAATGTGCTGTCACCTTGGATACTGGGGGATTAAAAATTCACTCCTGCTGCCTGGACTTAGGACTCTGAGCAGGTAGCTTTTATGGAGTACATGAAACAACCTGGACAGAATCAGAAATATCTCCTGGGGTAGGTTTTGTGAGTATAATAAATTAGCAAATACCATGGTATGAAATTGCTTGCTTCCGAACAAAACAAGGGAATTATTAAAGCCATTGGCACATATTGCTCTTTCACAATAAATGCTGTGAATGTATTGTTAGACATACATCTGATGCTCTTAGACAATACTTAGCTATCTGTTATGTAAAATTGTTTATATGTATATTTATTGTATTATCTTTTAATGTTGTTAGCCGCCTAGAGTGGTCCTGACATGACCAGATAGGCGGGATATAAATAAATAAATAAATAAATAAATAAATAAATAAATAAATAAATAAATAAATAAATAAAGCAAGCTAATGCCTAGGTATTTATGTATTTATTTGTTAGTTAGTTAGTTAGTTAGTTAGTTAGTTAATTTGTATGTTGTCCAATTTAGTGCCATGTACTACTCTGGGTGGTTAACAATTATATAGATAATCCTCCCAATTAAACCACTAAGCCCAAATAAACTTCCCACTACCCCAAATCAGACCAAACTCAAATCCAACAAACACACTGATGGCAGACAAAGTGAAACAGTGCTCATAATTAATGTGGGAGGATAATATCTCTAAAGGTTTCTGCAAAGAATGTGGTCTTTAATAACCTCCAAGAAGCTGGGAGGGAGGGGACTTGATGGAGCTCTACTGGAAAACAATTCCGAAGATACGGGGCCACTACCAAGAAGCTTCAGTGTGGAAACCTAATTTGCCTCCTTCAGAGTGGCAAATCCATCCAATTTAGAGAGATTACCCTCCAACCTGTCCAGCCCCCCCCACCCCCGCCTCTGCTCAACAAGACCTTCATCTTATCTGGGTTCAGGTTCAGCCTATTAGTCCATTCCAATATTGAGGTCAAGTAATGCTGCAGGACCCAGACGTACTCCAAAATGCACTCCAAAGCTCTGGGTGACCTCTCCCAATGGCTATGTCTTGAACGATCACAGAATATGTCATTCAAATGCAAATATTCAATGGAAGTACTTCTTCTCAAAAATATGAAATATAATAATTTACTGTTAGCAGTGTGAGATGCACAAAAAAGGTTGCTTCTAGTATGAGTGATTCATATTTTTTCCAGCTTTTGTTTTTGGAACCACTTGTTATAACCTTGTTGTGAAACAACAAGCCAGCGTTCTCTCTGAAGCAGCACATATATAAGCAGCACATTTACCCCAAGTTGTTCCTAGAGAGCTCAATGACATTCAACGGTTTGAGAGGTTTCCGGCCAGACCTCATGCTAAGCAAACCCAGGACCAGAGGTCTACTGTTTGCTTAGTGGTTCCAGCAGCAAGACTGATTGCGTAGCATGTATCAGCATACTGCTTAACCACAGTAAGCCAAGTGTTCCCACATACTTCAGACTTATTCTGATATGCAAACTAGGCTATTGTCACCAGGGGAATTTCTCCAATAACAGAGCTCAGGCATCTCTTCCCTTACATGATTAGATATGTTTGCTAGCATAGGAACTTTGAACTGAGAATGAAAATGTTGCAATGGTTAATCTCAGAATGGTACGATCAGCCCTGCCTTATCAATCCATTATATCAAACTATGAAAAAAAAAACCCTCCCATCATCATGATCTTATTATAAGCATCAACTCCTTAAAATTAAAGCCATACAGTAAAGTCATTTTTAAAGTTTTTGTCAGGAAACATTGTGGGCTTCACTAGTAAACCTGTCGTGCATGATACTATAGAAATCTCATATATGCAATAATAACATACATTCATATATTTAGACCATAGGAGATAATTGGACAGAATTTACCAACAAAACATAAAAACGTTTTCCATAGTTTTGAAAGCTCTTCTGGGCAGAAAGGCTATGAACAAATGATTTTAGTAAACAAATCTATCTAAGCCAATTCTAAATGCATAATACTAAATTACAGGAACTGAAAGTTAAAGCAGATTAATCCATCATATGTGAAGTGTTCCAAGAAAATAAGGCTGTGTATTACACAAAAAAGACAATGACATACGTTGCTAATTATAAAAGAATGAAACTAGTAAGTACCACTTATTCTAGCTTGTGGCATCATTTCCTGTCCTGCAATATTAATCAAGGTCATATGAAAAGTTCATTAGCTAATTAACATGCTAATCTGACAAGATCAAGCTATAAGGAGAAACTTCTGAAATGTTTGGGTCTCTGTTTCAAAGCCTTTAAGCGTGTTTCTGAATGAAAAGATATGGAGGGGACAATTTAGTTCTAGGAATGGCCATTCTTCAGTAAGGAACACCGATGCTCTAGAAAGCATATGTCTGGATGGAAGTGAAAGGGAAAAGCAAGATCCATTTTGTTACTGTGGAGTTCTGAGATGCCTATGCTCAGCTCATCAGAGCGCAGAACTATGCAAATCAAAAAAATGTAGGATCACTACTAGCAACCTTGTATTGAATTGTCCCACCATACTTCCACCCATCCCCTTCTGAAAACATCCTGTTTAATGTTCCTTAGGCCAGTGTGTTTATCTACTTCCAGTCCATGCCATTTGCTTCTGTTGGAGGAGAAGCAAGAAAACAAGTGCATAATTATGACAAGATGAAATTTTGCATAATTTTTTTGTCAACAAAGACCATATAGTGTAGTGGGGTGGGCAAGGGACTGCACATATGTGTGTACAAGTGTACAGACTCACTGTTCCGCTTCCCCCTTCCCACTCCAGTGGTCTCCATAGCAGAAAAATGAGAAACTAAGAAATGGGTATGGGGTTTATTAAGCCTCATTGTGCAGCAGTTAAACAGCAATATTGCAGCCAAAACTCTGCTCACAACCCAAATTCAATCCCAGGTAGCCAGCTTGAGGTTCACTCAGCCTTCCATCCCTCTGAGATTGGTAAATTGAGTGCCCAGCTTGCTGGGGGACAATGTGTAGTCTGCATAATTAAATTGTAAATTGCCAAGAGAATACTTTAAGCGCAATGGGGCAGTATATAAGTAGCACACTTTTTCTTTTTTCTTTTGCCACCAACAGCAGCACTGGACTTGTACCTTCTCACCATCTGGCCTCTGTAAGAAAGGACAGGGCTGTACTGGGAGTAGTCAAGAAATGGAGTAGGGAGCACAGTCTGTGCACTCCTGATGTCAGCAGTGTCTAACAATGTCAGTACTGTGTTTTTAAGACTTGGATCAGAAAAGCAAATCTTGGATACAAACAACATATTTATACCTGAATGCAAACCCTTTTCTCCTCCCTTTGCATGGACTAGGGAACAAGCCAGCAAGACATAGTTAACCGCAGTTTTCTGTTATACACAAATAAGGAACTAAGGTTTAAGGCATGAAACAGGAAGTTATGGTTAACTACAGCTTCCTGGTGAGTTTCATCACTTAAATGGAGTAAGGATGAAGCAGTAGAAATAGGACTATGTTGGGGTTCACAAGTACATATATATCTTAGTGCATTAAGTTTGCACCTACTCATCCCAACAATGCCAATGTGTTGTGCCATCCTAACATCTTTATATGGATATTTATTTATTTATTTTATTTCTTCAGTTTATATCCTGCTCCCATTAGTGCCAAGACACTACTCTGGGCAGTTACAACAAATACAATGCAAAAAAAAAAAAAAAGGATCCTGTTCCCATTTGTGCCAAGACACTACTCTGGGCAGTTACAACAAATACAGTGCAAACAAAAAAAAAAAAAAATAAGGATCAAAGCATTAAAAGCAGATGGCACAGAGTAATCAAAATCAGAGCAGATGACAAAAGTAGAGGGGAAGGAGATCAGCTAGGGTTGGTGTGGAAAGCCTCCCTGAAAAGCAGTGTCTTTAACTGCCTCCTAAATATCAACAGGGAGGGGCCTAGGTGGAGTTCCTCCAGCAGCTGGTTCCATAAGGTTGGAGCCACCACAAAGAAGGCCCTATATCTTGTAGAACATTTATGGGCTTCCCTTGGGGTGGCCACCTGGAAGATCCTTGACTGGGATCATCTTGTGAGTCAGACAGATGACAATAAGGAAAGACACTCCAACAAGCAACATAGGCCCAAACTGTCAAATTTACTCACACCCACCACCAGTCTGACCTGCTGAAGTCTCCATATCAGGCTCAAGGGAAGCCCAACGTAGAGATCATTGCAGTAGTCGATCTGGGAGATGACCAGAGCTGGCACCAAAGTCCTGAGGGAGTCCTCATCTAGGTAGGAGTGGAGCTGGGCAATTGGCCTAAGCTGGTTGAAGGCTGACTTGGAAACAGCTGCAATCTGGGACTCCCAAGAAAGAGCCGGATCCACAAGAATGACCAAGTTGCGCACTTGGCCCCTAAATGGGAGTGCAATGCCATCCAGCCTAGGGACCATCCCCCCCAACCTATCAGAAGTCCCCCCCCCGGAGCAAAATCTCTGTATTGTCTAGGTTCAGTTTGAGTCTATTAGCCCTGGTCCATTCCAGCCCAAGCCAGGCAATGCTCAAGTGCCTGGACGGCATCCACTATGGAGGTGGTGATGGAGAGATAGAGTTGCATGTCATCAGCATACTGATAACACCTTACTCCAGATGTCCTGGTGACCTCGACTAATGGTGTCACATAGATGTTGAATAGCATCAAGGATAATGCCAATCCCTGAGGAACACTATACCTTAGGGTGCAGAGTACCGACACCTCTTCCCCTAGCTGAACTTTCTGGATACAGTCCTCTAGGAAGATTCGGAGCCACCTCAATGCTAGGCCCCCAATCCCAAAGTCCATGAACCTGTCCAGGAGGATACCATGGTTGATTGTATCAAAAGCCGCTGAGAGTTCTGAAGGTACCAATAGGGTACATGTGTCATCCTCCCTTAAAAGCTAACAAAGCATTGTAATAATAATAGCTAATTATATCTAAAACAGTACCCCTGAGTTCTTTAGTAATAGATATTTGTCTGTGTGATCCTTCATTCCAGTCCCTCCAGGCCTCATGCACTGGTAGAATAATGTAACACACCACTAAATATTACCATTTTAAAAATACATCAGTCTTCCCTTCTCATCTCTTCGGGTCCTTAATTATGTGCAGGTCTTATTCCACATCAGTACCATGTGTGATCAACCAGTGATCTGCTCCATAATAGTACTTTCTGTGCTTGCTGAAGAGAGCACAGCCAGAAGAATGGATTTGGACAGACTTGGTGGAGAATTTCTCAACACAGCTTTATAGTACAAATTCCTTAGTAGGCCTTTTAGACTTTCAGCATTTGGTAAATTGCCCACTCCATCACCCTATCACTTTACAAAACCATGTTTGAGACTAACAGATAACAGCTGGATGTTGTAAGATTATTTCTCAGAAAAGAACAACTAATCTGCTGACTGGGAAGTTAGTTACTTTTCCTATACCTCCTTGGCACACAAAGCACATAGGAAAATGTTGATTTTTCAGCACTAATGTAGAAAGGCAGGGGGAGGGGAATAATAAACAGCACTGTGGAATCAGATTTGGAAGTGACCGTAAAAACATCCATTAAGACCAATTCTCTGTTCAAATGCCAGGATCAACAATCTGTAAACCAATTTGTCTCTTTTCCTCATAAACCAATCCAATTACTATCCAAGAATCTGAAAGCAGGTTTACAGTCTAAAGGTGTGGTGCTTTGAGGACAAATTGACTCCAGAGGATTCAAACCAACTTGAAAGTTTTACCCTACGTTTTTGACATTCATCATTTGGCCATGTTCTGGTGACTGGAACTGAATTGTATTTGCAGTTAATGTACATTTGCAGTTATTTTTAACCACTTTCCAGTTGACACTTGCAAAGCAATGCAGAACAGTGTTTTTATATACAGTAAATTGATGCCCAAATAACTAAAAACAGCACTATGCAAATACAACTTATCAGAATGGCAACAAATATCAGAGAAGTATCAATTTTGGAATTTAATCCAAAAAGCCAAACAACACTGGAATGCCTTTAATTATTTCTGGATCAACATAACAGAGCGTCCCAAACAAGTGGCTCATGGAACCAGTGAAGCAAAGGAAAATCAGTGGAAAATAACAAGCATGGAATCGATGCTAGAAGTGATCAAGACCAAGTCATAAATTTCAGTCCTGTGTGCTTGGACTGCTCTTTGAGGACTAGAAGTATTAATCCGGGGATGCTTGATGATGGCAGCTATGAAGCAAAACATTTAGGGGAAAGATCCCATAATACATCAGGGAAGGGAGCATCATTGTAATTAAGGCTGTATTCCTATACACAAATTACCTGCAACAGAGGCCCTCTGAACTAAAACAGCTCCCAGGATGGAGAACAATGTTTTGATCTTTCGTACTAGTGAATCAGCTCTGGGTGAAATATTTTAAAACCTGTTTTCTTTACCTTTGTTATGAGGCTTTGATGCTCCTCAGACTGACTGAAGTTGGTGCCCATCTCAAATATACTCATAGTTTCTTCCTCACATAAGTTGAGCCACTTCTGGTATTCTTCATGTCCAGGAAGCCTATCCCAGAAAGTTTTGAAGACTTCCCATACTGCCTCCTGGCACACTTGGAGAGAAGAAATATAAAAAATGTTATTATGATTTTTCCCCCACTGGAGATACACAAGAATAAGAGGTGCCCTGGAAAATGAGATCGATTCTCCATCTAGTTTGGCATCCACAGTAAAAAGGGATTAAAAAAATAACTGGTCATGCTGGTTGGAGAATGCTGAGAATTGTGGACAAAAAGCAAGCTTTCGATGCTGTGGGGGTGAGGGAGGGAGCAGGGACAAGCAGAGATAAAAGACATAACCCTGTGTTGTCTATCTCCAGCATCTGATATTACTTCAACTTAACATCATATTACTTCACTTTTATCATCCTCATTTTCAGGGAGGTATTATTGTATGAGCAGGTGGCAATTTTGGAGATGAAAAACATCACTACACAAAAATGCCTTTAAGAAATAAATGTTTTCCCTTAAATCTGCTGGAACAAAATGCATTTTGTTGAAATAAATGTTATATTCGTCCAGGCCTAAATGAACAGATTTTCCTTGGTTGCTAGTACAGCCAAATAGGATCAGGATAGTCCTGGCAGTTGAAGAGATGATGCAAACAAACCCTACTATGGTGAAGGAAGTTTCAGGGGCAACTGATCCAGGCCTCACCTCACAGGAGAGGGGCTTACCTCAGCCAATGGTGTATGATTGCTGTTCATTATACAGATAAAACATTTGTGTTACATACTGTTCTTTACATGTAACTACTAGCTTACTGGTCACCCCAAACAATGAGGGAGCCTGTATATAGGTGCTGACTCGGTGAGGCAAGGAGAAATGCTGCTCCTCCAAAGATGTTGTCTGAAATCCTGTTGCACAACTTACGCCATGCCACTTGGATGATGTTGTCAGCTGCAGCTATGCTGAAGCTGTTTCATGGCAATTTAAAAAATTCCTAGTCCTCCCTGCTTTGGTTCTAGTGATCCTAGAGATCTCCTTCATCCTGGGGAAGATTTCAGAAGCTATAAAATGTGGTGAGGAATGATCTAAAGCCAGATAGTCGCCATCTCAGCAGTACAAGGACCAGTGGTGGCTGTCTTTGTAGGAGCTGTGCTTGTACTGTAGGAGCTGCCCAGAAGGCACTGGCTAAAATCCTATCCGTGGAGCTATGCTGCACAACTTGAATGATGTCACCAGCCCCATGGTCATTTAGAGGCAAATAAAAACTTCCTAGTCCCCCTCTTCCATTCCAATACCCTACATTCTGGGAAGACTTTGGGTGGGAAGGAAGTAAGTTTTTAATTGCTCCAAAACAGCTGCCTGATGACATCATCCAGGTTGTGAAGCATAGCCCCACTAATAGGATTTTAGTCAATGTGTTCCAGACCAGTGATTCTCAAACTGGGCTCCTTAGATGTTCTTGGACTGCAATTCCCAGAAGCCTTCACCACTTGCTGTGCTGGCCAGGATTTCTGGGAGTTGCAGTCCAAGAGCATCTGGGGACCCCAGTTTGAGAACCAGTGTTCTAGACAACTCCTGCAAGCGTAGGATTTTGCACCTGCTCACCTTAGCAAATAAAGTAGTGCCATTTCCAAGCACTGTTGTTTTTCCCCACCTGGCAGTACTTATATTTGGTTCTGTAGCGGACACTCCAAGGTAGGCTTCAGCAGTATGTGGACCGAAAACTCCCAGAAGTACAAGCTGGATTCCGAAGAGGCAGAGGAACTCGAGACCAAATTGCTAACTTGCGCTGGATTATGGAGAAAGCCAGAGAGTTCCAGAAAAATATCTACTTCTGCTTCATTGACTGTGCGAAAGCCTTTGACTGTGTGGACCACAGCAAACTATGGCAAGTTCTTAAAGAAATGGGAGTACCTGACCACCTTATCTATCTCCTGAGAAACCTATATGTGGGACAGGAAGCAACAGTCAGAACTGGTCATGGAACAATTGAGTGGTTCAAAATTGGGAAAGGAGTATGGCAAGGCTGTATATTGTCTCCCTGCTTATTTAACTTATATGCAGAATACATCATGTGGAAGGCTGGACTGGAGGAATCCCAAGCTGGAATTAAGATTGCTGGAAGAAATATCAACAACCTCCGATATGCAGATGATACCACTCTGATGGCAGAAAGTGAGGAGGAATTAAAGAACCTTGTAATGAGGGTGAAAGAGGAGAGTGGAAAAAACGGTCTGAAACTCAGCATCCAAAAAACTAAGATCATGGCCACTGGTCCCATCACCTCCTGGGAAATAGAAGGGGAAGATATGGAGGCAGTGTCAGATTTTATCTTCCTAGGCTCCATGATCACTGCAGATGGAGACAGCAGCCCCGAAATTAAAAGACGCCTGCTTCTTGGGAGGAAAGCGATGACAAATCTTGACAGCATCTTAAAAAGGAGAGATATCACCTTGCCAACGAAAGTCCGAATAGTCAAAGATATGGTTTTTCCTGTTGAGATGTATGGAAGTGAGAGCTGGACCATAAAGAAAGCAGACCGCTGAAGAATTGATGCCTTTGAATTGTGGTGCTGGAGGAGGCTCTTGAGAATCCCCTGGACTGCAAGGAGAACAAACCTATCAGTTCTAAAGGAAATCAACCCTGAGTGCTCACTGGAAGGACAGATCCTGAAGCTGAGGCTCCAGTACTTTGGCCATCTCATGAGAAGAAAAGAGTCCTTGGAAAAAACCCTGATGTTAGGAAGGTGTGACGGCAAGAGGAGAAGGGGACGACCGAGGATGAGATGGCTGGACAGTGTCTGCGAAGCAACCAACATGAACCTGACACAACTCCGGGAGGCAGTAGAAGACAGGAGGGCCTGGCGTGCTCTGGTCCATGGGGTCACGAAGAGTCGGACACGACTGAACAACTAAACACAGCGGACACTGGCATATTTCTATAATTGAAAAAAAGCGGTGTGATAAAATGGCATCTAGGCCCCTGACAACGATAGTGGGTTCAGGGTTTTATCACATGGAACTGTTCCACAATAAAAGTTTCCGAAATAAATCTAATTTAATAAATATGGTAATTAATATGCAACTTAATTTGCTGGCACAAGGCAGTTAGTTCAGGTAGAAAGGAGGATCTGATCTGGTCTTCTCTGACATCTTTCTCTCAATGCTGGCACTGAAAGCCGCTGAGAACAATACTGGGAAACAGGTCAAGTGAACAACATGAGCAGTGATAACAGGAAAACACCTTTAAACAGAATACAGTAATAAAACAATCAGTAAATTAAAACAATTTAAAAGCCTTTTAAAAGAACATCAGAGAAAATAGGGAAAAGTGCAGCACTCCCCATAGAAAATAGGGAAAAGTGCAGCACTTCCTCAGCAATGTGTCAGTTACCAAAAGCTTATAGACTTTTTAAAAAAGTTGTTGCTTGCTATGGAAAGGCTGATATGGAAGAGAAAGATGCAGTAAGTGACTGGATCATCTCCTTGTTTTGTTGTGATTTTCTTGTTGTCTTTGTTTTCTTTACTCATTTTTTTCCTTTCTTGTCCACTTTTAAACAGTAGTCTTCTTGCAATGAAGCCTTACTTTCTTACTTGCAATGTTCCAAAGCATGCTAGACGCTGAATACTATAATAGTTCAGAGGAAATGACAGCTCTGCTGTCATAGGAAAGACTGCCTCTCTTAAGTAGTGCATTGATTTGCTAGGCTCCTAAATAAATAGATTGCATGGTGATGGGGAGATGCATAGACAACTACACAACTGTATGACAACTTCTAGTAAATATGTTTCTGTAAGGGCCGTTACCACTTCTAGTAATTTTTTCCAATACAAACAGACAGTGGGCTGGCTACTTAGAAGCTTTGAGTAATTGCAAATGTTGATTAAAGGTAATTTACTTTAAACACAAAGTAGTTTTCTTGCTAAGGACCCCTGTTGTTTTATTAAGGTCTTCAGCTCCTAGTCATCGTGGTTGTGATGTGTTTCAGCCCATCTCGTTACAATGAATGCTTCATTTTTTAAAATGAATTAAGCAAGGCTGTCGTATTCAAGCTGTTCCTTCCTCTAACTGCCTCAATCAGCTCCTGTTAGCTTAGGGATTTAATATCTGTGCTTCCAGTTCGTTAGTGTGACAGCCACCCTACTGAGCCCACTCACAAAAGCTCAGCACCATCTGTAGGTTCTTATTGCATTAACCAAACATGAACTTAGGAAGGTAAGGCCTCCCTTGCACAGAAAGGATAAAGCTTTGGGAAGTCAGTGCACCTTCTGCTGTGTTGGCCAAATCCACAAGAACTGAGGTTACAAGCTTTCAGTACATATAAGAATGTATTATGTTGTCAATAGAAAATTTTTCAGGCATACTTAATATGTCAAAAAAATGAGAGATTCTTATTTATCTCACACTGAAGCTTCAGAATGTGCTTCAAAGTGTCCTCTTTTAAAGTAGAAAAGCATTTTACTTCTTGTATACTTGCATGCAGGACATTTATATCCTCCACCAGCTTTCCTTAGAGTAAGGGAACCCTGAACTGAACCCTGTGGGACTAATTTTGAATCATTATATATAACATCACATTGTCAGTGAATACTAGCCCTATGAGGACTGGATTGTACCATGAAAAATTCAACCTGTTCCATCACAAGGGCACTTTTAGACTAAACATGAACACAAGCGGTCTGCTGAGGAGAATCAGGATTTTCTTCAAATTATGTGAATTTTGTAGTCAAACATTAGATACAAATCAGATAGCATTAAAAATTCTTGAAATAAAGCATGAAGCTTTACTACGGTGTTTGCATAAGAAGATGGAGTCCAATACATTTGGGTGGACTTTCTGGTCGGCTCCAATGAATGTTAATGAATCTGATGGAATCTAGCTTGTATATATTCTCCGTAAAGCTTAAAAAAATGCAGAGGAAGAAACCAATCATGCATCCTGCTCTTCTAGCTACTGACTCCCATGCAATTCCAACCCTGAGCAATCTATTTATTTTCTACCCTTAGTTCTTAAAAGGTGGGTTGTGGCTTCCCTGCCAGGACCACAGCCACCCATAGTGCATGCTTAAATCCATCCACATTGCACTCTAAATATGGAGTGTATGTGGAGCTTTACACTTCCTCTTCCTGATCAATGGGATCAGAGAATGAGATCACTGGAATGGGTGGGTTATCTTGGTGACTGGAAGCAGAACATAATGCTGTGCCCGAGTGCTGCCAGTTTCCGTTGCACAGGCAGAGATCATAAAGCATGCCAATTAATCATGGGCCTTCTGCTTGCACAAGGAGTTACTCCCTTTGCACAAGCTGCAGAGCTGCAGTTCCACTCATGCAACCGTCCGTTGTGAAAATTGAATGACTGAAAAGAATTCCATCCTACTTGGTTAATAATCCTAAATTTGTCGAAAAGAGAGATTTTGCAGCTACCATATGTTTGGAGACCTATAATTTCCAAACTGACTATGCAAACGCCTTTGACTGTGTGGACCACAATAAACTATGGCAAGTTCTTAAAGAAATGGGAGTCCCTGACCACCTTATTTATCTCCTAAGAAATCTATATGTAGGACAGGAAGCAACAGTTAGAACTGGATATGGAACAAGTGATTGGTTCAAAATTGGGAAAGGAGTACGACAAGGCTGTATATTGTCCCCCTGCTTATTTAACTTATATGCAGAATACATCATGTGAAAGGCTGGACTGGATGGATGCCAAGCTGGAATTAAGAGTGCCGGAAGAAATATCAACGACCTCAGATATGCAGATGATACCACTCTCTAAAGAAAGTAAGGAGGAATTAAAAAACCTCTTAATGAAGGTGAAAGAGGAGAGCACAAAAAATGGTCTGAAGCTCAACATCAAAAAAACTAAGATCATGGCCACTAGACCCATCACCTCCTGGCAAATAGAAGGGGAAGATTTGGAGGCAGTGACAGATTTTACTTTCTTGGCCTCCATGATCAATGCGGATGGTGAGAGCAGCCACTAAATTAAAAGACACCTACTTCTTGGGAGGAAAGTGATGAAAAACCTAGACAGCATGTTAAAAAGCAGAGACATCACCTTGCCAACAACGGTCCAAATAGTCAAAGCTATGGTTTTTCCTGTAGTGATGTATGGAAGTGAGAGCTGGACCATAAAGAAGGCTGACCGCCAAAGAATTGATGCTTTTGAATTGTGGCGCTGGAGGAGATTCTTGAGAGTCCCCTGGACTGCAAGGAGAACAAACCAATCCATTTTGAAGGAAATCAACCCTTAGTGCTCACTGGAAGGACAGATCCTGAAGCTGAGGCTCCAGTACTTTGGCCATTTCATGAGAAGACTCCCTGGAAAAGACCCTGATGTTGAGAAAGTGTGAAGGCAAGAAGAGAAGGGGCTGACAGAGGACGAGATGGTTGGACAGTGTCACCGAAGCTACCAACATGAATTTGACCAAACTCTGGGAGGCAGTGGAAGACAGGAGGGCCTGGCCTGCTCTGGTCCATGGGGTCATGAAGAGTGGGACACGACTAAATGACTAAACGACGATGATAGAATTATTAGAATGGGATTCCTTTGTAAAACCTGGATTTCCAACAGCATAAAAACCCAAAATAATCAAAAGCAAAATTAACTTTCTGCAAGCCAAGTAACTATGAATTGGTCCCATTAAGCAGCGATAAATAGCCTAAACTCTGCTGTCCATCTGCTACTGAAGGGATTTGCATAGCATACAGAACAGTTACTACAATCAGTGCATTAGTCAATAAATGTGCAGTTGTTGCTTATCTGTACTACTATACAATTTTATATTATATTTATTGCATATTCCCAGTACTGGGAATAACCTCTGCCCCCAAAAGAACATGGGTCTTGCCCTACCAAGTGAGGCCCTTGCAATTTGGAGTACAAGATGTGGTTCTGCCACTGTCACAAACACCGATTAGCCGTGAGAATCATCATTAATAATCAACAGGGACTCCCTTCCCAATGCCTGCACTGTATTGTTACCTATTATTTTGACCTTCCTTAAGCAGACCTACTGCAAAAACTGAGTTTTGTGTTGCGAACTGCTCTTCTTTCTATTTAATGCTTTATTCCACTCCCTTTTTGAAAGTACAGGATTCAAACTCTCACAAGACTCTGTATTACTGCTCTTTAGCAAGAGACATTCTTTTTTTCCTTGTTCACTATTTGGCATTGAGTTTAGTGTTCGGGACCTCTTTGTCTTTCCAAACAGTAAGAGTGATTTAGCTTATTACATCTCATTTCTACAGAAAGGGATTTGCTAGGTTAACTGGAGGAGCAGCACATGACAAGGACTGGATGCATGCTAGGGGATTGGGTAGCTTGCTTGTTCATTTGTGTAAATGAGCAGTGCTCAGATTTAATCCAGACATAATCTCATTTGTACTTCTTAAGGCTTGAACCATGTACAGCAACGAGTAGTATATTGACTCAGGCAAACTATACTCTTTTAAAGCTATACAGACATGGGTGACTGAAGAAGAACTCCGAGGAGCCTCCCTCTCATTCTCTCTCAAAAACCTTTGTTCTACAATTGCTAATTTAAAAAGGGAATTGGTTATTCTCAAAGGTATATTAATCAGCAAAATTAAGCGTCTTTGCCCCACAGAATCTCCTTGCACCCCACAAGAAGGTGGAATGTTGCACTAAGGCTTGCATTGTAAACAATGGAGTTTCATGCCCTTAAATCTTGCCCAATGCTGGAATGCTTTCTGTCATAATCCTTGTCAAATTGGAATTCAGCCTCTGGGCTGAAAAGACTCCATCCATCTAGAATTCTAAAGTATATCTGAAACCATCAGGTCTCAGGTACAATTTAGGTAGCGCAGAACTAATTACAAAATCAAGGAGAAGACTATCCTTTGCTGGAGGCCATCAGAGACTAGGAAACCTTCTGTTGTGGATATTCCAGTTCTCTGTTTCATAAACTGGCAAAAGACTGGACATGACACACAATGGCTGAAATCTTATTGTTTAGCACTGTAAGTTGCATTAGAGTAGGCCCACTGAATCAGTGAAAATTTGATGAGACAACTTCTATACAAGTTCCATTGATTCAAATGGCCCTACTCTAGTTCTGACTTACTTTAGCACAGTAATTCGCAACTAGAGTATTCTAGCCAAAAGTGTACAGGGAAGGAGAAGGAACTTTTTTCTTAACTGTGATCACACCCACTAATTACTCACTTTTGCAAATGCCAGTTCCTATGGCTCCTGATCTTCTATATACTTGAGCAACAACTTCATCACCTAGTACCTACAGATCAGTTAACTCTCCAGCAGCCACAAAGATATGTTAATCTTAAACCTCCACCCACATGCTCATATTGGCTCTTACTTTAATCTGAGCATTTTGAATGTTCTTGGTTTTTTACCTGTGATTTTGTGGGTTCTCTCCTTTTCATATATATCATCTCCAGCCTACAGGTTCATCACCTCAGAGGGCTGGACATTAACTTAGTCTCCTTGGGTATTTTAAGACAACATTAGTACTTCACATGTGTAGTATGCAGAGGCCTCTTTTACTGAGCTCACAGATCACAGAGATACAGGTATTTACACATGTACTTAATAGCTCAGATATCGTCACAAAATATAATTCTGAGAACATTTTGAGGAAAGGGGAGACGGGGAGAAATTCTTCATATACATTCTGTTTGATTCCCTGTTGGAAGCTGAAAGTGGAAGGGAACTATTTCTTCATGGTAAAAAGTTAGCCATTAAAAAAGCAAACAGTGACAATAAATACTGAGGAAAGATAATTTAGCATTTTCTCCTCTAGGAAACTAGCCATCTGCCCCTGGGCTATCTTCATCTTGGCCATGAATATCATGGCAGTCCAACTCTTCTTTGGGGGAGCTGTCAAATATCCTTAGACCACACATTCCTTAGCAGACCAGCCTGTCCTTAGGAGACTTCCTTGTGTTCAAAACTAACACATACTCCCAAATTATTCACCAGACATCATGCTTTGCGAGAATGTTGGTCTTGTGGTGCTCACTTACCTCTAAGTTTAAAGTATTTCAGATGGTTGGCAATAGCTTGTTCAGCAGATTCATCTGGACATATTTTAACTCCAGTTGGAAAGAAAATTGATCTCTTCTTTCGGAACAACAAGCGCTTGTTGAATTTCTCAAATTCCCTGAAATCAAGAAGATGCTTAGAATCCAGGAACTGGGAATGGCTTCTAATTGATTGCCAGCCATCAGGTGGGAGATTTGGTGTAGTTTCCTTAGCTTCTATGTTCTCTGCAGGTAAATTGGGTTCATCTGCAAAAGCACATCATAAACAAATGTGTTTTAAAAGCTGCACATATATTGTCACGATATTAGTGAGCTTCATTGAGAAATAGGGATTTTAACCAAACTGAACATATGTTGCTGCTTTCTTTATCCATTTAGATAATATGGATGGTAACAATAAAGGTTTCATGTCCCACTCTTCTGGTTTGGTATCACGCCTTAGGAATCACGATTCCTAGTAATTACCATATCAAACTTTATCCAATATGTCCCATGACTTTGTTTTTTCCATGATACCATATGCTTACTGAATTTTTTTTAAAAAGCAACTATTCCCTGTAGCAAGTTTTTTTTTTAAAAAAAATTAACAGGATGATCTGGCCACATGAGAGAATGGTTAGCATTTCAGAAGAGGATAACGTTTTGTAGATTTTCCCCAAATAAGTATTAGAGATACAATTGTTTTGACTGAATGATAAGAATATAACAGTTGTGCTTCCATGATGACAAAGGAAAAACAAATATAACATTTTACACCTTTGTTAAAATATGTTGTTACTTAACTTATGAGGTCCCTTCCTTGCCATTGTGCCCAGTTTTTCCTTCACCCAGGAACATGAGCTAGTGTGACATGTCACATATCTGAAGAAAGACATTATAGAATTAATCCAGTTGTTAGTCCCAACTAGAGTAGACCCACTGAATTAATGGTGTGTGTCACACTAACCCTTAAGTAAGTGGCAGTGTTTCAGTGAGTCTACTCCAGTCAGAACTAGCAAGTGGAGTTCATCCTATAACAGAACTGACCCAGTATATTCAAGGGCTTCGAGTAGCTTACTTCATCCAAAATTTATTTATTTATTTATTTATTTATTTATTTATTTAATATCCCGCCTATCTAGTCGATTGACCACTCTAGGCGGCTCACAACAAAGGAAACAACAATAGTAAAAACCAATTTACAAAAAGGAAAACTTTCATCAATTGGATAAAACACGAGGAAAGAGAAGGAAAGAGGAGTCAGGAATTAACTAGGGGGGGATATTTTCAATGTCCATGTACGTCCTGATAAACAACACAAACACATAAATTCTACTGATATATATGCTTCTATAATGAAATCAACTAGTAAAAAAAATCAGCTGGACAGCCTTGACACTGGCAGTCACTTCTTGTATTATCTTCTGAACCAATCAGATTTCATCCAGATTTTGTTCATTCAAATGCTAACTATTTTGAAGGGACAGCTGAGTTAGTCTATTCCAGCAAAAGTAACAGACTTTTATGGGGCATTAAAGATTAACCAGTTTTATTTGGCATAAATTTCATGGGACTGCTACCTAAACGTATGTCAAATAAAACTTGTTCATCCTTAAAATTTGCAAGACTCAGTCATAGGATATTTCTCAATTAACCAGAAAGAAGCTCAGATCATGATTTTCTTGTGGGTGTATTTACATGAAAACTGTCCTTCAATGACTGTTCCTGTGCTAAAGATAGACACATAATGGCTCATTAATGTCTCCTGTCAGGTATGGCAGGTGTTGATAATCATTGAAACCCACAACCAAGAAGCAGAATCTGACTCTATATACTTATAAACATATTTCTTCTCATCCTAATTACATAATTTTTCATGAAACATCAATTAATTAGATCCATACATGATTGTACTTTAAACAAACCCACTAAAATCAGTGGGACTGAAGTTAGTTGTTACTAATTTAGGTTCCTTTTGATTTCAGTGGGTCTGCTGTAAGAATGATGAGCTTTGAATCCATTTCTGTATTTAAAGGAATATTCAAAAGACATTTAAGAAATAAAGATGGATCATTTTCTTACCTGCAAATGCTTGAACATGCCATTCAAGTAGCACAAACATCCAAATTCCCAGACAAATCTTCCAAGAAAAGTTACACATATTTCTTTCCCTTTTTTTAAGGCAGGGGGAAAAGAATTAAGCCCCTTTTGAGACCTGTCTGTTTCTCTGGACGTGTTAAACATCCAGTAAGAGTCCCTTCCTGGACAAGCTGTGGCGTCACATCTAATTGCCTTCGATAAAAGGGTTAGTATAATTTCTTCAATAAAAGCCAGCCAAAATATCTCAACTATTTTCAAGATGGTCTAATAATAATAGAAATTATTCGATTCTCATTTTGGAAGTCACAAGAGGTGCCGAAGGAGAGCCTCCTTGATGTTATCCAATGGACCATGGAGACAATTTTTTAGCTTTAAGCTGTGCAGCTAAGCCAGCTTTACTGGAGCTTGTCATGTTGTTAACTGGCAGTCTTTACAAGGACAGTACCTTTCACATTTAATTAAGTGCAATTTTCATTGACTTCCTCTATTTAAAAAAACCGGCTGCTATCCAAGCAATAATTTATTATGCTCGTATCATGGCAATCACAAGAAGATCATCTCCCGAGTTACCACTCTATTGCTATATTAAACTTTCTAAAAAATAACACAAAATTTGATTCCCCCCCCCCCCATCAACAGCAGTTCAGGTGTGCTGAAACAGAATCCTGTTTACGATTTTTTCCTGCAGTTTCTCCCCCTTAGAGTAATACAGCAAAAAGCATGCTGCGCTACCAGGTCGTCATCCTTTATATTGGTGATTCACATCTGGAAGACATGCTCCTGAGGGGGACGGTATTAGAATTTCAGAAGTATGAGTAGTTTGAATAAAAATAATTTTTTTTTGAAAACAGGAGAAATTACAATTTACAACTATTTGTTTCTTACACTGCAATAGGCCAAGATGGCAGAGAGCCAGCTCACAGTTAGGGGTGGCTGGATTGCTTCCAATTTTGAGATGTTGGAAATTATTTGGGACTACCCTCACCTTGGCCTTACTTTGTGTTGGCACAATGCCTACGTCCAGGGCTGGAGGAAGTTTGAATGTGGTGTAACTTAGTTGTTCCCTCACCCCACCTTTCCCCCCCACCTTTTTGGCTCTTCTACTGATTGATCTTAGCCAACACGTCAGTTGGTGCAGCAGATCTTCTCCTGACAGAACCTCAAGATGAGCCAGCCCACGGGCAGTTCTGCCAGCATAACAACGTCAGGAACTTGATTTACTTGTTCATCTTCTAATATGATACAGACGCCATCCCCTGCCAGTATTCAACATAGGGCAAAGAGAGTTTCTGTACCATAAAATAAACAGATGCAAATCTAACATCAGAAATGGCAATCCACAAAAAATAAGTATCAGAACTCTCCTTTACTGATCTCACTACAGAAAAAGGGAATGTCAAAGGAAGATTTGGGAGGGAGACAGGTAACATGGGCTATAGGCACTATATCCCAGTGTTCATCTAGAGCAGTGGTTTCCAACATTGAGTCTCCAGATGTTCTTGGACTACAACTCCCAGAGATCTTGACCAGCATAGCTAGTAGTGAAGGCTTCTGGGAGTTTTAGCCCAAGAACATCTATGTACCCAAGGTTGGGAACCACAGATCCAGAGGCTTGAAGGGTTTCTTAGCTCACTACATGTATGAAGAAGTTTTCACTTAGGCTTCAGCACAGGCTTCTTCAGCACAGCTTCTGACTTCAGCACAAAGACATTTTTCCTAGATCAGAACTTATAAAAAGGAAAGCAACAGAACTGTAGCACCTTACACATTAACATATTTGTTTCATTGTGGGCTTTGTGCATTGGAGTTCACTTCTTCAGAAACAGACATGCATTTTACAGCATGGTTCACAATCCACAAAAGCTTGCACCGAAATAAAATTGCCTTACACATTGTAGAACGATGTTGACAGTTCTCTGTTCAAAAATCCTGTTCTAAACATGTAAAATAATGATCACATATATATGGTAGAAATGAAAAGGGTAAATTTACCTGAACAGTTTATTAGTTCACCCACTTATTTATTTAAAAAAAATATATAGTGCTGACCTCCACCCAAAAGAGTATTTCATAATAGTACACACAAAAATCAGATATTCACTAAAATAAAAACAGTATATAATTTAAATGAAAACACAACATTACTATTAAAACTGGGAGATAAATACTATTTCAAACATCTGCAAAAGGGAAGTTTAAAATTTGGAATACCTGAGCAAAGAAAAATAATTTAACCTGCCAATGAAGATGCCTGGTGTACCTCCTGTAGAAAGTTATTCTGAAATCAGAGCATTGTCACAGAGGTTTTTTCACCTAGTAATGATAAATGTATTTTCCTTATAGCTGGATCATGACATACAAGAGAAAGGCCTTCTTTCATTATCTTCATTCATGGGGAAACATTCTATGAATTACTTAAACCCAAGCACTGTTTCCTTTGCACAACTAATAGTAAGGAATAAATGGCTGTATCTCAGAGATAAAAAAATATATTTTTTTTCATCTTACCCACACACACCCCTATACACAACCTCTGGTGCACATGTGAAATAAAACACAGGTTAATAGGTGAAAAGAATAGCGAGCCACCTATGCACTGTGGACTTCATGTTGTCTTCCCCATATTGTGCTGTGTATTGTGCTATGCCTTCCATTGTGTTACGCTGTGGGTTTATAGGGAGGGGAGGGATGTTTATCTGCTTGTGTGATGGATGGATGGATGGATGGCATGCATGGCTGGCAAGCCAATAGCCAAGTCCAACTCTTCGTGACCCCATGGACCAGAGTACGCCAGACCCTCCTGTCTTCCACTGCCTCCAAGAGCTGGGTCAAATTCATGTTGGTTGCTTTGATGACACTGTCCAACCATCTCGTCCTCTGTCGTCCCCTTCTTCTCTTGCACTTCTCCTCTTGCCCTCATACTTTCCCAACATCAGGGTCTTTTCCAGGGAGTCTTCTCTTCTCATGAGATGCCCAAAGTACAGTGGACTCTTGACTTACAGACGGCTTGACTTACAGACTTTTTGAGTTACAGACTTCTCTGGCTGCAAAATTTAGGTTTGACTTGCAGCCTGACAATTGACTTACAGACCAGAAAAAAACCAAAATGGAACAAAAACGGCCTGTTACGGGATTAATCGGTTTTCAATGCACTGTAGGTCAATGGAGACTTGACCTACAGTCTTTTTGACTTGAGAACCGCCTTCCAATACGGATTAAGTTCTCAAGTCAAGACCCCACTGTACAGTGGTACCTCGACTTATGAACTTACGAACATTTCGACTTACAAACAGCTCTGATCACAGCTTCTTGCTTCGACTTGCAAACGGAGCTTCCACTTACAAACAGAAACAGGCAGGGGGAAAAGGCGGGCAATTCAACTTTCTAACTGTAGATGGTGCCGAGGCTGCTTCTTTGTGCTGTAGCCAGTTAAAGGGTGTGTCGCAGTTGAGAGAGCTCCTGCTTTCCGAGTGACCCTGTGTGTGTGTGTCTGCAGGCAGGTTAAGCTCCTGTTTTCTCCTTTTAAAAACTGTTCTGAGTGGGTTTTGGTGGCTCTGCTTCAGAGTGAGTGTGCGTGTGTCTCTGCAGGGAGGGTTGTTTCTGTGCTCTGCTTCAGAGTATGTGTGCGTGTGTTTGGAAGGTTTTTTTCCTTCTTAAACCTCAGCAAAGGAGGTGCCTCTAGTGTCTGTTTTTTGACTTTTTTTCTTCAAGCCTCAGCAACAGAGCAGCTTCCAACTGGGCTTGCTGTGTTCCTTTAAATTTTTTAGTTCTTTTTTTCCTGTGGGCAGCAGGGCGGGAAGCCATGGCTGCTGACTGGAGTGAAGAAAGCTTCGTAGGAGCAGGAGGAGGTGGGCGGGCGGACAGGCCAGCACTTCCTGGCCAGGTCTTTGGCCCGGGCCCGTTCACTTCAGCCAGCCTTAGAGGCTTCCTTTCTCTCCTGGGTTTTGTTTTGTTTTCTTGCAGCCCTGGCACGTTCCTATGGGGCGTGCAGTGTTTTTTTGGTGGGGGGGTATTTTTTTTCTTCAGCTGGAATGGATGGTTTTCAATGCATCCCTATGGGAAATGGTGCTTTGACTTTCAAGTTATGGACACTGTTTCAATACGTATTAAGTTCGTAAATTGAAGTACCACTGTATTGGAGACTCAGCTTCAAGATCTGTCCTTCCATTGAGCACTCAGTGTTGATTTCCTTCAGAATGGAATAGATAGGTGTACAGAGATGTAAAAGTACAAGAGAAAAAGTATTTGTAGATGATATATGTATACAATTTTGGTGTGTGCAAAGTTGATCCTAAAAGTGTATGTGTGTGTCTTGTGTGTTTGCGCTGCGGACTGCTGGGAAAACTGCTCTTGCATGAATCAGGACAGTAGGAATTATTCTGTTTCAGGACAAGACGGAGGTTCTGAGGGTCGCCCCCACCATCAGAGGTTTGGGTGACTCCCTTTTGTTCGGTGGGGGTGACCCTTGCCACAAAGAGTGGTGTCCACAGCCTGGGGATCCATCTGGACCCGGTGCTCACCATGGTGACCCAGGTGGCGTCGATGGTCTGCACCGCCTTTTTCCATCTTTGGCGGATAGCCCAGCTGCGCCCCTATCTCGATGTGGGGGCGCTCACTACCTTGGTTCATGCACTCGTAATCTCGAGATTAGACCACTGTAACGCGCTCTACGTGGGGCTACCATTGAAGTTGACGCAGAAACTCCAACTGGTGCAGAATGCACCGGCCAGACTCCTTAGCGGAGCGAGAAAATTCCACCATATTTCTCCTATTTTGGCTGCACTGCATTGGCTGCCCATTTGGTTCCACATCGACTTTAAAATTTTGATGCTTATGTATAAAGCCCTGAATGGTTTAGGGCCTCGATACTTGGCGGAATGCTTACTCCCACCTAGCTCTACCCATGTCACCCATGTGAGTCAGGAGGTGAGTCTGAGGAGCCTGACGCCGAGGGAGGCCCGGAAGGAAAGGACAAGAAATCGGGCCTTCTTGGCGGTGGCTCCTCGTCTCTGGAACAATCTCCCTCCGGAGATTCACGCGGCACCCTCGCTGGGTACTTTTTAAAAATCAATTAAAAACCATTCCAGTTAATTCCTGACCCTCTTCCCTCCTCTCTCTATTTTGATTTATTTTGAATGCTTCCCATCTTGCAGAATTATTTGTTACAATTTTTTTCTTTATATTTGTTATGTTTTTATGTTGTAAGCCACCTAGAGTGGTCGAAATGACCAGATAGGCGGGGTATAAATAAATAAATAAATAAATAAATAAATAAATAAATAAATAAATAATTCAGGAATAAGATCTCCATCAGTGTCCCATGCTCAAGGTCTTCTGCAAATTATAATGTAGCACTGCAAGACCATTTTTTTTATAAAATAGGTGTTGTATGATTAATGTTTTGAGACCCATCATAGGTTTTGCCAGCCTGCACACAGTGCTTACTTCAAACTTGATAAAGTCAGTATGAACTGAGATTTCATAACATGTGCTTGATGGTAGATAAGATTTCAACAAACAGCATTCTGTCAAGTGCCAAGGAAACAGCAATGAGCTATTGTAAATAAAATGCAGAAAAATTCGTTTAAGGAATTTTTTTATTTCCAATTACAGCAACAAAATAATAATTGATGTAATGGGAACTAAACAAACATTCACTGTACAACTTCCTTATTCCTTCTGTTAAGTCAACACAGGAAACCGATGAAAATGAATGAATTCAAGTCTTCTTGAAAAATATCTTTTGAACAACAAAGCACTAGCTTTAAAACTTTTTCTCTTCATAAAATTTGCTTAGGTTATTAATAGCAATAGACCTTACTGTGTTCTATGTCTTGTGTATTGTATAGGTTTTATTCCCCATTATGGGCACAGCATTGTTGTAAAAGTGCCTTATCATTGTTTTAATTTTCCATCACCCCCCATATAAATACTACAAAGCACTACAACAATTGTCACTTGCCAATTGTAAGCTACAGCTGTAGTCAGTACAGCAAAGACCCTAAGGCCTTATACTAATATATTAAAATAGTAAATTAATATATATTAAAATACATAGTATTCGTACAAAGAGCTGCATAGCAGAAGATTGGGGCCCTAAAGCTGATCTAAGTGATCGTCAATGATGGAAGAATGACCACTGCCACCAACATTACATTTTTACATTATAAGCACATTTCCACATTCTGTGCTTGAGTTTTAGAAATGTAATGTAGAAAGTTTTTGTGCATTATCAACTTCTGACAAAAAACAATATATGTCAAGAACAGAGATTGACTGAAACTAAACAACTAACCAGGAAGTCGGTTAAAAATCATTGGTTGGTTCATTCACAATTGGTTCGGGTTTGCCAGAAGCAATGAACTCGAACCCACTCAAACCATGAACTTTTTAAACAATTTAACACACTTCCTGGTTCATCCCCCCCCACCCATGCATCCACCACCGCCTTCCCACTGTGCCCGTCGCCTCCCTACCTGGTCCTGATGCCTCTTCCTTTTCTACCTCTACCTCTCATTTTGAGAGACAGCAGGTCTGGCTTCCCTTCCGGGAGAGGGGCCTGCTGTCTTTGCGCATGCAACCGGCTACCAGCTTACCAACGTGGGCATGTGCAGAGACAGTGGCTTGGCTGGACCTGGGCCTCCTCCTTATCCATTGTTCCAGCTGTGATCGGAAGCAAATGGGCAGGCCAGATAAAAGGCTGGCTGGGGCCACTCATTTGTTTCAGTTGCAGCTGGAACGACAATGGAGGAGGAGGTGGCAGGCTCAGGTAGGGAGGCAATGGGGGAAGGGAAGTGGGTGGGGCAGGCTGTGCAGCAGCAAATGGGTGATCCAGCATTGCTGATAGATGGGGGAGTGCATAGGAATGGCAGGCCCAGCTCTGGAAGGGAAGACAGGCCTGCTGTCTCTCAAGATGGAAGACGAAGAGGAGGAGTAGGTAGAGAGGCAACAGGGGCAGCGGGGAGGGCCAGGCTGTGGGAGTGAGGGGGGAACAAACCAGGAAATTCATTAAAACATTAAAAAAAAGTTTATGGTTTGGGTCGGCTCAGGTTTGTCAGTTTTCATGAATGCAAATCAATGATTTTTAATGAACTTCATGGCTTGTTTTCTAGTTCTCACCATCTCTAATCAGTAGCATTTGGCTCCTCCTCCACCAGAGCAAAATATGATTTGTTTTTCATAACAAATGTTAAGACATAGGAATGATGTTTCCAGCAGCACTCAGTGTTATTTTTAAACATCACATGGGGAGCATCTCTAAAATTTTACATTAATGTCCCTTCTTCCCACTGCAGGCTCAATCCCTCTTTGCAACATTCAAAGCACAAATGCTGATGAACGGACTCCAAAATTTTGGGACAAAAGGCGTCTTGCATAAATCTTCTTTCCAAGATTAGGAAGAGTCTTGCTAGCTTTTGCTGCCACACTGCTGCTGCAGATGAAGTTGCAAGATCAAGTTTCTAATTTCTTCTCGCTTGCTTCTAACAATTCGACGAGGAAACCACCGCTCCAAGTGTATTGGAAGCTCAAAGTTAACAACAGGACTCTGAAATTTTTTACAAAAGTTGTATTAGAAAGAAGATACATATTGCTCAGAAAAGGACTGAACAATGATACCAGCAGCTACCTATAGCAGCAGACCATGGGTCAGAGTGGGGCTTGCATACCCAAATAATGCATCAATAGTTGTAAACATTAAAATGCATGCTTGGTGAAAGCTTTTTCATAGAAAAAGGCTCCAAAATAATCTCCTGAACTTCCTTGCAAAGAGATAGGAAATCACAAACCTCAAATAATCCAAATATTGTTTGCAAATCTAAGATAATACTATATTTGCCTGAAAGTAACACAATGGATACCCCCAAGTAATTCATCCTATTATTATTAAAACCAAGAAACATCAACAAGCAAAATACAGTAAAAACTGAGGATCAAATCATTAATCTCACTGATACTTCTACTCAGCAATAAATGGATGAAATTCTGTTGCTTACTGTACCAGAGTAGCCCCACTGAATCAGTGAAGATTTGGTGAGTCAACTCCTCCTTATGTTCCACTGATGCAAATGGGCCTAGTCTACTTACAACTTACTATGGGTCAGAATGGGGCTTGTTACAACAATGAGCAAGAGAATTAAGTAATTTTAGTCATCACGTGGTGTATATACTTGATGGATTGCTTCCATCATGGATTGCTGCCTTGTTGTGCCAAAGGGGCTTGAGTAATTCAGAGAAGCTATGGACTATGCCGTGCAGGGACACCCAAGACGGACAGGTCATAGTGGAGAGTTCTGACTAAACACAATCCACATGGAGCAGGAACTGGCAAGCCACTCCAGTATCTTTGCCAAGAAAATCCCATGAACAGAAACAAAAGGCTAAAAGATATGACACTGGAAGATGAGCCCCTCAGGTCAGAAGGCGTCCAACATGCTACTGAAGAAGAGCGGAGGACAAATATAAGTAGCTCCAGAGCTAATGAAGTGGTTGGGCCAAAGCCGAAAGGACGCTCAGCTGCAGACGTGCCTGGAAGTGAAAGGAAAGTCCGATGCTGAAAAAAAAAACCTGCATAGGAACCTGGAATGTAAGATCTATGAACCTTGGTAACTTGGATGAGGTCAAACAGGAGATGGCAAGAATAAACATTGACATCTTGGGCGTCAGTGAACTAAAATGGATGGAAATGGGCGAATTCAATTGAGAAAATTATCATATCTTCTACTGTGGACAAGAATCCCGTAGAAGAAATGGAGTAGCCTCATAGATAGGCGGGGTATAAATACAATAAATAAATAAATAAATAAAATATAAATATAAATATAAATAGTCAATAAAAGAGTGGGTAAAGCTATACTGTATTAGGATACAATCTCAAAAATGACAGAATGATTTCAATATGAACCCAAGGCAGACTTTTCACCATCACAGTAATCCAAGTTTATGCAGCAACTACCGATGCTGAAGAGGCTGAAATTGACCAATTCTGTGAAGACTTACAACACCTTCTGGAACTGACACCAAAGAAAGATGTTCTTGTCATTATAGGGGACTGGAATGCGAAAGTACGGAGTCAAGAGATAAAAGGAACAACGGGTTAAGTTTGGCCTTGGAGTTCAAAACGAAGCAGGGCAAAGGCTTATAGAGTTTTGTCAAGAGAACTATGCAACCCGCCCCAAGTAGACGTAGTCTAGAGGGGTGGGGTAAAAATCGAATAAATAAATAAATAAATAGAACAAGCTGGTCATCACAAACACTCTTTTCCAACAACACAAGAGGTGACTCTGCACATGGACATCACCAGATGGGCAATACTGAAATTAGATTGATTATATTCTCTGCAGCCAAAGATGGAGAATGCTCCTACTACTGTACAATTGCACTCATTTCACACACTAGCAAGGTTATGCTCAAAATCCTCCAAGGTAGACTTCAGCAGTATGTGGACGGAGAACTCTCAGAAGTACATACTGGATATCGAAGGGGCAGAGAAACTAGGGACCAAATTGCTAACATGTACTGGATTATGGAGAAAGCCAGAGAATTCCAGAAAAAAATCTACAGTACTTCTGCTTCATTGACTATGCAAAAGCCTTTGACTGTGTGGACCACAGCAAACTATGGCAAGTTCTTAAAGAAATGGGAGTGCCTGACCACCTTATCTATCTCCTGAGAAACCTATATGTGGGACAGGAATCAATAGTTAAAAATGGATATGGTTTTTATGGATATTTTTAATGAATATTTTGAACTGATTTGTCAAAATTGGGAAAGGAATACGACAAGGCTGTATATTGTTCACCTGCCTATTTAACTTATATGTAGAATATATCATGCGAAAGGCAGGAATGAATTAATCCCTCGGCAGAATTAAGATTGCCAGAAGAAATATCAATAACCTCAGATATGCAGATGATACCACTCTGATGGCAGAAAATGAGGAGGAATTAAAGAACCTCTTAATGCACGTGAAAGAAGAGAGCGCCAAAAATGGTCTGAAGCTCAACATCAAAAAAACTAAGATCATGGCCACTGACCCCATCACCTCCTGGCAAATAGAAGGGGAAGATATGGAGGCAGTGACAGATTTTACTTTCTTGGGCTCCATGATCACTGCAGATGGTGAAAGCAGCCATGAAATTAAAAGACTCCTACTTCTTGGGTGGAAAGAGATGACAAACCGAGACAGCATCTTAAAAAGCAGAGACATCACCTTGCCGACGAAGGTCCGCATAGTCAAAGCTATGGTTTTTCCAGTAGCGATGTATGGAAGTGAGAGCTGGACCATAAAGAAGGCTAACTGCCTAAGAATTGATGCTTTTGAATTGTGGTGCTGGAGGAGACTCTTGAGAGTCCCCTGGACTGTTAAGGAGATCAACCCTATCCGTTCTAAAGGAAATCAACCCTGAGTGCTCACTGGAAGGACAGATCCTGAAGCTGAGGCTCCAATACTTTGGGCATCTCATGAGAAGAGAAGACTCCCTGGAAAAGACCCTGATGTTTGGAAAATGTGAAGGTAAGAGGAGAAGGGGACGAAAGAGTACGAGATGGCTGGACAGTGTCATTGAAGTGACCAACTCCAGGAGGCAGTGGAAGACAGGAGGGCCTGGCATGCTGTGGTCCATGGGGTCACGAAGAGTCAGACACGACTTAACGACTAAACAACAACAAGTGTATATAAGGAGGTGAGATTTCTTTAAAAAAGCAAAATAATAAGTTGAAAGATCAATTAGTTTTTTTGCACCTGGAAAAAGGTTTCGACATACTGCAGTAAATACAGTCCACAATCACTGCTGTTATCCTGTTTTGGAACTCTTGGGCAGAAATCTACCATCACTGATTTGCTGAACTCACGAGATGTTTTGCGTTTTGCCTCCCATTCTGCTTCCAGGTATCTGAAATTTTAAAAGGGTGGATTTAGATTTGTTGCACTTATACCACATTAAAATAAGGGGGAGATCCCCGCTTCTGTGGGAAATCGGTCCCAAGATACTGAAAGTCACAGATTGTATCAAATGCTATTATAACAGGAAATGTTATACATAGCATGGTCTCCGTCTCCTTCTAGTGGCCAGTTCTGATAACTTTATTGTTAAAAATAAATATTTTAGGGTTTTTAAAAAATATTTTTAATATTTTCAGACCCTGGATAACTGGATACTGATCCCATGGATATCGTGGGAACTACTACTGTAAATGGGAAAATATAGCTTTCTTAAGTCTCACTGATTTTAAGAGAATGTATACATGACTGAATTAGTCTGAAACCAATCCAGTCTCTATAGACACTTACAAAAATAAGCAGTATGTATACGTAGTAAATGGTATATTTATTTACTTAACACTCTTTTTATTATATACAAAATGATTGTCTTGCTGCTCTTCATTCTATCATTCAAGATAGCATATAGACAATTACATTAAATAACAATAAAACCATGAACAAAATCTTGAACATTTAAAAATTAAAACAAAAATGGCTTCAAAGAAATAAGAATATTTTTATCCATAAAATTACAATGAAAGAAAACAGAAATCAAATTATTATAACAGTTTATTATATGATCAAATTTTCTTTCCCCAGGATGCATGGGGAGGGGTCCAAGGGTCTCCACAGAAATGCACTGGGAACCTAAAGAGGCTGCATATGGGCCACCAGCTGCACTCTGCCCCTCCTGGCTTACATGTTAAAAAACTGAACTAACCATAATTTAATATGTAATTTTGCTTTGTAAATCTGGATTGCTATTTTGAATTTTTAAATTCTGTATAAGGGATGAGCAACTGTGGCCGTTCATATTTTGCTGGAGCACACGTCCCAGTCTTTCTTCATTATTTTTTATTTCCCAAGTCTGATGGGAGTTTTAGTCATACCATATCTGGAGGACCACGGGACTTACCTCTTGATCCATGCAGCATCATTTGGCCTAAAAATTAAGTTGACATTGTACATTTACACGAAAAACCAAGTGAAAGACAGTGTTACTCACTCTCTCAAAAGCTGAATGGTATTCTGCACGGAGCTTGCCTTCAGGGAATCTAAGATGAGAATACATGGCCTATAAAAAAGAGAGGGGGGAAAAAGGACTTTCATTTTCCATTGTTCAATAGGCCTATTTTTGTACCTCAGGGGAGGTTTTATTAGACTAGCCGATGAGTCAAATAAACTAATTGTAGTATTGTATATAGAATTATAGCATATGGTAAGAAATAAATACAACCAAATGGTATACTTTTATTTATTTATTTATTTATTTGTTTGTTTGTTTGTTTGTTTGTTTGATTTATATCCCACCCTTCTAGACAATGTCTACTCAGGGTGGCTTACAATAAAACATATAAAACAATTTAAGTCAATAGTATTAGTATTGCTCAAGATGGGCAGTGTGAGGAAAAGCTAAAGTAAGAAGTAAAAGTTAAATATTGACAGGAGGGAAGGCCTGCCTAAAGAGCCAAGTCTTTAATTGACTCTTAAAAACACCCAGTGAGGGTGCCAGGCAAATCTCTGATGGCAAGCTGTTCCAAAGTCGAGGAGCCACTGCCGAGAAGGCTCAATTTCTTGTACTTTCTTTCTGGCCCTCCCTCGGCGTTAGGACCCTTTGCCGTCTTTCCTGGCTGTATTGAGTGACTCGAGTAGATCTAGGTGGGAGAAGGCGTTCCGCTAGGTATTGAGGTCCTAAACCGTTTAAGGCTTTATATGTCATCATTAACACTTGGAAATCAATGCAGAAATGAATGGGCAACCAATGCAAGGCAGCCAGAGTGGGAAAGATATGTTGGTGTTTTCTTGTCCCACTAAGAAGTCTGGCCGCGGCATTTTACACCATTTGAAGCTTCCGCGTCAATCTCAAAGGTAGCCCCACACAGAACGAATTACAGTAGTCTAATCATGAGATTACAAGCACATGGACCAGAGTGGTGAGGGCCCCACCATCAAGATAGGGATGCAGCTGGGCAATCCACCACAGATGGAAATAGGTGGAGCGAACCACTGATGCCACCTGGGTTTCCATGGTGAGCTCCGGATCCAAATGGACCCCGAAGCTGCGAACCTCACTCTTCGCGATGAGAGTCGCTCCCCAAGAGAGGGAGTTTCCCAAACCGCCAGTGGAGGGGCCACCCATCTCAGGACCTCCATCTTGTCTGGGTTCAGCCTCAGCCCATTCTCCTGTATTCACCGCAGTACAGCCTCCAGACAGTGTTGAAGGGACAGAACGGCATGCATTGAGGTAGGTAAAAAGGAGATGTAGAGCTGAGTGTCATCAGCGTACTGATGACACGAAGCCCCACACCCCCTGATGACCCCACCCAGTGGTCTCATATCGATATTAAACAGCTTTGGGGAGATAATTGAGCCCTGTGGAACCCCACAATTGAGACTCCACGGGGCCGAAACACTCTTCCCAAGCTGTAATCTGAGGACAGTCCTCCAAGAAGGATCGGAGCCAGGCAAGCGCCAGGCCACCGATTCCCAACTCAGAGAGCCTCCCCAGGAGGATACCATGGTCGACAGTATCAAAGGTAGCTGAGATATCGAGGAGGACCAGCAAAGACGTTTTGCCCCTGTCAGCCTCCCTCAACAGTTCATCCAACAGTGCGACCAGTGCTGTTTCTGTTCCATGGCACGGCCTGAAGCCCAACTGGAACAGATCCAGGGCATTGGTTTCATCCAAAAGAGACTGAAGGTGATCAGCCACCACCGTCTCCACCACTTTACTGAGGAAGGAAACATTGGTGACGGGCCTATAGTTCCCAATATCGTCCCAAATTTAGTTTCTTCCTAATGGGCTTAATGAGTGTCTCCTTGAGGGCAAGAGGAACCTTGCCCTCCTGGAAAGACCCATTAATCATTACTGTGGCCCATTCAGTTGTTATAAGCCTGACTGTTTTGATTAGCCAGACCAGACAAGGGTTAAGGTAGTAGTAGTAGGCCCAACAGCCAACAAGCGCTTTGTCCACCATATCTGTTGTCACAGGCTGAAAGGTTTCAAGCCTCACCGGGCAAGGCAGAGCGCTGGACATCTCTGCTCGATCCACTGTATTTAAAAAAGGAGAGAGGTCCCAGCGGATGGCCTCCACTTTAGATTTTAAAAATGCTTCAAACTGGTCAGGTGAGATATTAGTAGGAGGTCCATCACCTGTCCTAGACCAATTCCAGATAGATCGCGAACTATACGGAAGAGTTCCGCCGGCTGATCTGAAGCTTCGCTTATTTGGTTAGCGAAGTGTGATTGTCTAGCAGCCCTGACCTTAGCAAGGTAGTGGTTAGTCGCGATCCTGACAGCTTTCTTATTATAATCTGTCAGTTCATCTCTCCAATTGCACTCTAGCCGTCTTCTATTTCGATTCATAGCTCGCAGCTCCTGGTTAAACCAGGACCCTGGCCAAGCTCTGCACCAGAGAGGGCGTTTAGGAGCGATCGTGTCTACAACCCTAGTGGCGGCAGCAAGCCAGCCATCAACCAGAGCCTCGACAGGAGCGCCAGACAGATCAGCAGGAATCCCTCTCATGGTATCCTGGAAGCGTAAAGGATCCAGTAACCTTCGAGGGTGGACCATTATAATAGGTCCATGGTCCCTGCGGGGAGGGAGAGCCACTGAGAGGTTACATTTTATTAGGTGGTGATCTGACCATGACAAGGAAACTGAAACAAGGTCAATAGCCATCAGACCACACTTGCTCCGCTCAGTGGGGAACACCAGGTCTAGCATATGACCGCCCATGTGTGTGGGGCCGTTAACATGTTACGACATGTCCAAGAAAGCCATGGTTTCCAAGAACTCAAGAGCTGGACCGGAAATCTCCGCCTCCACATGGATGTTGAAGTCACCCAGGAGCAGAAGTCTCCAACTGTGCCATAGAGACAAAGTCTGCCAGCTCTGGTAAGGAAATTGTTGGGTCGCGGGGAGCACGATAACCCAGCAAAATCCCAATACCATCCCTGGCCCCAATCAACACGTGGAGGGCCTCCAGACCCAGCTTCACTACTGCTGGTGGTGAATTATTACAAATGCTAGTGCCTACCTTTTAGAAATTTTCTTGTGTGTAGACATACTTGATGTACTCTGAAAAACATTCAAAACTATAATCAGAAAAAGCAAACTTCAATATTAAGCAAACTATGCTATAATCTGATACTTGTATGTTGCTGTCATTTAGTCGTGTCCGACTCTTCGTGACCCCATGAACTAGAGCAAACCAGGCCCTCCTGTCTTCCACTGCCCCCTTCATGGATTGCTGCCTTGTTGTGGCGAAGGGGCTTCAGTAATTCAGAGAAGCTATGGGCTCAGCCATGCAGGGCCACCCAAGATGGACAGGTCATAGTGGAGAGTTCTGATTAAACACAATCCACCTGGAGCAGGAACTGGCAAGCCACTCCAGTATCTTTGCCAAGAAAACCCCAAGAACAGAAACAAAAGGCTAAAAGATACTTGTATAGTAAGTTTTATTATGCAATTGTAGACCTGATTATACAAAAATAAGTACAGAGAATAAATATACAGTATAGTATAAAATCTTGCTATAGCGTTTTGCGAATTCTCATAGCTGAAAATAAAAACTTGTATAGAATATTAGCTATTAATTAACTAATTTGGGACTTGCTAAATACTTATTACATGTGTTTTGTTGTATTACCTTCATACAAGGCGCATTACATGTAAATATTCAGATTAGCTGTAATATAGAAAGGACTACAGAAATTAACCAATAAATGCTGAATTTCTGTCAGCCGGCTGGTGTAATAAACATAGATGAAGAGCTTGCCTTTTTTTCTTTCATAGATCTGCATCTTAATATCTTTATAATAACCTGTTATTATTGCAAGCAATTCATTTCTGTCTTCAATTTGTTACTATAATTTTATGGGTTTTTTCTTAATAAGCCATAGCCTGAAAAAACAAAAACTACAAATGCTACGGCAGCTGCTACTGCCACCACCACTACTACCACTAATAAAAATGCTAAATGATTCCAACTTATGGTGACCATTTCCAGAGCTTTCTAGGTACAGAGTACTCGGACATTTTACCATTTCCTTCTTCTGGGGATGCCCCGGGGTCATATAGTTTGTCCAAAACTATTACAATAACTGAACATATTTAGAAACCCCTATTCTACAAGATTAATAATTGTAAAATATTGTGGGCTTTTTGTTAGCAATCTGACTGTGTGTGAATTCCATATGGAAAAAACCTTAAGCCATCCTCTTAAGTATCTTAAACCATATCAGGCCTTCCCATTAGTCCACCACTATACAGTGGGGTCTCTACTTAAGAACTTAATCCGTATTGGAAGGTGGTTCTCAAGTTGAAAAGTTCTTATGTTGAATCTGCATTTCCCATAGGAATGCATTGAAAACCATTTAATCCGTATCTGCTCTTTTCCGTCCATAGAAACTACAGTGGAACCTCTACTTAAGAACTTAATCCGTTTTGGAATGGTGTTCTTAAGTTGAAACGTTCTTAAGTTGAAGCAAAATTTCCCATAGGAATGGACTGAAAACCAATTAATCCGTTCTGGCTGTTTTTTTGTTATGTAGAGGTGCGTTCGTACATTGAAGCATTAGTTCCCATAGGAACTAATGCAAAGCTGGTTAATAGTACTCTAGCACTAGGGGGAAAATTTTTTTTAACCTAAGTTGACCTAAGGTTAAAAAAAGAGCAGGAAAGTTTTTTTTTCCTGTTCTTATCTTGGATTTCTGTTCTGAAGTAGAAGCAAAATTTAGCAAATGGAGCTGTTCTTAAGTTGGATTGTTCTTAAGTAGGGACGTTCTTAAGTAGAGACCCCACTGTACTTGTCTAGGACCCAAGAGCCAGTGAGTATAACAGATGGAGGCTTGGGTTCAAATCCCCATGCAGCAATGGAAACTCACAGGGGTGGGCTCTGTACTGGTAAACCCACTCCTTAAATACCTCACATACCTTCCAAACCCTATTGGGGTCACTATAAGTCAAATATGACTTGACAGCACATGACGAACAAGGACACAAAGGCCCAGTTTGTATATCCTGTTTCAAAAGCTGAGATATTTTGCAGTTTCCCAATTCCCACCCTTTGTGGTGGCCCTGAAAAGAACAGGACTGCTAAAACCAATTTGAAGTTGATTCAGTATTATGGCTTCTTCCAAAGTTCTAACCATATATTTTTGGTTTGAACAAAATTAGGAAATATAGTTAATTACAGCCTTCCTGGCTTAAATATTGATACCAAGAAGGGGAGAGTGAGAAGATTCTTACACAGGAAGAAGGTTCATTCATACTTGGTTTTATTGAGACAAAACGGAATGCAGTCACAGGCACTTACTTTTGAGCTACAGGAATCCAATTCCGGAGAGATAACCGATGCTTGAATATTACCTATGAGAAAGAAAGCCACATGTGATAGATTTTTAAGTGATACACTAATACTGTATGGCATGACTAAAAGTGTATCTGTCTATCAATAGGTCAAAATCCTGTCATAATCGGTGGCAAAAAGCCACTGACTGAAGACTTTCTTTGCTGATTTTTGGTATGCAAGCAATTTTCACTGAAAGCAACAAAACAATGAAGTTGATTGATTACAATGCTTTATGATAGTATAGTTTTGAACACTTGTCTCCCTCTTCTTCTCTTCATTCCCTTCACAATTCCTCTCCTTCCTTTTTCCTTGTGTTATAGCAAAATGGACTTGTGGAGTCAGATCTAAGTTTCTGAGGAGGTGGAACCAGGCATAGTATGGATCACACAGAATAATGCTGTTCAGAGGCTTCAAAGCCTTCCACCTATATAATATTACTTAATCCTTATAGAATCCCTGCAAGATGGAGTAGTTTTATTGTCACCATCTTACAGAACGGGGACTGAGGCTAGGAGAGAGTGGCTGCTAGTCTAATGTCCTTTAAAGCAGAGGGGTGTCTCGCCTTCCCCAACTAGTGTGCGGGGTTAAAAAGGTTGGGGACCAACGCTTTGAAGAGATTCATGGCAGTGGTAAGAGATGAATTGGGGGCTTTATGAATCATAGGTCAACTCCTTAGCCACTATGAACATCAGCTCTAAAAAGTATGATAAAGATTCCAGATTTGAGATTTCTGACAATACTATAAACTTGTGGACCTACGTTTAAATATGGCTAACCCCTGATTTGGTCCATTATTCCCCAAAATGTGTCATAGGAGAGCAATTTACGCAATCCTGGTGTACATTAGTAAATTTCATCTGTAGTTTGCTCTCTAAATAGGTTATCTAAAAATGCATTCACTGGTTACTAAGATCTGTGTATGTAGTTCCCTTCAAAGAAACCTTTGGGCAGTGTGGGTGGCATATTAAATAAATAAATAAATAAATAAATAAATAAATAAATAAATAAATAAATAAATAAATAAATAAATAAATAAATAAATAAATAAATAAATAAATTTACAGAATTATCAAGCACATGCTCTTAAATTGTTACCATTGGGCTGCACGTTGCTATTTACTGCTGATTTTTCTTTATCATTCTTGATATCCTTAAAGACCAAAACACTTTCTGTCTTAACAGTTTCATTTCTTATTTCTAGCTGAGGTGGAAATTGCTGCAAGCTTGACTGCTGTGAACACTGGCCTGGAGAATCTTCATACACAACCTCTTCTAGCCAAGGGAAGCATATGACTGCGATGTACCAATGAGACCTGGTGAAGCAAAGAAGAGAAGCTCAGAGCATAGTAATGTAAAAGACAAGTCTATACGAAGAAAGAACGGGAGGGAGAGAGGGAGAGGGGAGCTTTGGGTTGCGCCAGTGTTTCTCTGTTGATTGCCATTAAAATATCAGAGTTCATTTAGCAGAAATCAATCATGTGGCCATTTCATTTTTCAGCACACCACCTGAACCACATATTATACATAAAAGAAAAATACCTTAGTTTACTCCCCTGTATTTAGTAAAGAAATCCCAGTCTGTATGCCCATTTTCCAAAACATCCGAGCTCTAAACATCAAGAGCAAATTTACAGAATACAGGTTAAAATTTCTGGAATGACAGGGCAAGAAAAGGCAGAAGTCTCAATTAGTAATGCAAACTTACTCTTCATTCACAGGCACAAAAATGTAGTCTTTATTGAAAATGTTAATGTATCGAGTCCACCTTTTGACTCTTCTGTGCCTTCTCTGTGCTAATCTGTGTAGACACAAAAGAAATGGTTAGATACCCTTTGTGAGGAAGAGACGGAAACATACTCATTGTTCTCCCCAAACCTAGCAAAAGGAGAATACACTGTTCCTTATTGAACAAAGCGGGCAAATCCACCTTTTTGGATGAGCTGACCACCTGCAAATAGCCATTGACTTAGGTCAGCATAACTGAGCATTCAAAGTTCTCCAAGCTTCTGTCTCCAGAACAGTGTAATCGCAAAGAGGATCAGAAAAGGAGCTGGCACAGTTCTCTTTACCATTCTGTTGCCATTCTTCAGAAAATCGTGGTATGAGATGGCAACAGGAGAGGCTGTACTTTGTTGTCTTCCGGCTGTAATCTTGCAGTAAGCAGGGTATCTGAAGCTCAATGGTGCTACTCAATGGACCTGGAAAGCCCTGTAGTATAACCTGGAAAGCCATATAATATAACCTGGCAACTTCTAAGAAGCTCTCCATGCCTCAACTTGGTGCATTATAGATGTCTGATGCAGAGCTCCTAATCTTCCTGACCAGTGGCCGTACTGGCTGGGGCTGAGGAGATTTGCTGTCCAAAACATTAAGAAGCTACTAGTCCTAGGGGAGGAAAACTCCTTGGCACAGGATGTAACAATCAAAACCCACCCAGTGTCAACATGGCGTAGCTACCTTGTATTGTTCTTGTGAAAATAAGACATGGAAGAGAGGAGAGGTGCATATACTGCCTTGAACTCAGTGGTGGGAAGGCAAGATGCAAAGGTAACAAATAGTTAAATAATGGTGGAGGAAACAAATTAAGGGTCTTCATCATAAATTTGAGTGGTTTTTATGCAGAGATACATAAAACTTCCACAGAAAGTACACGTGGAATCTGTTTAGAGAAACTAGAACTGCAGTTCTATGTAATATAATCCAGTGATACGCCCCAATGAACATTTGGCAAATGACTTCCAAGTAAATTTGCAAGGACTAGAGATGTGCATAGCAAATATTTTCAAATTTCTTTCATGTCAGGTCCTTTGGGGGGGGGACTTTTCTATTTTCACATTTTTTTGTGCATTGTTCTTTTGTTTTGCATGAAAGGAAAATCCTCTCCGGGGTCATTTGTTTCATGCTTTCTGGCACTCCAAAAACATCAAAAGATCTTTAAAATGGCCCCCCAAAGTAGAGGCAAAGTAACGGAGAATCAATCTCCTTCAAAAACAGGCAATAGAACATGAGAAAAGAGAAATTATTTATGGAGGCCTTTGGCAATATCCTAGGCCAGCAATGGTGAACCTATGGCACACATGCCACAGCTAGCATGCAAAGCCTTCTCTGTGGGCATGCGAACCATACGTCGCCGGATTGCTCCGCCTGCAGCCAAACCTGAGGAGGCGGCTGCAGCTGTGGTGTTAATGCCCCAACAGGTGGTAGGCCAGGATCCAGTGCAGCTGATGCTGGTGCCTGGAGGTGGATTCGGAGTGGGGTTTTGAGGCTCCTCTGTGCCTGCATTCCCCCTTCCACTGCTCGCTGAGGTTTTTTTTTTTTTTTTTTTTTTCCTTTTCAGTTTGCACACTCAGGGCCAAAAAGGTTCGCCGTCACTGTCCTTGGCTAATTTCTGAGACCCATACTCTACTGTCGTGATTATTTTTATTACACTATTGTATATGTTTCTTATTATATTATGGTTTATGTAACTTGGTTTGATCTGGGTTATTATATGTCCATCGTAGGTTGCCTATTGTTTTACTTTGTGGTGGTATGCATTTTGATTTATTATTATTTTTTGTATGTTTTGCCTAATTACATAAACCACCCGGTGTAGTGTTCTCACTAAGTCACATGGTCTATAAACTCAGTATAAAAATTAACAGTATGCATTCAGTACCACCCACCCTCTGGCCCTGGCAGGGAAACCGACAGGCTGGCAGGCAACGGCTACCTGGCACACAGAGACAGTCATTCGCTAAAGTAAGTACCAACAACACAGCATCAAGAACAGCAAGAGAGAAAGGCCCTAAGCTATGCCCAGTCACCACTAACCATCATCCACAAGCAGCACAGGCATGCTGCCAGAGTCACAAAGTCCAACTCTGTCACCAAATCACAAGTGAGATTTTTCTCCCCCACCACTTGATGAATTTTCTTCTCTGAGTCCAGTGGGCAAGAGAAAGCAGGCCAGGCATCAGCAAAAATAATCCAAGAAAGGAACCCCCCCCAGCCCCCAAAATAAAAAAAACAAAGACTAACCAACCAAGCAACAACAAAAAATAAAACAAAGGGGGAAACAAATGCCCAAAGAAATGGTGTGTGTATGTGTGTGGCAAATACAAGAAATTCCTTAAAAATCAAGGAAAAAAAGGAAAGGATCCAAGATGGAGGCACATACGAAGAGCACTAAATTGTTACACACCATAGGAGACACAAAAGAAAAATGAAATTATTGCCCACCCTTCTGTTGCAAACATGAATCATTTTTAGAAGCTTTCTTTCAGTAATTGGAGAGAGAAACATAAATGAACCAAAAAACAGCCTCTTTTGTATTTTGGGTGTTTCTTTTAAACATGAAAGTGCCCATCCCTAGCAAAAACTACACATTAATGCATAAGTGACTCATAGAACTAGTGATCTTATCTATTCGTGCATAAAACTAGCATCAGAAGAATACCACAGAAGTATTTGCTGAACCGGGAAATTAAATATCATAATTAAATGTCAATTAAATATCATAATTATTCATATTTGCTTCTGAAATCTTTGCCATTGTGTAAAACTACTGCCATTGTTTCCCCCTTACTGCTTTTAACTGTGCCCTACAGCTTAAGAGGAGGAATAATTACCTTGTGATGGCTTCACCTTCCTTCCGTTTAAATAAATTTACATTCATACATTTAGAACTTACGAAAGCTTTGGATTTTCTTCAGAGGTCTTTTCTGTTCTGGTCAGGCACTTATAGAAGAAACTGCTAAAAATGTGTGACCGATCAGCAAGTTCTTTGGGGGCTTTTTCCAGTAGTAGATATCTAACAAGACAAAAGAGGCACAAATGTCGTATGTAGACATGTTTGCTTGTGTTTTTCCCCTCTTCTCTCCACTTCAACTGTACTGATCACAAGTCTTGTCCTTATACTGAACTTCCACATGGGGGGTGGTGGTAGAGACAAAGAATACAATCCCAGAGAGAATACAATCCCAGAATAAAATAAAAAAACCACAGTCCATTGTCCTCTCATTCAGTGGCAAGAGACTGCTTTTCCCTCAAAAGAAGTGGCAGCAAAAAACTCCTTTGATTCTGAATGGTAGTTACCAAAAACATAGACATCCACAGTACAGACCTAATTATGTTTATTAAAACCTATACGCCATCAAGTCATATCTGACTTATGGCGACCCTTCTCAAGGTTTTCTAAATACAGAATACTCTGAAGTGAGGTACCGTTCCCACCTTCTAGTGGCATCCTGAGACTGTGCAGGTTGCCCAAGGCCACACAGGCTGGCTCTACTTGCGGGAGGCACACTCCCAACCTCTGGCTCCACAGCCAGATACCTAACTCACTATAAATAATGTTTATTTGGAACTAAATAGCATTATTGGGATTTGCTCCCAGGTATGTGTCCAGAGTTGCAAACTTGATTCCATGTAGCAAACTCTCTCTACGCATGGGAAAATTTCTGTTGTTTGGCTGAAATTACAAGGGCTCTCTGCCTAGAAAGGTGAAGAAGCATCTACATTGGTCAGCTTATTATGAAGAGAGAACTCTTCCCAAAAGAAAGTAGTTTTACAGAGAAACCAATGTTGCAGTTTTTGTGCCACGTCTAACCCTGGCTTCAAATCCAAACGAACAACAACCTAATTTTGGTGAGCAGAGGTCACTTCCATGGGTGTTTTTAAAAATAATTAGTATCTAAGATGATAAATAATCAACTTTTGCAAACAAGTCTACAAAAGTCAAAATTAAAATAACAGATGAAACTTCAGCAAAGTTTTTCTTTCTAGTTCTAAAAGATTTTTTTTCTGTTGGAGACAATCAAGTTACTGGCTAGTTACAAGCCCATACTTTGATGTCTTTTATAGTACTGGTTATCTGAAAAGCAATGTAAAAAAATACAGTTTTTTGACATTATGAAATAATCAGTAAGTAGGTAATGTTCACATTCTTAACCCGCTGATATTTTACAATTACAAACAAAGGAGCTACACACACACACACACACACACACACACAAACAGAGAGAGAGAGAGAGAGAGAGAGAGAGAGAGAGAGAGAGAGAGTATATCCCTATTAGGGTTGCTGTAACTTGGTTTTGACTTGATGGCACAGAACACACAAACATGTGTATATATATACTTACTTAAGATAAAAGTCAATGATCACATCATTGAGAAATTCTCCATGTTCTAAACATTCCAAATCTTCCCTTGTGACACCTAATCCCCCTTTGGCTGGTGGAGGAGGGTAAATGATCAAACTGGAAAACACAAGTGACATTAAACACCTTTATACAATTCTATAATAAATAAATCAACTCTGACAAAAGTACACTGTTTTCATTTATCTACAACGATAGGCAGTAAATATCCAATTACAGCTCCACAGATAGTCCTATACTACCAATGGAGTCTAGCTCACTAAAATTATGAAAAATCTCAGTTTTCCTTCCCGGGGAAAAAGAGCAAACCACCACCACCACCATCCTGACTGCATATATTCACAAAAAACAAGCACAGAATTGCTAAACAGGTAAAAAAATGGAACAAAATAAAATAAAAAAGCAATGCATCATTTTCTATTTAAAATTTTCATCCACATTAAGATTTTTCACAGGCTAAATGCAACATATTATAAAACCGAAGATTAACACCTTGCCACATTTCAAGAGGAGGATGTTATTCAATTCAATTAAATATCATAATTATTCATATTTGCTTCCGACATCTTTGTCACTGTGTATTTTTAGAAATGCCCCCAGCCCTCTTGGTGTTGTTGGACTGCAACTCCCAGCATTCCTTACCACTCGGTACAGTGGCTAGAGCTGATTGATGGGAGCTGCAGTCAAACTACATCTGGAGGCCCACACTCTGCCTCATTCTGGATTAATCAGCTGTATCTAATGTGAGAAGGAAATGTGGTAGGAAGAAAAATCAAGGTCATTTGTTGTCTCTTTTGGTATTTTTCTACTTCTATTTTATCCAAAAATAAACACAATGAGAGAAAATGGATAGTAATTCTACAGCATGTGGCAAAACTCCATTGCATGGTCTCAGATCAATGGCTAAACATTAAGGGAGCACCACTTAAGTAATGAGGAACGTGGATATACTCCTTTGCAGAGGACCATGCAAACAGGTGGACGTCTAGAGGCAAGCTAGGCAGCGCACTCCATGACAAGAGGAGTGTGAAGGCATATATAATTTACTTTTGCATAATTCAAGATTACACAATCAGTCTACATACTTCTGAACAGGTCCAGCCTCTCGCAACTCTTTCCATTCACTGCGTTTTGTAGAGGAGATAGAAAATGAATATTGGCCATTACTTTGCTTCTGTAGTACAGTGTAATTGGGTTTGGGAATGCTTGCCTTTGATACCTGCTTTAAAAAAAAGGTTCTTTTCAGCTCTCCAATCAAAACACTATTAAGCTTTTGGAGTGCACAAACAGGTGAAAACTGATTACAAGGAATAAACATCATCTAAGTCCCAAAGGTATTTTTCTTGCTAAATATATTAGCTGGATTGCAACAAATATCACACATCCATGTTGAACATTGTTATAATAACTGAATTCCCATCATCTCATGTCTGCCAACTTTCGCTGAATCAAGTAAGCAAATTGCGACTAGTGAAAACCTTTTCCTCATCCTTTCCCTAGACTTTTGGACTGGACAGATTTGTCATGCATGCTGTTACCAGCCTGATTTAATAGCCCTCAGAAGATTAAAAACCTGAGAAACAATGTGGACACATCATGCTAACTTATCATGCTCCCTTGTTCATATACTCAGAAATATTCATTTGTTGCTACAGAGAATATGATGAACAAACAATACGTGTCTCCTACCACTCCTTTCCTGAATGGGTATTCAACAGACAGAAGTCAGTTTACAACAGATAGGTACAACATACCCAGGATGGAGCTGGTGGATAGAGCAATGGACTATGAATGTAGTCAAACAGGGGTGTGTGTGGAACTGGTAAAACCGCTCCTGAAATGTCTCACATACTTTGAAAGCCTTATTAGGGCTGCCATAAGTTGGTTCCAACTTGACGGCATGTAACAGCAGGTACAACGTAAGAATGTAAGAAGGACCTTGATGGATCAGAACAAAGACCTACAGTCAACCCTTGACTTACAAACTTAATCTGGAAGGACGTTCGTACGTCGTAAAGTTCGTTAAGTCGAATTACCATTTCCCACTGAAATGCATGGGAACGGAATTAATCCATTCCAGTATTTTAAAAAATACCAAAATAAAAATAAACGAAGCAAGTCCCATGCTGGGACTTCAAAAAAAAAAAAAAAAAAAAAAAAAAAAAAAAAAAAAAAAAACACCATAATCCCCCAGTCCTAATCCACCCTCCAAAACCCACCAGTTTTTTAAAAAAGTTTTTTAAAAAGGACTTAACAGTTTTTTAAAAAGGACTTACCAGTCCGAAGCCTGCCGGTGCTCCGCTGCCTCCGCCGCAGCCAGGCTCTAGCCTCCCGGCGCTGGGTGACCATTGCCTCCAATCATGGCGGCTGGGGACCCCTGGGAGGTCTCCGATGGTGGTAGGAAAGCTCCCAGGGGTTCTCCGCCACCATCGGAGACCTCCTGGTGGTCTGCCAGCACCGCGATCGGCGCCCTTAGGCTTTCCCAGGGAGTCCCCTGGTAGGCCCAGTCTACCAGGCTTTTCCAGGGAGTAGACCGGACCTACCGGGGGAAGCCCTGGTCTACTCCCCGGGAAAGCCTGAAGGCATCGATCACGGTGGGGGGGACCTGCCAAGAGGCGTCCGATGGCAGCAGAGAAGCCCTGGGAGCTTTCTCGACGGCAAAAAGGCAGGGGGAGAAGGGCAGGGAATTCGAATTTCCAGCCCTTTCGTTCTGCCTTTTTGGCTTCGGAGGTCTCAAACTGCTTCCTCCAATGTCGAGGGGAAAGCCCTTTGGGACCTCCAAAGGCACCAATTGCAGTGGCAGGGACCCCCAGGGAGGTTGAGGGTCCGCAAGTCGATGCCAATTTTTCCCAACGGAGCTGTTTGTAAGTTGAAATGTTTGTAACTAGGGCCGTTTGTAAGTCGAGGATTGACTGTACCAGGTCCAATATTCTGTACATACAGTGCTTAATCAATTGCTGATGGAAAACTCAGAGGAAGACATGAGTATGACACCAGAGAACACCAACTGCCAAGCCAAACACACACACACAAACAACTCTCCCTCTCTTTCTATTTCCAATAGAGCTTGTGACTAATTTCAAGATATTGCTGAGATCACATAACCTCTGATGATCCATTTCTGACCACAACTCAAAATGTTGGTTCTAACTGATAAAGCCTTAAACAACTTGGGCCCAGGCCATCTGCTTCCCCTTTTATGAGCTTGATTGTTAAGATCACCAGGAGAGGCCTTCCTCTCAATTTAGCCACCTTCACAGGTGTGTTTGGTGGCCTTCTCTGTTGCTCCTCCCAGATTTTGGAACTCCTTCCATTTTTACTGTACTTCTGCAAGCAGGGGTAAAAATATTTTTAATAAACTATGCACCATGGCCAGTGAAAACCCCACATTAAGAAAAATGCTATTTTACTTTTTAAATAATAGAAGAAAGTTTATGACATAACAAAGTGTTAGTTTTTTTAAGATACCACAAAATATATATATATATGTATATATTTTGCTGAAGTGGACTAAACATAGCAGCCTCTCTAGAAATATAGGCAATATGAGCACAGGTAGCATTAGAACATTATATCAACTTGAACAAATTGATTGTTCGATTGTGGAAGCTAAGTTGATTTAGACCTAATTAGTTTACTCTGAAAAGTTGCTGTTGCCCTTCCAAATTCAAATAAACCTTCTTATATCGAATTATTTGTTTGGCAATTATTAATTTACCTGAGGTGGTGTCTCTGTCAGAACTGAGACACTGTCCTTTTGCAACTGCTGCTGAAATGACTCGTAGCAATAGTCCATGAAGCAGCTGTCTTCTTCACATGATATTTCTTGAAGAACTTCCTCCCAGGGTATAGAGTTAGTGAGATCTGGAGAGGGATTCTTCTTGCTTATTTCCACTAATATCTTATTCAGCATGACATGCTCCTCCCCTGTAAGTGGCTCAAGCAGCTTTATAAAAACGTGTTCAGTATTTTTCACTGTAAAAGCAAAGCAATGGAAAAAGAGGGGAGGAGGAGCAATGGGTTACTAAAGTTTAGAGGAAGACATACAGTAAGACCCTCTTCCACTTATTCAGTACCCACTGATTTGAAAAACATTAAAACAACAACAAAAAGATGAAGCGAAACCATAAACGGTTTGGAACTCTGCTAACTTTGGAGGTGATCTACACAATGGAAGGAAGAACTCGCATGAGTCCTCCATTATCCTGTTGCAGTACCACTTCAACTGATTTAACCAAGCCAGAAACCAACATCTATACTTCTGCATGCAGCATCTAATAATAAACAGGAAAATATCTAGCAATGACATTTGGCACAGGTCATCCAATCACGGAATCGTATCTTTATAACATTATTATGAAATGTGTGAGCTGAATCTGCTTGTGAAACAATACATTTTGTGAATGTTCCGGCTCTTTCAGAGCCTGGGCCAGGAGGTATCCAGTACTGCCTTGTACAAATGTAACTTCTGCTTGTTTCAATCTGGGTGATCTCTCATTTGCACAATGACAAAGTGAAGATTGCAAGAGATTATGCCCAGCATCTATAGGATACTGGACCTTCTACGCTCTCAAAACAAAAATGAAAACAGCTGAAAATGTCTTACACAATAAATATATTATCATGTAAATATATTACCATGTATATCATGTCATTATCTTTGAGAGCTCAGATTGGTTTAATAAATGGCTTGAAGAAACAAAGAACAGAATAATGTAACCCTGCATTTCTAGATTGCCTTCCTTTGCTTTTTATATTTGAATTGTTGACAAAGCCTTATAATGGCGTAATTAACCCTGATATATACCAAAATTATTGGTCATTGTAATATTTGTTCTTGTTGTTTAGTCATTAAGTTGTGTCCGACTCTTCGTGACCCCATGGACCAGAGCACACCAGGCCCTCCTGTCTTCCACTGCCTCCTGAACTTTGGTCAAATTCATGTTGGTAGCTTCGATGACGCTGTCCAACCATCTCGTCCTCTGTTGTCCCCTTCTCCTCTTGCCCTCACACTTTCCCAACATCAGGGTCTTTTCCTTTGTAATATACCTGGAAGGTATTTATAATTTTCCCTGAAAAGATTTATAAGAATTTTGATATAACTTTGCCATGGGAATGGGAGAGGGTGGGAAGGAAGAAGGGCATAAAATATAAGAATGTATATGTGAATGTACAATGGTGCCTCGCTTAGCGATGTTAATCCGTGCAGCAAAAATCGCTGCTATGCTATGCGATTTCATCGCGTTTAATGCATTCCTATGGGCTTAAAAACTCGCCTTATGCAAAAATCCTCCATAGGAGCGGCCATTTTCGGTGCCTCTAAAGCGAGGCAAAACAGCAGGCGGCCATTATGTTTACCCGCGGCCATTTTGGAACCGCCAATCAGCTGTGTGAAAATGGGGACTTTGGGATGATCGTGGGGAAGCGCTTCCCTGTGATCATCCCAAAACTGGGGGCTTTGCGATGATCGCTTCCCCACGATCATCGCAAAGTGAATTTTCCCCATATTTATTTATTTATTTATTAAATTTATACCCCGTCCCTCTAGACCATGTCTACTCGGGGCGGCTTACAACATAAAATATATCAATATAAAATATACTGTATATAATCATAAAAAATACAATTACTATATTAGTTAAAAACAATTAATTTAAGAAAGGATTACCAAGATGGGGTAGGATAAGGAAATAAGAAATTAAAAAAGACTTAGCTGACTGGAGGGAAGGCCTGCCTAAATAGCCAAGTTTTTAACTGCCTTTTAAAAGCACCCAGCGAGGGTGCCAGCCGAATTTCTGTTGTGAGGGTGTTCCACAGCCGAGGGGCCACCGCCGAGAATGCTCGGTTTCTAGTTTTTTCCTTCCGAGCCTCTCTCAGCGTCAGATTTATAGGGGCCATCGCAAAGTGATTGCTCTTGCGATGGCAAAAAGTCCATCGCAAAGCGATTTTGTCGTAAAACGGAGCGATCACTATGCGAGACACCACGGTATATATTTAATAAAATAAAAAATAAAAAAGATAAATATATATATAATGGAATTCTTTATTTTGCAATTAGACCTGGCTATTCAACCACTGACAAGCTATTCTACATACATTCAGAATTACATAATGCAGTCTTTATTATCTGAAATCTCAAAAAGTACAATTAATAATTTTTATTCCTTCAATGGTTAATTTAATTGTTCCCAAATTAAAATTTAAACTGGTGGATAAATATATGTAGTTAGATGTAGTTATGCACTTCTCAGAATAACTAAGTAGTAATGTTGAATAACTAAAAACACACCTTGCCGGTTTAATATAGACAGCCCCACTTTGTTTTCAATTTGTCCCACATAATCTGATGACAGCCAAAGAAAAATGATGAAATCATGTTTCACAATTGAGGGATCATTATTCATCCACAGCCCCAACCTTCTTAAGTGCATTGGATCCAGAGACAGTTCTATTTTCTTATTATGGGCCACTGGAAGAAAGAAATTTACACAGAAGACATACAAAATAAATAAACAAAACATGACATTAATATTTTTCAATGGAATAATCATTGACTGTCACATAACACTCAGATTAGTTAGCTGGGAGAGTTTAGGATGAGGCAAAAATAACCCTTAATTGTTTCTGAAGCACTCAACTGTTAAGAGACAATGGCCGCCCTATCTGTTTTTTATACATTTGTGGAAAAGTACAGATACAGATTTATTGCTTAAAGGCAGATTGCAAAATGGGATGTTCCGGAGGAGAGGAGGAGGAAGCCTTGAATTTGTCAGATCCAAAGCTCCTCTGCTCTTTAGAGGCTGAGGATCAGTTCACTGCCTGCACAATTTTAGAATTGTTCGGTAAGCATTGCAAGGAACCATTTAATCAAAACTGGCCTGGTTATAAAATAACATTAAACTTGAAAGATATGATTTCAAGTTGTCAACATTTTATGCATCAGTTAACCTATGATGAAATAGCAGATTAATCTGACAACCACTATTTTATACAGGAATTTTCTGTTTAGCCCAATACTGACTATTTTGTCTGGCAGTAGCTGCCAAAGACTTAGGCAGGGTCATTTACTATCTGATCCTGGTGTAAAAGGAGATGTAAAACCTAGAATCTGGGCTCTTTGAAAAGTAAAGCATATTTATTATTATTTATTAAATTTGTATACCATCCCATTAGTGCAGATGCACTACTCGGGGTGGTTTACAATCAACTAAAATGATACAAATCAATAAAAAACAAAACACAAAATAACGATCAATACAATCAACACTTCATCTATCCAGTTCTGGACACCATACTTCAAGACAGATGCTGACAAATTGGAATATGTTCAGAGGAGGGCAATAAGGATGATCAGGGGCTAAATACCAAGTGCTATGAGGAAAAACTGAAAGAACTGGACATGTTTAGCCTTCAGAAAATAAGACAGAGCGGTGATATGATAACGCTTTTCAAATACTTGAAAGGCTGTCATACAGAGGACGATCAAGATCTGTTCTTGATGAGTTCAGGATACACAACAATTGACTCAAGATACAGGAAGCCAGATTTTGAGTGAATATGAGGAAACACTTCCTAACTGTTAGAGCAGTAAGACAGTGGAACCAATTACCTCAAGAGGTGGTGAGTGCTCCAACACTGGAGGCATTCAAGAGAAACTTAGACCTTTGATTGACAGATATCCTTTGATCTGTATTCCTGCATCGAGTAGGGAGTTGGCCTTATAGGCCCCTTCCAACTTCACTAATCTATGATTCTATGAAGTGATGGAAATATCACATAAAATACAGCATGGGGCATGTAAACACACAGAGCAGTAATGGATCTTGCAGGGTTGCCAAAAAAGGTCTGCAAAGCAGTGTTTTCAAAGATCTTTTAGCGCAGAGATCCCCAACCCCCGGTCCCTGGCCTGGTGCCAGTCCATGGTGTGAGTCGGACTGGGCGCTGAGACAGACCTCCCTCGCTGCACACACTGACCCCTGCACAGCCTGTTTGCGGCTGCATGTGCACTCCAGCACGACCGTGCAAGTGCCGCACCGCTGTTTGGAAATGCACACGAGCGTGCCTGCCCAGACAAGTGCTGCACCACCATTTGTGCATGCACCCGAGTGCACCCATGTCTGAGTGCGTGTGCACTTGTTAGTGCATGCGTGTGAGCGCAGGGGGTGCCCCGCCTTCCCCAGCTGGTCCGCAGACCAAAAAAGGTTGGGGACAGATGGGAGGGAGGGGGGCAGGTGTAGTTCTGCCAGCAGTTGATTCCATAGCGCTGGAGCCACTACAAAGAAGGCCCTATTTCTAGTAGAGGATTTCTTGGTCTCTCTTGGAGTGGATCCCAGAGGATCATGGCTTAGAAGAACCTAGCTGGCCAGGTAGATGACCTTAGGAAAAGAAACTCCAACAGGTGACATGGTTCTAAACTGTGGTCATCAAAACCTTGAGTCTGATCTGGGATGCAACAGGTAACCTGTGCAGATATGCTAAGACTGGGGAGATGTGGTCAAACCTGCACATACAAGCCACCAGTCTGGTTGCCACATTATGGACCCGCTGCAATCTCTGAGTCAGACACAAGGAAAGTCCCATGTAGAGAGAATTGCATTAGTCAATGCAGGAAATGACCAATACATGTACAGTGGTGCCCCGCTTGACAATGACCCCGCTTGACGACGAAATCGCTGTACGATGACTTTTTGCGATCGCTATAGCGATCACAAAACGATTTTTCTATGAGGTTTTTTCGCTTGATGTCGATTCGGTCCCTGCTTCGGGAACCTTTTTTTCGCTTGACGACGATTTCCCCGTCTTTGTCAAATGGCTTCCCTTCGCAAAATGGATGCCTTCCCTTCACAAAATGGGTGTTTTCTAGACGGAAGCTTCACATTACAGCGAATTAGAACAGCTGATCGACGGTTCTCTATGGGCGATCTTTGCAAAACGAGCAGGTATTTCCCCATTGGAACGCATTAACCAGTTTTCAATGCATTCCAATGGGTTTTTTACTTTCACTTGACAACGATTTCGCTGGGACGCATTATCGTCGTCAAGCGGGGCACCACTGTACCAATGACTTAAGGGATTCCACTGTCTACCATTGTCTTTGCAGTAACAGTATTTAGACTAGTTTCCCTTCCTCCTCTCAATATTTAAATACAGTACTATAGACTGGGGTTGCTGGCTGCATAGCTCAGTGAGTTAGGAGCCAGAGGTTGGGAGCTCAATTCCCTGCTGTACCTCCTGGGAGAAGAGCCCAGTCCGAGTAGTCAAACTGCCTCAAGTAAAAGGGAAACCATTTCTGAGTACTCTCTGCCTAGAAAAACCTGAGAAGGATTGCTGGAAGGCAGAATTAACTTGACGGCACATGATTATTATTATTACAGATAGGAGTTAAGAAACCTTTGGCATTCCAAATGATTTAGACTATCACACCCACATATTTCACATCAGTGACCATACTGAGCAGGGCTAATGGGAATCTGATTCCAAAATTTCTGAAGAGCCAGGGGTTCCACATATCTAACAGATATTTTTGGAAATGTGATAGGCTATTCTGTTCTTCGCCATCTACAATACTTTCAACACAACGCTTTCACATTTTATATAAATTGCTTATACAAAAATCATACAGATGTTGTTGTGAAAGTTTATTTGAGACACCGTTCTGTGAAATGCTGCCAATCACTTTCCTCAAGAAATGTGATAAACACAATATCTTACCTTCGAAAGGGATCTTAATGCATCTGGTTGTAAACTTAAAAAAAAATAAGAAAAGAAAATCAGTCCTTCTAGGCTGCATTAACAAAAGTATAGTCCCAAATCCCGTGAAGTACAAGTTCCCCTCTATTTGGCACTGGTTAGGCCAGTGAGAACTTTGTCCAGCTCTGGTTACCACACTTGGAGAAGGATCCAGACAACCTGGAACCAATTCAGAGGAGCGCAAGTTAAGAGGATGATGAAGGAAATGAAACCAAACCCTATGAGGAAAGAATGAAAGAACTGGGCTTGTTTAGCTTTGACAAAAGGAGACTAAGGGGAGATACAATAGCACTTTTCAAATACTCAAAAGATTGTAATATAGGGTGGGTGGGGTAGGGCAGGATCATCCCAGAGTGCATGACATGGAATTGCAGCAAGCCAGATTTAGGCTGAGTATCAGGAAAAACATAGTGTTAGAGCAGTATGACAACGGAGCCTATTACCTCGGAGTGGTGAGTGCGCCAACATTGGAGGTATTCATGAAAAATTAGACAAACATCTGTTCAAATACTTTGATTTAGATTCCTGCATTGAGCAGGGGATTGGACTTGATGGCCTTATAAGTCCCTTCCAACTCCATTATCTTATGACTCTATGGCACTGGCCCCCAAACAAAGGCCAAGATCCCAAGGATTGCTTAGGCTCACATAGGTTTATATTGCCAGCCAAGTGGGATGTTTGCCTTTTGATCTTAATGTCATACTGATTGATTCCTTCTGTTCAGTTTTAAAGGCAGGGCAGAATCCAGAAGTGAACATCTTTTCACCAAGCAGTAACTGGGGGAGAAACAATATTCCCTTCTACTGTAGCCTCCAAGTGTCCCTAAATGTCTCGAAAACCAGCTCTGAAGGGCTGGAAAATTCATTGGAGCTGGCTTGGGGGCTGTGTAGAAGGATGTACAAGAGAGATGAAGGAAGTTCCAGATGATCTACTTGAGGAACTCTGGATTTAAAATGTTCCCATTAAAGACAGACAGGTCCAAAGCCCCTGTGGGAATAAGTTTCAGAGTTCTTAGCATCTTAGCATCAAATACAGTGGTGCCTCGCAAGACTGGCTCGCAAGATGATTAATCCGCAAGATGATTGGTTTTTGCGATCGCTGTGGTGCTTCGCAAGATGATGTTTTCTATGGACGATTTCCGCAAGACGAATGCATTCCAATGGGGAACCGTGTTTTGCAAGATGATTTTTTCTATGGACGATTTTCGCAAGACAATTTTTTCCCATTGGAACGCATTCCAATGGGGAACCGCATTTCGCAAGACGATGGTTTCACAAGACAACGTTTTTCGCGGAACAAATTAACATCGTCTTGCGAGGCACCACTGTAGTAACGATCAACTTACTCTGAAACAATCTGTTGCTGGTCCTTTGTATTTCCCAACAAAAAGCATTTCAAACTTGATATCTAAGGCAAGGTCCAACTGTTCCCTGAGGTTGCTGTCATCTGCAGTAGACTTGAGTGCAAGCAGTTCCTCTGAAACCTGTGAAATATAAACATATATATGGGTTAAACTCTGTTCATGCTACTAAATTCAAACAACTATGAGAAACCAATTAGTGTGAATCACAGAGATCACAAAGAAGTATATCTATCCAACTGGTACCTATAAGGCCAAATGGAGAAATATGCTAGCAAAAAAACCCCCTATATTATTTTATGTACAGCTCTAAATACTTAAAAGTCAATATAATTGCATGGCAGATTGAATGGAAGTGGTATACAGATCAAGGATTTATTACCTGTTCTGTTTTGCTTTCAGTTACGCTCTGGGACAGAACTTCTGGAACAAGTAGTTCAGATTCTTGTTTCTTTTCTTTTTTCTTATGTCCGTAGCCTTTCCCAGTCTGGAAATATTTCTCTGGATCTTTTGCTTCAACGTTTCCTTCATCTTCATCACTAGAAAGCACAACTGAAGCAAAGCATAGGAAAGACAGAAGTGATGAAAAGACTGAACAATGTACTGAATAACTGATAAAAATCAAGTGGATAAATACTACTTATATAAATTGTGTCTTGTCTATCCATCCCAGTTTTCTTTTTAATAAAGGAAAGGAATTTTACATTTACATACTTGGTTCAACTGGATCAGCTGCCTCCTTACTTCTTTCAGGCTTATTCAATGGCTCTTCTGGAGGCAGAGTTATGTCAATTTTCTGCTTCTTAGCAACAGGGACCAGTGGTGGCATCTCTTTCTCCTTGCTAGTGATAGAATGCACCTCTCTCCTGGAAGAAGATTTTGAGCTGTTCTCATGCGGACAACTGGCAACAGTGTCATTATCTGCAGGAATGAATCTTTCACCAGAAACTGGTTCCAAAAGCTGGGGATTATTTTCCTGCTGAAGGTTGTTCTTATGATTCTTATTTGGGCTTCTGCAGACAGGTGACGGAATTCGTTCTCTCATTTGTTCTTTCTAGAAAAATATAAAACAAAACCGAATTTTCAAAAAGCCTAATGGCTTTATCACTGATGGTTTCCTCACACACTGAGATTTATTTAAAAGCTTTAAATAAGAACCACAGCCCCTAGCAAGCTTTGTCAACTACCCTGGAAACCTCTCAGTTCTGGTGCATCTTGAATGACGCACTGAGGCGTGTCAGAGCCTAGAGCAGTGGTTGCCAAACTGATGAATGGAAAGAAAGTCCAGGGAGGGCATGACACTGAATTTTTTTTACCTCAACTGATGTTGAGAAGCTCACGCCAAATTTTATCATCTTCTCCCAGCAAAACAATGTGGGATTGCACATTTACGATAGGCTATCATGAGGACGATAGGAGCTCCCTCCAAGCTCCAAGGCCACCCCTTTTTGGCCACACTTCATAGGGCTTCTGTTCACCTTCCTTCTCCAGCTTTTTATGGAACCACTTCAGATGCCTTTTCAGAATGACTGCACTGATCACCCTCATTTTTGCACACTGAGAGGGGAGCAAATTCATTTTTTCCCTCTCTTGACTCTGCTCTTCCCTACAGTGCCACTGCTCCAGCTCACTGACAGAGCAGTGCTCTTGTGGAAAAAGCTTCTAATTTGATAGTTGATGATCTCAACTTACTGCAAGCACCATGAAATTCAGCATTTGAGTAAATAATGTTTACGATCATGCCAGCTGATTGCTATCCTATCCATGTTTACCTGGAACTAAGTTTCACTGACCGCTTCTGAGTAAGTATGCATAAAACTACATTATAGTACTGCGGCTTTGCAGTGGCATCCATAAATTCTGCCATGCATTGAGGGAGTAGCAATACTGATGCATCACAAGAAAAAGCAGTTTTTTATGTCCTAGTATTACTTGACAAATGATCCCTTGGAATGGTTTACATGTTATTCAAAAGTAGATCCCATTATATTTAAAGAATATTAGCCCCAGGTATGAGTGGACAGACTTGCAGCCTTAATCCGTTTCTTCTACAGTCTACAATCCAGGTAAGAATTTAGACCATTGCACTCATGGAGTTATGTGTAGTCTGCATAATTAAATTGTAAACTTCCAAGGGAGTATTTTAAATGCTACGGGGAGGTATATAAGCAACATGCTTCGCTTTGCTTTTTAAATTCTATTTTTAAAATGCTTTATAAACTCTATTACAGAGTTATCTGTGTTTACACACACTTGACATTTGATCTTTTGGCTGAAACATTATCTAATGGAATTTAATTTGTTCTTATGTGTATTCGTGAAGGCTTTCACGGCCGGGATCTAATGGTTGTTGTGGGTTTTTCGGGCTTCTTGGCCATGTTCTGAAGGTGGTTTTTCCTAATGTTTCGCCTGTCTCTGTGGCCGGCATCTTCAGAGGACAGCAAACTGTGCTCTGGTGTAGTTTGGCTAGGGCGTGGAATATTTATGGCTGTGAGTTGGGATGATTAGTGTGTATTGTTGTGGGTGTATTGTTTTCTGTGGATGGGTGATTAGTGTGTTTTGTTGTGGGTGTATTGTTGTGATAAGGAGATTATCTGTCACTGTGGTTGATGGTAGTGATCCCCTTGACCTTGTGGTTGGGTAGAGTTTGTGAACTTTTGCATGCTGTATTTTTGAGGGCTGGGACCCAAGTTTTGTTGAGTTTCAAACTTTCCTCTTTTTTTGTTGAAGTTTTTCTGGTGCTTGTGGATTTCAATGGCTTCCCTGTGCAGTCTGACGTAATGATTGCTGGTGTTGTCCAGTATTTCAGTATTTTGAAATAGAATTTCATGTCCAGTTTGTTTTAGGGCATGTTCAGCTACTGCAGATTTTTCTGGTTGTTTTAGTCTGCAGTGTCTCTCATGTTCTTTGATTCTGGTGTGGATGCTTCGTTTTGTGGTTCCAATGTATACCTGGCCACAACTGCAAGGTATCCGGTATACTCCTGCAGTGGTGAGGGGGTTCCTTTTGTCCTTTGCTGACCGTAACATTTGTTGTATTTTTGTGGTGGGCTTGAATACGGTTTTTAGGTTGTGTTTTTCCAGAAGTTTTCCCACTCACAGCCATAAATACTCCACGCCCTAGCCAAACTACACCAGAGCACAGTTTGCTGTCCTCTGAAGATGCCGGCCACAGAGACTGGCAAAACGTTAGTAAAACCACCTTCAGAACACGGCCAAGAAGCCCGAAAAACCCACAACAACCACTGTTCTTTTGTGTGTTTACATTTAATCTAAAGCAGTTTACAAAAGATTTTTAAAAGTTAATTACATTAAAGTTTTCGTTCAAAAGGGTTTGGGGTATAGTAAAGGAGATATGTACAGATGTTAGGATCTCTTAAAAATAAAAAAGGTGGGAATGGGTCTGACAAGTTCGAAAGTGACCAGTCTGGAGTCTGCTGTTTCCCATATAAATCTGTGCATCACTCCTTTAATTTCTTAGTAAATAATCCTCTGGGAAATATTAGAAAGATCAATGGCGCAACCAATTTGAGAAGGTCAGAGGCCTATAAACATCCATTTTGTCTTGATGACCTCATTTCACACACATCAGATCCTAGGTGTCACAAGTGAAATCAAGGTCTTTTTGGCGCTTGTGGCTTATTTCTACAGCTTGGTCAGAATCCAGACATAAGACTCCTTATCTACCACTTCCTTCTAGGCCAGGCCCTCTCCTGTTCAAGCTATAGTTTCCCCAAGCCAGGCCTGTGTTTCAACATTCTATGTTTGACTGATGGACTGCTCCCAGTTTCCCTATTTCTCCTCCACAGAAACATGAGAATAGTCTGTGGTTCTCAGTGAGACCACCTGCCTCCTAGTCACTGTTCTTATTCTTTTTGGTGGAATGAAGGAGAATGTGATATTGACCAGGACAATGTATACAGGACTAGAGAAAAGAGAGATACAGACTGAAGGTACAGTGGAAAGCTTTTTGGTATATATGCATGCAGTAATGTGTGTATGTGTCCTGCTCTGCCCTAGCCCATTCTGATTTGGACCCACTCCTGAAACGCAGACCCCATTTAGGTTCCAAGCAAAGTATATACACATGAGCAATGAAAATGATCCTTGTCTTTGTCTTAAAATATACTACAACTGACAGCTACCTAAACTTTCAAGTTACTTACATTTGACAGTGGTGATTTTTGTGATGAATAGGAGTTGCATTGATTTAGAGAAACATCACTCTGTCTTCTGCTTTCACTGTTTCGAAAATGTGTTTCCTTCAAGTTAGTAGTTTGATATTTCGGATCTTTCCTTCTTTTCTCTGTCCAGTCCTCGTTTTTTATGAAATAATCTACATTCAAAATAAAGAAACTGACAATGTAATGGTCAAATATAGGCAACTGTCATTCAGGCATGTTTGTTTTGTTTTTGTAGACCTGAGAGGTATAAAAATTTACTTTGAAAGGAACATTAATGACACAATCCTAAGCATGTTGCAAAACCTGCATCCACCTAGTTTCAAGGTGAATTTTGCATCTGCAAAATTTCACTTCACTTTACATCTTGCTCATCTTGCTTTTTCCACGTCGCACATGGGGGAAATCTTGTAGTTATCTCTGATCACTGAGGCACACAGCAGAATCACCTCCCATAATCTCTCATCAGAAATAGCAGTGGTACTCCACCTTACCCTGATCATATTTGTTTATTTATTTGATTTATATCCCGCCCATCTGGTATATCACACCACTCTGGGCGGCTAACAATCACTATCCTGAAAGGGAAAATGAGTAAGATAGGGATCCCATAGTTACTGTTAGTCACTGATAGGTAAAGATGGAGACTATCTAAAAATCTTGGCCTAAATGTCAGATCTTATACCCAAAACATTTGCCACTAATTGTGGACATTTCTTTCCTTGTTCCTTTTTTTGGGGGTGGGATTAATGCCATCTAACCTGATAAAGAACTCAAAAAATTGTATGGCACTTTGGATACACATAATATTATTGCTCAGCTGTGAAATCTAGTTTTTTTTTAATGGATCAGCATAGTTATTTTCATTATGTATTTACGTAATATGTTTCAGAGGCTGTGCCTTGTTTTAGATAAGAAAGAACTATATTGCAGCAAATCCGTTTATTTAATCATATCAAAATATAACAACAAACAAACTAATAAGTGCAAACCTTCTAGCAGTACATCACATTTTCTTATGGTCAGCAAGGCGTTATTACTTTTTGCATCTTTGGGTGGTTTCCAGTCATTTGCCATTCTATGGCATCTTCCATACCTGATGGGAAAAACACATCAAAATGTTAACCTTGTCTGTATCTTAAATATGTTGAATCTTTTTTTTAACAGATATTTGTTTAATGCTATTTAATTTAATATTTGTTTAAGTTATTACTTAATTTCTAACCATTATAACATTGACTAAAATGTAAGTTATCCCCACACCACCCCTCTGGAAAAAAATGTTAGCAAGACACATACTCCACCTTTTCTTAAAGCTCTTAATTTTTTTGTCAAGTCAGATTTATGACCACAAGTGGGATGATATGGTTGTTTTATCCTCTCACCCTTTGCTCCCATGTTCCATAAAAGAGGGAAGTAAGGTAGCAGAAAAAAATATTTTAGGGGTGGGAGTTTGGCTTCCCTTGTATATATAATTAAAAGGCATTAACACAGCTACACAGGCTGCAGTCCTAAACGCATCTGATGGAAAGGATTAATCCCACTGGATACAGCTAACCTTACTTTCAAGGAAATCCAGAGCTAAGAGGCAATCAAACCATGAAAGTGACTTTGTAAAGTAACAGGTGCTTCTGCATTTCAATATTCAAATTTATTAACTTAGTATTTATTTAGTACATTAGCGAGAAAGTGGAAGAGGTGAGAGATATTTTCATTTATATTATACTGCTTTTTCAGTGCCCTAGTGGCTTATAATACTGCAGACTAAAAGTATGTCTACATCCACTGAGTCTCAATATACTGAGTACATTTCTACTGACAAAGGCCCAGTTTTCATTGAGGCAACAAATCCATTCCTGGATTATATTTCTTCAGACTACACGGGACAGCCATGATCAGATCCTCCTGCTTTGAAAAGTACATTCCTTAAAAAAAAAAAGCAGGTGTTGGGGGAAAGAGCCCACTTTATATTTCTTCCTGGATTTACAGTATGGTTATTCATATGTAGAATATACTGTTCAAATGAAGGCCCATTTTGTCGCGTGTCAGTCTATGGATCAAAACAGTGCAGCCAAGATGCAGGGCTACTTATTCGGTTTAGAGATGAGGGTATCTGAATACCCCTGCACAGGTGGACATAACGAGGGCCCAGCCCATGGGGCCAGACGATCCCACTCACAATTCCTCTGCTGTCATAACCTCTGCAGTCCTTCCTATCGCTCCGGATCTCACAATCTGCTCGCCATGTCTGGAAGGAGGCGGGACCACAAGCCTCGCTGCCAGGTTGAAGAGTGGCTCACAGATTAAAACATTAATATTAATAAATCCTGCTGCTCATGTGACAGCATGCGGGAGAGCTTGCAATCTGGCGGGGAATGTGAAGAGGCATCAGTTGCATAGACCCAAACTTTCAAGTCAGACTTATTTATGTGTGGCCAGCACAGTTTACTTTTGTGATTTTTTTCTGAAACTGAAATTGCAGGAGTATGTGAGGCCAGTTTATTTACTTCTTTTTGGAAATTATACTATTAATTAAGAATATAAATGACTCATTTTTAGAAATGTTAAGGGAATGAAAACTAAACTAAGACAATAACTGTTCTGAACATAAATTATCAAAAGCTAAGAAGCAGTGAGGTGTAGTGTATAGATGACCCAGTACTTAAGAGATCTGGGTTCAAATCCCCATTTGGCCATGGAAACTCACTGGGCAATGGCACTAATAAAATAGCTCTTAAATATCAGCTCTTAACTATCTCACATACTTTGAAAAGTATACATTTACAGTGATCTATTAGGGTCACTGTAAATCAGATGTGACTTGGCAATATGTAATATAACGCATATAACTACAGCTTCTTAAATCAGAATGGAGCTGAATGGCTCATCCAGTGGTATAGCAAAACTTACAATAGTGTTCTGTCACAGCATTAGGACAAGTGCTGGCACACACTTTGACACAACTGCTTTGCTCTTTAAACTAGTGGTCAAGGTTCTTGCTAAGCTGTGTGTGCATGCTCGCATGAATCCGCTTCCCTCTGCGCAGCTATCTTCCTCCTCCGTGCAGTGATCATGTTAGGTTCTGGTTGCAATGGAACCTAGTGTGTGTGTGGGGGGGCAGAGTTGTGCACGCATGCAGGGTTGGAGTCACATGTGCGAGAGGTGGAGCCCTGCCCAGCCTGGCTAAAAATTAGAGGGTACATTACTAGTGGTCCATTATTGAACTTTCCTGCTTCTCTTATGACTTCTTTTTCAATTTATTATAATTTTTGACATCTACTGTTAGAAATGCCAAACAACAAGGACTGGATTTGGAAGGTTCTAATTGCAAAGCAAACTGCAGACATCTTCTTCCATTTTCAAATTACTGTCCCTAATTCAATTTTATAGATGACAAGATAGTCACTGATCTTGTCAGAAGTTGTTTCTAGTAACTGTTCTCCCCTTTCAAACAAAAGAGTGGTCAAATTGACCAGATAGGCGGGGTATGAATTAAACAAATAAATAAATAAAAGTGGAGGAATTTGCCCAAGCGCTTGAGGAAACCCTTCCAGGCTCAGCTGATGCAAATGCACCTGAACGATGGGAACATTTCAAGAACACTGTTTATAACACCACATTGTCTACATTTGGCAAGAAGACCAAAAAGATGGCAGATTGGTTTGAAGCCTATTTGGAGGAGCTGATGCCAGCCATCGGGGAAAAGAGGAGAGCTTTAGCAGCATACCAAGCCTGTCCTAGTGAGTACAACTTGCAGGCTCTTTGAGTTGCTTGTAGCAAAGTTCAACAGGCTGCCAAGAGATGTTCTAATGATTATTAGATTCTACTCTTAGATAAAGACAGCAGCAGACACAGGTAAGATCAAGGGAATGTATGATGGTATCAAACAAGCTTTGGGTCCAATACAGAAGAAATCTGCTCCTTTGAAGACTGCTACAGGCGTGATCATCCAGGACCGAGCACAGCAGATGGAATGCTGGGTGCAGCACTACTCTTGAGCTATATTCTAGACAGAATGTAGTAACTGAAGAGGCATTAAATAACATTGAGTGCCTGTCTGTCTTAGAAGAGCTGGACAGCGAACCAACCTTAGGAGAAATAAAAACGGCCTTGGATTCCCTCGCCTCCGGCAAGGCACCTGGAAAGGATAACATCCCTGTTGAAGTGCTGTAAAGAGAACATCACCACTGAGCTGTATGAAATCTTCTGTCTTTGCTGGAGGGAAGGTGGAGTACCACAGGACATGAAGGATGCAAACATCGTCACAATGTACAAGAACAAAGGAGGCAAGGGTGACTGCAGTAACTACCGTGGCATTTCTCTTCTCAGCTGTAGGGAAGCTGCTTGCCTGTGTTGTGCTGAAGAGACTCCAGGTGCCATGGAGACAGAGTCTATCCAGAATCACAGTGTGGATTTCGAGCTAATAGATCCACCACTGACTGACATGGTATTTTTCCTCAGACAGTTGCAGGAGAAATGTAGGGAACGACAGCCACTCTTTGTGGCCTTCATAGATCTTACAAAGGCCTTTGATTTGGTTAGCAGGGATGGCCTTTTTAAAATACTTCCTAAGATTGGATGTCCACCTCAACTCCTTAATATCATGAGGTCCTTTCATAAGGAAATGAAGGACACTAGTTTTTGATGGCTCAACATCAGATCCCTTTGACATCTGAAGAGGAGCTAAAGAGGGATGTGTCCTCGCATCGACCCTGTTTTGGATCTTTTTTGCTGTCATGCTGAAGCACATCTTTGGAACTGCAACAGAAGGTGCCTATCTCTGGACTAGATCAGATGGAAAACTCTTTAATCTCTCTAAATTGATAGCGAAAACCAAAGTCCAGCTGAAATGTATGTGGCAGTTCCTCTTCGCCAATGATGGAGTTACTGTTGCCCATTCTGCTGAAGAGCTCCAACGACTTATGAATCATTTTAGTAAGGCCTGCCAAGACTTTGGATTAACAATCAGCCTGAAGAAAACACAAGTCATGGGCCAGGGCCTGGACTGACCTCCGTCTATTACCATCTCTACAAAAGAATTGGAGGTTGTTTATGACTTTGTGTACGTTGGCTCAACGATCTCTGACACTCTCTCCCTACATGTCAAGCTGGATAAACACATTGGCAAAGCAGCTACCATGTTCTCTAGACTCACAAAGAGAGTATGGCTTAATAAGAAGCTGATGGTATATACTAAGATCCAGGTCTATAGAGTTTGTGTCCTGAGTACACTCCTGTACTGCAGTGAGTCCTGGACTCTTTGTGCATGGCAGGAGAGGAAGCTGAACATGTTCCATATGCATTGTCTCCGACGCATTTTTTGTATCACTTGGCAAGGCAAAGTTCCAAATAGAATAGTCCTAGAATGAGCTGGAATTGTTTTAGCATGTATACATTACTGAAACAGCAACGCCCACATTGGCACGGGCATGTCATGGGAATGGCTGACGGTCGGATTCCAAAAGATCTCCTGTATGAAGAATGAGTGCAGGGAAAGCACCCCAGAGGGAGACCACAGCTGCGATACAAGGATATCTGCAAGCAGGATCTGAAGGCTTTAGGACTGCCTCTTTGCCTTGGCCTGCTAAACAAGTGTCTCTTCAAATTGGGAGAGGCCATGCTGCACCACCTGCCTCCAGGTTGAAAGCTCAGATGTCAATATTTCCCATCTGTTGAGGTCCATTCCTAAGGCCTTAAGATCCCACCTGCGTACACTGAGATAATGCATGAACAAGGGTTCATACTTAATACTTTTTAACAGCATCTACACTTTCTAAGCTCTGTGCTTATCTGGGGACATTATAAGGGATTCCAATTTACTTTACTATTACATTACACCTCTACTTTAAGAAAGCTGTAACAAAATGCTTTCCTACATGGAAGTCCTTTCAAATCAATGCAATTATATTAGAAACTTCTGGATAGAGAATCTTTCTGGAATCTCTATTTCTCAAACACTTTCTTCATGTGCACTCCTCCATAGGAGTCATTCTAATCAAAAGTTCTAAATGAACACTTATGCTGAAAAAAATGCAAAAGGAGACTGTAAACTTCTTTACAAGCAAAATACACAAAAAGCTAATACAGCTCAAATCACTCTGATCCCCACCAATCTGAATTAGCAAGTTATACATGTGTAAATCTTTTTCCAACTAAAATCACTGGAACTTAATAAGTACTTAACTCTAACTCGACTGTGTCCTATGTTTGTTATTTCAAATGTTGTACTGACTTCAATTTGGTTGTACTGCACTAGCTTTACTGCTACGTTAAGGATGAAAAATAATCAGAACACTGTGCTGAATGACATACCTTTTAGATAAAATACGGCTTTGTTGACAGCTTATTTTTTGACATGATTCTAGGTTGGCAATAGATGAGGAGAGCTGTTCATCTGACTGCAACATGTTAGCATCTGATACATTAAGATCATTTAAAAGCTGTCTTTGCATATATTGTCTTCCTGTTTTCGTCCTCAAAACATTCGTCAAGGTAACTTTGGGTTGCCTGCCATACATATAATAATTAATATTCTGAAACCGATTTAGTTGAATGACTTTATGTTAACTGTTTGCACAGTCCCAAATTTTTATTAAATGTAATTATCAAGAAACATATAATAATGAATGAAAACAGATAAAATAAGTAGAGTGGTTCAAAGAAGGGATGTAGAGAAGATCGGTAAAAAGTGGTATGGATTGTCTTAAATTCTTTTTGCACCTTAATTTTTGTTATGAAAAGTTAGAGCATGCATAAAATCATAGAGTAAATAAAGAACACCCTCTCTGAACAGAAGGGGTGGGTGGGAAGTGTATCTCATATGTATGCAGTGTTTGGCTGCCAAGCTGTGGATGCAAAAAGATTGACAAAGTAAGGGATTTCCCCTTGTCAGTTTCTGAAGATACTAAGTAGTATTTTGGTGCGTGTGAATCACATGCGCTGCTGTTAATAAAAAGAAGCAGCTCCCACACCGAAAAGCTTATACAGAGACATCCATCTATTTACAGTAAGACTGTCAGAAAATGGTTTCTCATTTAACTTTGTATGCACAACTAATCTATATAAACTATGAAGCTGATGAGGATGATTTCTTTCTTTCTTTCTTTCTTTCTTTCTTTCTTTCTTTCTTTCTTTCTTTCTTTCGAGACTAGTTCTTTTTCATAGTCTAATCTGTCTCTTTCTTTTAAGGCCACTGCAGCTGTGGCAGACATAGTGAAGGGGAAATGGGAAGCTCTGCTGATTACCCTGTACAAACTTCTGTTACTGTTGCATTGTGTGCTATCAAGTGACTTCTGAGAGACCCTACAAATTCATGGCACACAAAATGTTCTATCAGAAACAGTCATACTCAGTCTTCTTTATTGAGTCAAGGCACCTCATGTTGGGTCTTTTTTTTCCTGCTGACTCTTCCCAGTAGTACTGTGTTTTCCAGCAAATCTTGTCTTCTCATGATATACCCTTTGTATAATACCATGAGATTACTATTTTTTTTACTTCTAGAGAGTGTTCAGCCTTTGCTTAATCTAGCACCAACTTCTGAAAATCCATGGCATCTCTAAAGTTCTTCTCCAATGCCACATCAAATAATTCTTCCTGTCAGATTTCTTCACTTCTAGCTTTCAAATCCATACATAGTAAGTTGGAATACTGCTGTATAGATGATTGTACACATGATCTTGGCCTTGGTTGCCAGCCACACGTTTTTACCTAAAGGATTTTTTTTAGTTCTTAACAGCAGCCAAACAATAAACATAATAGTATAATGTGAAATCAAAATAAAGATAAAACAACCAACATTTTAAGTAGTAATAATATAAAATAATATAGAGCAAGACAGCAGGACTGATAGTATAAATGTTGGGACCAATCACTGTATTCTTGTTTTTCTTTAGTCGTGTCCGACTCTTCATGACCCCATGGACCAGAGCACGCCAGGCCCTCCTATCTTCCACTGCCTCCCGGAGTTGGGTCAAATTCATGTTGGTTGCTTCGCAGACACTGTCTAGCCATCTCATCCTCTGTCGTCCCCTTCTCCTCTTGCCCTCACACTTTCCCAACATCAAGGTCTTTTCCAAGGAGTCTTCTCTTCTCATGAGATGGCCAAAGTACTGGAGCCTCAGCTTCAGGATCTGTCCTTCCAGTGAGCACTCAGGGTTGATTTCCTTTAGAATGGATAGGTTTGTTCTCCTTGCAGTCCAAGGGACTCTCCAGAGCCTCCTCCAGCACCACAATTCAAAGGCATCAATTCTTCAGCGGTCTGCTTTCTTTACTGTACATCACTGTATTAAGGTGTTGCAATTAAGGTGTTGTCAAAAAGGCCTGAAGGCCTGTCAAATAGCCATGTTTTTAAGGTGGTTTCTCCTCTTTTAAAAGCTTCTCTTCACCCTATTCTGAGACTCCCAAAGGCTTCCACAGGGCAAAGGGGATACTTAGAGACCTTTGGAAGTTGAAGCAGGAGTGGAAAAAGGAATAGCGAGTAGATTTTTCTGAGCCTGGACATATACCCAATAACGTCAGTTTCTGCTGCCAGACCACGTGTAGGATATTTCTGTGTGTCTCATCTATCTATAAATTATTTTTCATGCTCTATACCCCATCCGTTTATATTTATGGCATCAAACAGTATTTTCAATGCAAAACACAATGTTCTGTTGACATGCACAAAAAAGTCCTATGGGAAAGCCAAGGGGTTCACAAAGGAATGGATTAAGTTGCTACTGGTAACATAATTATGTCTTCTGTGCAAAGGGAAGAAATGAAGAGTCAAAAGACGATTTTAAAAAACAAGAAGATTTTCAAAATAACATTTTTCCCCTGGGATACACTGATATCTCTTACAAGGGATTAATACAGACTTTTCTTCAATAGAATTGTGGAAAGAACACAGTAGCTAAGAGTGCAAATAGCTAGGATTAGTCCTTATGTTAGTAAGCAACTAATCTGAAGTCTCACAAGATAATCTCCTTCTCAAAGTACAGTGCAGGTTTCAAGAATGATTCTTAATATTGTACGGAAGGCAAGAAATGCTAATGGCAACAGAATAACAAAGGATATTTATTCATGATTGCATGCAATTTCTTTTAATAATAGGTAGACAAAGATGTATTATGTCTGAAATAATCAGACTTAACAGAACATACCTTTCAGATATTAAAAGGCTTTCACGAAGAGGACTTAGTATTTGCCATATCTCTACACTGTCAACAGATGATGAGGTTTGTTGATCTGTTTGCAACTTGACACCATGAGATAAATTAGCATCAGTTATTAGCTGTGCCTTTATGTATTTTCTTCCTATTTCCGTCTCCAGGACATTCGTCAAGATAACTTTGGGTTGCCTGCCATACCTATAATAATGATGATGATAAATAATGATGTCTAAAGATACAAGAATTCAGTAAAGTTTCCTACATTCTTATATTTTCATTTAAAATTATTTCAGCCAAGGATGTGTACTGTACTGACAGAAGTTAAGACTCCCTCTCCAAATTCTTCCTAGAGACACCTCTGTTTACTTTTCATTGAGCACTTGTGATGATCTTTAAAATGGTGATTATAAATCATGCCGTAAAGGTTACTCCTTTGTAAATGTCTAACTTTAGAGATGCCTACAGTGTTACAGATAAACTATGACCTGTTTCTGTTTAACAAAAATCAACTGGATGCATTCATTGAAAGGTAATGAACAGCAATGCAGGAAACTGCAAGAGGAAACACAGAGTTGTCTGGTAGCACAAGTTCCCTGAGATCACAGAATGATCAGGACATAGAACCAATCCACCTAATCCAAGATCTTGCCAGATATTTCTTTATAACTACATATAGTTTCTTCTTCTTCTGGGATCAAAGCCCATGTTAGGAAAACAGCAATAAACTTCAGGCAATAAATGCAGGAGACTAAGCCTGTCAGCAGTGTTGCGCTGGGGTTTCTTCGGCCATTACAGAACTTTTACCCCAGGAAATTATTTGATTTTAGGGAATCACAATCCTTTCAAACCAAGAAGAAATATGGAAACTACAAAGAAACACAACAAGGCTTTCCTAAAGGCAATCTCATCTCTTTATCATGAACGTAATATGAAAGCAAAGCCCAGAAAGTTTAGATGTAAGAGGTAACTTCACCAGATTTATATCTGCAGAATTATTTAGATATTATTATTAGTTAAAAAATTAATTATTTTTAAAATACTAATTATTTAGATTTAGATACATGTTTTAAAATATATTCCATAAATTATGCATATAACATGCACCACAGAAGCAAGTTTTGAGTCCTGGACATTGGCGTGACTCTCCAGATTTTTTTTTTAACTAACTGCCACATAAATGGGGGAAAAATCCCAGGTCGATTTACTACAGAATATCACTGTTTGCATTTTAATCTTCTAAGAATTACTTCTCAAAGCTAATGCAATGGGCTACAATGATGCAGAAGAATGACTGTTTGATATTTAAGTACTGAGGTGCTACATAACTATTGATTGAAACAACAGAAAGGATTTATTTAGATATTAGTGATTTAAACTACCTTGAAAGTCTTCTTTGTCCATGTCAGAAGCATCACAGTACAATTAATAAATATAAAGGTAAAATGGAAGTAGGAAACAATCTTGAAATTTCTATACTTATTGTGACAGACTTTTTGGTGCATATAGTTATACCTGTACCATTGACAGAAAGAATGATAAATTCAGCATTTGCCAAGTCCCTGAGATGCAGCAGAAAGAAAATCTAAATGAAGAAAGAAACTAACAGCCTCACTCTAAGACTACTGTACCCAGCCACCATACATATACTTAGCATGGGGCACACCACAGCTGGATTCGTGTAGCACCACAGAATATATTGTTGTCTTGGCCTTTGGCTTGAAGAGAACTATCCTAGTTGTTTCTTTTAGAACACTGGTGTAAATATGTTTTAAATATTCCAAAGAAAGAGTAGGGGTAAAGAGAGAGGGAGGGAAAATGATCTATCAAAGAAAATGCTGGAAAAACAGACAGCAGTATCATTGATGGCTTATGATGGCACCAGTGGAAATGGAGGCTCTATCTGATATACTGTAATCAGCCTGAACCCATGCTACATCCAACTCAACAACTATATTACTGCAAGGTACCAAATGCAGTACTTCTTGCCTCTGCTTCTGTGCAACACAGAAATGTAATGGTAAAATACCCAACCTCTTTCTATTGCTAAGTGCAGATTCACCTAGAATACTGTCTCACCACACAATGCTATGGAAGCATTTGAACTCAAAATCTCAAAAAGTGTAACAAGCATTTACTAAGCACAATTTGCTCTATAAGGTGGACAAATACTCAACCCCTTTTTAACATAGAAAACAAATATTCAAATAAATAAAAAGTGCTGTAAGAAATAACTCAGAAATAAATCCATGACACTATCAAGAATTTATTTCTATCCACCATAGTCCAATGACAGGTATGTAACCTGAATTTTACATTTTAGTAATGAATCATCATTATACTGTCAAATACAGCAAACAGTTGTGAGCCTGTTCAGTCAATTTCCAATTTAACCCATCATTACATTGATAGTGAGGATGCAGTTTAGAATGCGTCTTTGTAATCAACTGAACTTGCCTATAAACATGGAAGCACCTCTGAAATCAGCTGAACCTCAATGATAATATGTTTTAGATTTAAAATGCAGAATAAATATTTGAGAGTTATACTGTCCACATCTGAATGTTATAAATACAGTATAAACAAGATTTAGGGAATAATTTTATTATGAATTGGTCTCAATATTAGATTGCTACAATACTTGCATACCATGCAACTAATATAAAGTACATTCTGATAGGTATTAGATTTCATATCTTACCTTGAGAACAAAGGTAGACTCCCAGTGGATTATTTACGGATTCACACTCATGAAGCTCCTTTTCACAAATTATGGATGTTCATCAAAGTGTACGCTCAATAATTCTCTGCAATCACTGCAAATGTTTATTTGGACCTATCCTCAAGTCCAAACTGGCTGGGATTCAATTGCTATGAAATGATCGTAGTCTTGATAGCCCATTTACATTTTGCAGGTTGTACTGTGTGTTTTTAATGTTGCTGCAATCCGTACTGATAAGATAAACCTTATCAATATGATCATTTCCTTACACCATTCTTTCTTAATTAGGCTGCTACTGAATTATGAGTACAATGGTACCTCGCAAGATGATGACCCCGCAAAATGACAAATCCGCATGATGACGAGGTTTTGTGATCGCCATTGTGCTTCGCAAAACAGTGTTTCCTATGGGCGATTTTCGCTATACGACGTTTCAGTCTGTGCTTCGCAAGACTGTTTCCCCCCCCCGGGACCGATGCTTTGCAAGATGACGATTTTTACAGCTGATCTGCAGCTCCGCAAAATGGCTTCCCTATGGGCGATTTTTGCAAAACAACGACTATTTTCCCCATTAGAACGCATGAAACGGATTTCAATGCATTCCAATGGGGAAACGCTTTTCGCAAGACGATGTTTTTGCTAAACAGCGATTTCAGTGGAACGGATTATCATCGTCTTGCGGGGCACCACTGTAATTACAGAAATTTTAGGTTGTTTAGACACACTTACCAGGAAATAAATATTATTAAACTGAATGGTTTAATAGTATTTACTATTACTATTAGTCAGATTAGACATCAGATTACAATGAATACTGATTAACTGATGTCATAAAAAGAATTTATCTTAGAAATTCCCTGTTAAAGAAAATGGAAATCAATCTTAGATGATATATATCACCTATAGTTGACAGTTTTACTGTATTGTAAGCGTAAGAAACCCAGAAAACTTTCTACTGTTTGCCATGTGAAGAATAGCAAATAAAAATTTTAAATGAGAAATGTACTACAGTACCTATGACTGATTAACTAGGGCAGTGGTTCCCAACTTTTGACTGTAACTCTTAGAAACCCTGGCCAGCATAGCTAGTGGTGAAAGCTTCTGGGAGATTAAGTCCACCAACACCTAAGTTACCCAAAGTTGGGCACTAATGAACTAGGGGCTTTAACTTACATTATGAAAAGTTCCTTAATCATGTAATCTAACCAATATAAACATTGCAGCTGTGCTTCATGAGTTTTCAGCACTCAAAATATTGCATATTTGAAGCATAAACTGCTTACCCATAAGCTGATCCTTCATCACTGCTGCAGTTCTCAGAGTGTCTTTTCCTCTTCCAACTTGAATAAGTCTTATTTCTTGATCCTGAAGTCCACTGAAATGAGTACAAAGGAGACTTGAGGAGATAAATTTTAAAAACATGAAAAAATAGCAACAGAAATTAATGAAAAAGCAAAGAAAAGGATATAAAGGGTATTGCAAAAAAATGCAAGAAGTGTGAAGAATTCTGCATTGGTTTTATTTAAGGCAGTGGTCTCCAACTTGGGCCTCCAGATGTTCTTGGACTTCAACTCCCAGAAATCCTGGGCAGCAAAGGTGGTGGTGAAGGTTTCTGGGAGTTGTGGTCCAAGAACATCTGGAGGCCCAAGGTTGGGGACCACTGATTTAAGGGATCAGATACTACAGTACAAATATAGAACGCAACCTCCATCATGAAAGAGGATTAAAAAAAAAAAAAAAAAACCAAAGGAAAGGTGGAAACATATACAGGCTAAATCCAACTGTTAAGTTCCTTGGAGCAATAAGAATTACATATGTTCACTTAGTAAGTGAGCTTAGTGTAGGAAGCTGCAATTCGAGTAGCCTCTTTGACTCAATTCCTTCATGAGCTCCATTGATTCAATGGGTCTAGTAGCAAATCTAGTAGCAACTCACTATGTTTAAGCAAGAGGATTTCAGCCAGTGAGCTTGCTCTAGTTGAGAGTAACAACTGGATTTGGCCCTATTAATTTTAGTTTAGGTTATCATTTTTCTACTCTCAATTTATTCCATCCTATTTCCATGTTACTTTAAAAGCCTGCATGAAAATTTTCCATATTTTAATAAACATTTTTCACTCTGTCAGATTTGTCTCTCTTTGGGAACAAGTGACAAATGTATCCAATTGAATATACTAAAGCTCCATTTAAAGGAATGGAAAGTTCTTTATTAAAAACTAAGGCTGCCATGTTATTGTGCTGATATAAGAGAGACAGATGTGTCTTTAGGGAACCTGGCACAAAGCAATCCTTTAAATGGGCTCTTGTATAGGTTCTATCAGATTTTCTACTACCATTCCAATTTGTCTCCTTAGGGCTATTGTGCCAAATCCTTTGGGAAACCAATGTGTCCCGGCATAGTCATCTTCCTGTTCTATAGATCAACCAGGGCTTCAACAGTTATTGTACTGGCTGAAAAATCCTCAAACATTCAGGTGTCTTTCAATGGTCAACGGTCTTGGAAGATGGACCAACTTAATTGCCCTCACCCCACAGAGATTACAGGTCCCAATGAATTTACTGGGAATTTACTGCCTGAAAACAGAGGGGTTTTCTTCCACTCCATCTACCAACAGATCATTTTCATCCTGACTACAAACACTGTAAAGCTCTATGTGATCGGGTTCTCCTTCTAAAGTAAGCAGTTCCCCTCTTTCTACACAAATGATGACAGGAGACGGAATAGCTTTAGCCAAATGTTTAGTATCTTGAGAAGGGGATGGTGTATTACAACTTCGGTGGGTTCAACAGGACTATTAAACATTTGCAAACAGTTCCACACAGTGTCAGAATCATTCTGTATAACGGTGTCTCTTAACATTTGCCACCCCAAATCTCTCCCAATCAGCTGGATTCCTCAAAGGGGAGCTCTGAATCATGCAGATGGTCCCACAGCATGGGTGTCTTGCCCAGTCCCTTTCGTGTTGGGTCACACCAATAGGAATAGGCTTTGGATGTACCACCTTCTTCCAGGGACCTTTCCCCCTCGGTTATGCTTATACCGTCCATTCCAATGTATCTAATTCTCCCAATTGCAATTCTATCCCTGCAGGAGCTCATCCCAGTACAGGTTTTCCACCCTTCTCAAAACCTTTCTCCTCCCTCTTTGGTACATCAAAAACATAAGGCTTTTCCTTATTTGTTCTTCACTCTCCCTCTTCTTCACCTCCTGTAGCGCCGCCAAGCTTGCTAACGAACCCCAAGTCCTTCCTATTCCCGCCTTTTCCTCCCACTCCTCCATTACTAGCAGACCTTCTACCATTGGTTGTTCTATTCTCGCCCTTTTCTTTTCCTCCTTTTCTATTATCTGAACCTCCCCCAAAGTCATATTTTGAATAGTAGCCTGTACAGTATTCAACATTTTGTTGTCCCCTTCCACCTGAGACGATGGAGGGAATGGCTCACTTTCAGGCTTAACCTCTTTAAGTGATTCTTCTTCACACACTACATCCTCCATTCTTTGCAAAAGAAAGGAAATACAGTCAAAATTAATAGATGCAATTTTCAAATGATACAACCAGTTTTTTCCTTCTCTGCCTTTCTCAACTGGGTGTCTCAAAATATTCATGAATTGCTTATTGCCACAAAGCTGCATAACTGTATCTTTCAACCAACTGTATATTTAATTTGGGGAAATATGAATAATGTGCTTGTCCACATGCAGTTCTATTTAAGCTTTTCAAAGCATTTAAAACAGCAAATAGCTTCTATTTACCCCTTGTAGCGGGTTTTCCCATTGGTAAGCATCTGGGAGCCTTGACAACGGAGACTGAACATACACATCATCTGACTGTGCATCTTTGTTCAACCCCTTCTTTGGTATTCGATACTGAAATGAGACATTGGGTTAATAAGTGTTTCTCGCACAAACTAAAATGGTACAGAATACATCTCCAAACATGAAATACCAAAAAAAAAAGTTAAGGTGCAAATTTATGACACTTGCATTTGACAAAATTATGTAATATTGATACAATATTCATTAGCAATAATTACATATAAATCCAGTCTTTATTGAGTACATAATTCTCACTCATTAAACAGAACAACCAAATGGATTTTTTGTTTGGTATGTTTCTAAAAATGTTAGAAACATTTGTTAATTTACATGTGTTAATTTGTTAATTTACATGTGTAAATTGTTGCACCTCATGATAGAAAAACTGCAGATTATTATGAGGAAAACCACCAAATAATATATGTAACTTAGGGGTAACTTACTTTTTGTTGAACTGAAGGTTTTTTCCCACATTCCTCCATACCTACTACTGTATAAGACAGAAAACAACAGTATTTGGTATCTTGCAATAATAATAATCTCCAAACTAGCCAATTAAGGTTCACAGTACTGTTAAGAGACAGTACATATTTCCCAGGTGCTAAAAGTACACATGTTCCTTGAGAATAGTAAGACTTCTCTGATGATAGCGCCCCACCCTACATTTGTATATAGCTGCTGCTAATTATGTCAAAGAATGAAAAAAAAACTTTACAGATTCTTCTGCCATTTGAGGCCTAAATACATCATACTGCTAGTGGGTCTTAGGAAACTTTTTTCTTTCCTATTTCCCCTCCCCGCATCCTACATGCAGCCCTCTGCATCATATCAAAACAAGTGGGGGGGGGGCAGGTCTCTGACGTTGGCTTTGGGCTATAGGGGGCTTCAGTGGACAGACTTGTCCCTCCCATTCCACTGGTCTCTGCTATTCGTGCTGCAGAAGCCCACGACTGGGTTCTGCCCTTTATGCCTGCTATTGGAAGATTATTAATTCACCAAAAGCAAGCTTGTATTATTCTGCTGTCTGATTATTTCTGAACTAAACATAGAAACAGAACACTCACAGTTCTAACAGTATAGAAACACATATATAGAACAAGCGAGAAAGAAGGAAAAATTATTTTCCTCTACTAAACACCAGTAAAAAGTAGCTACAATTGATAAGTTATCTTCTGTATCACAGGAATAAGCTATGGATTGCAATACATGTCTTGTGTAAGCTTACTGCTGCTACTTTCCTGAATCATGGTCTGGAGACAGAGCATTTTCACCCACTTGCATACTTCTCCCGCTACCTTTTTTTTCTTCCACTGGGCATGTGCACTTCTTCCCTTTATTCCTCTTTTACTGTACCTGCAAAAACTATCCAGCCTTCCTCCTCCTGCACTAACTAGATCTACTGTTGTGTTAACCAATTTAAATGGGCCATGGTTTCAACAGAATTTAGTCCTCTGGCTTTTTACATGCTATTTTGATAGTCCAGCTTGAAGACACAGTGTGCTGCACCTGGCCTGTGAGTGATGACAGCCAGCCGGAAACAGCCAGCTTGCTGGTTTTTACCTAAAGTCAAATTACACTCTGTCTGAAACAGCAAATAATTAGATATGTTAAACACACACAACAGACAAACCAACACAAAGTTTGTCTCTTATAGGAACTAGCCTGATGTGTTACGGGGAAGTTCTTAGATCAGGGTTTTAATCAATTAAGGAAAACTTCCATGTTTTGCCAATGTAATCAACTAACATGCAATCACCAATCATAATCAACCTATTATGTAGAAACACAAAAAATTCATCACACCCTCAATAATCTACTTTCACTGATAAATTATTGTTTCCTGGTCAGTTATTGTCTCTCAGAAACTTCGTGGTAAGTTATTGTTTCTTAGACACTTGTCTCAGCTATTGTATACATCTGATGCCTAACTCTGTGCACACAATAAAAATCCTCCTAACCGGGCCGCTATCGGTGCCAGTGTGGAGAATCCTCCAGCAAAAATGTCACAAGCCATAGGAAAACAATAACTAGCTAGGCCCCAAAATACTGGTATTATGGAATGGTAAACAGTGAAGTGTGGCTACGTACTATTATTATTTAAAACATGGTCCTGAAAGCTTCCAGGCATAGGAATTCAGCTTGTCTTGTCTTTCTGGGGAAATATTTTTGGGCCAGTGGGAAATCATTAAGGGATTTTTTTTTTGTCTAGGTCCTAGTCTGAATGTTCAGATACTATACCAATTGATGATACTGAGCTTCAAAGTCCAAAACACTTTGGGTCCAGCTGGGCTGTATGTATTAAGGGACAGTTTACATCAGTATGAACCAGTCTGTGCTTTAAGATTAAAGATCCTGGACACTGGTCCACCACAAAGATTGATTGCCACCAAATATCGTCAGTTTTTTTATGACTTTTCCAAATTGTTTACATTTATTTTTGTGTGCTTTTCTGGCTAGTTTAGTAAGTATTAACACAACATGAATTTGACATCAAAATCTAAGCTATTATTATAATTTGTTGACAGTGACTTTCACAGTTCTGTATTTCAATCTTTCTTGCAAAGTCTGCAGACCTGAAAGGTGTTAAATAGATCAAGTAAATAATTTGCTATACAATGGCTAGCAAAATACAACATGTGCTGTGCTCTGAAGAAGCAAGGCAAGAAAGTTGACTAATAGTATTAACTATTGCCAAAAGGATATTCCTGTGTTAATGATAGTACAAAGGCAAGAAATAAAATGACTGCAGTTGTGATCCGTGACTGTGCTTATCTTGTAGGCACCTGCACTCTACATAGAAACGTTTGAGGCTTGCCTTCCTTTCCATAGCAGTTTGGCCTCATATTTGGCCTTGGCAAGCTTTTTATTGTTCCAAAAACAATGGGCTAACTAGGGATAGGACTCTGTGCACCCGAGGAAATAGGTTCAAGTCTCCAGAAACTGCACAATAGGATTTCAGGTGTCAAGATAATTCACTAAATCCAATGGAAATAATGATGATGATGATGTGCAGGGAAAACAATTTTGACCAGAAAGCAGCAAGGCTTTCAGAGCTACCTAAGCGAGGACTGGTTCCCTTTGAGACAACTCTGCACACATTTGTCGGGGAGGCAAGTCGGAATCGACGGTCCGGTTTTGTATAATAAACGTACGAACGGATAAAGCTGCAAGCCGAAAACAGGCAGGTTGAGCTGTGAAGAAGCTCCAGCGGCCCAAGCGGACTCGCTTCCCGGCCGTCGCACCTGAACTCCCCCTCGCCGATCGCCCTCATCGCCACCTGTCAACGAGGGAACTAATTCGCCCACCAATCCGGTTCCTTCGCCACGTTCAAGGGCCAGCGCCGCGCTGCCTTTCCAAGCGCATTTCAAGAGCTGCCGCGCGGTTGCCCCCAAACCAACCTCTCCTACCTACAGGAGCAACTTCTGCCGGGCAGGAAGCGGTTCTGCGCCCGTTCCGGGAAACGGGAAACAGACAACCAAGACAGGTCGGATTCTGACTCGGAGCCCCCGGTCCCCTTCCCTTCTTACCTGGCCGGAGATGGCCCCCTAGCGCCACCCTCTCCGGTCCTTTTTGCCTCCCCAGATTGTCTCCGGTGGCTTGTTTGTCCGGCGCGGCAGCATCCGGCCACTTCCGGCACAGGCGCCGCCCCTTGATTTAAATATATCTTTCTATGGCTATACAGTCTATTTATATATATACTGTACATATATTTTATATATATGGGCGGTGAAGAAGAGGGAATGAGCGTTAGCGAGATTCTCGTAGCCTCTCTGAGGAGCGGCGTTGGGAACGTTCCTCGTTCTCTCCCGTTGCTTCGGTTGGGTCGACTCTGGGCCCCAGGCTTCGGTTTCCGTAGCAACCGTAGGGCCTTTGGGGAATGTACCTTCTCCCCGCAGGCGTTTCGGTTCATCCAAATACTCTTCCTGGGCCTCTCAAGAAATATCAAAATTTGCCCCCAGCCCGTCCACAGAGTGAGTTAGGGTGAATTTGTGTTTGGCCTGAGAAGGTGACGCCGAACCAGGCGGTTCAGCCTTGGCCTTTGTTGAAGCCCCACCCCCAAAAAAGTGTTGAAGATGGCGAGGGATTAATAGGGTTAAAGAGGGAGAAATCCCAAAACCTGCTAAAGAAGACTCACCCGAACTAGGCAAACGTTTATTTATTTTATTTATTTATTTATTTGATTTATATCCCGCTCATCTGGTAAATCTATACCACTCTGAACGTTCAGGTTCACCCGAAGGAATTTGAAGAATAGAATGGGGTTAGTTTGCACGTTGCAAAATCCGACAAAAGGGGGCAATGGTACATACAGGATTGGTGTTAGGGACAAGCATGGCTATAATTTAAGCCTATGACAAGGGAATCGAGGGTGAGCCCCTGCACAACCAAACCAAGTTATTAGACTACCTTAATTTAACACTACAAATGCAGGAGCAGGTGATACCTTTTGTTAGATCACTTAAAACAAATTAAGTAGGCAGCTAGTTTTCAATGATAATTGATCTTCAGAGTTGTGCACCAAGATCTCATGTAAAAATGATGTATATTAGAGCCCCATAGCAGGGTTGTTTGTTCCTGCCAGGCAAGTTTCCGAAGGAGAGTTGAGATGCAGTTTCAGGATGTGGGTGGGGGTGGTTAGAAATTCCTCCCTAAGCAGGGACTATATGGGATAAATTCCAAAATGCTGCTTGGAGTGGATTTTTCAATCACCACATCAGCAATTGCAAACCTATAGCACGAATGTCACAGCTGGCATGCAGAACCCTCTCTGTGGGCACACGAGCCATTAGTCGCTGGATTGCTACCCCAGCAGCCAAACCTGAGGAGGCGGCTGCAGCTGCAGTGCTAGCACCCTGACAGGCTTCAGGCCAGGATCCGGAGCAGCTGGTGTTGGTGTGCCAGCTGAGCTATAGGTAGTGGCGAGGTTGGGCACGACTGGAGGTGGATCTGGAGGCACCTCTGTGCCCCGGATTCCCACTTCCGCCACTATCACTTTCACTACTGCCCACTGTTTTTTTTTGGGGGGGGGGACAGTTTGGTCCTTTGGGCTCAAAAAGGTTTGCCATCACTGACGCACATCCTGAATCTGTTTGTAGACTTCCTCTCAACTCTCCTTAAGAAACTTGCCTGGCAGGAACAACTGCTATGCCATGAAACTTTGGGACTCTGATACATTCTCTACTGTCATCTGGGGGAAGGAGAAGAACCCATAGATGACAAATTACAAGTGCAAAAATTAAGCATTGTTGCTTTTTCCCAAGAACTTAAAATTCAACATGTATACATCCAGAGGCCAACTCTCCAGTTTTTCCTTATTGCAGACAAAGATACTGTACTCTGTAACTGACCTGATCACTTTTCTTGGCTATCTGACTGTGCTCTATGACAGTATACTGACAGAGTTTCCTGTGTTGCCTCTGTTTGTCTTGATAATGGATATACTTTTCATGACAAGTATAAATAATATTTTCCTATACAGTATATGTATTCTTGAAATCATCTGCTAAAAATGGAAATCACTTTTGAGGAAATGTATTTGAATACATGTAGGGTTATAACACTTTAATACATCTGGGATGACTGATTTTATACATTCTGAAGAAACATCCATAAAATATTTTAAATAACATCGACTATAACTGAATGTTTGAATATGAGCATGTTTTCAATAGCATAGATTATCAAGATGCCTTTGCGAATATGTGTCACTCCCATACGACAATGCAGTGGTTAATAAAGGAATCACTTACTAGTGCTTCAATGTCGTGGTTATGATTAAAATGTTAAGAGATGTAAAAAACAAAGATGCTTCAACAGAAGAAAAGAACCACTTTAGTATGCTTATCCCTACTACCAAGGAGCATATGGTACCAATCTGAGTCTTATACTCTCATTTTAAATGGAGAGAGACTATGGTATTTGGAATTTGTGTTTGATCCTTAGAATTACAGTTAGAGGAAATGACAGAGATACATAGGTTATAATGGTTCCATCTCTTCAAACAGAATTCTGAAGCACAATAGACTAATGTAACTAGAAGACTTTGATAAGATTCTCAAGCAACATGAATGTAAGTATATTAAAGTTCATGCTAATCATATCCTCCTTTCTTGAAATAGAAGTCCACCCAAAATGTATCTTGCATTTTCTTCCAACATCCCTCCACATTTCATTGCCAAATAATGCAATAAAATCTATTAATATAATCATTCCAAACATACTCTGAAGAAATGCTAACAGATAGTGTGTCTTATCTATACAAAGTTTCTATCTTGTGTAGACCTAAATTTAGAAATTATCAGGGCTACACTAGTTGAACTAAAATACCTCAGAAAATATACAACTAGGTTAATTGCACTGGGGAAAAAGTTAATGAAATAGTCTGCATGCCCCTTAAAGCACAACTGTAACAAAAAGTGTGCACACACAAAAAGCATCCCAAAACTCATCCCCCTTCGAGCTCTTCTACTTGAGTTCCAACAGTGCTCCTCACCATTTCTCACCATTTTAAGAAAATTTCTTAGCATGCATGGCTGGAACTCGCAGCCATTCCTGGTGTTAATGTTATGGTAAAAGACAGCACTTCAGTTTGCATCATTCTAGCTTTCTCATAAATAATAATTAAGTAATTAGTAACAGTATGAATCAGGAGGTCCAGAAACATTGGTGGGCATCAATGGATGTCTCCATGGATATCGCACTGGAACAGCTAGGAAAGTGTTCCACCAAGGAATGCTCTTAATTACATTTCAGAGAATGATGTAATGTAGAGAAAGCATGACAGAAATCTAACCAAAATACAGTGGTGCCTCACTAGACGATGATAATCCGTTCTACTGAAATTGCTGTTTAGCGAAATCACTGTCTAGCGAAAAGCATTTCCCTTTTGGAATGCACTGAAACTTGTTTAATGCATTCCAGTGGGGAAGAATTGTCGTTGTCTAGGGAAGATCGGCCATAGGAAAGGCGCTTTGCGAACCACTGATCAGCTGTTTAAATAGCTGTCTTGCGAAGCTTAGGTCCTGAAAACACCCGTTTTGCGAGCGCGGAGGGAGCTGTCAAAATCATTATCTAATGAAAATCGGTTTGCAAAGCAGGGACCAAACATTGTCCAGCAAAATTCCCCCATAGGAATCACTGTTTTGCGAATCGTTATAGCGATCACAAAAAGTCAATGTCTACCGAAAAAACTGTCATGCGGGGTAACTGTCTAGCGAGGCACCACTGTATATAGGGCATGATTCAGTCAAAGTTAAATTGCATTGATTCCAGAGGTTAAGTAACTAACTCCAGTGGGAGCTAAAGTAACCAGTTTTGAGCCATGCCACTATTTCTGGGTGACAGTAGAAAAAACTTTGACAGTAGTATTTCCTTACTATATATACTAGTGAAATACAGTATCATATGCATAGTCAGTCCTGTAGCTTCTCAACAATATCTTGTCACAAGATGCTGAACATATTATCTCAAGAAATGGTCTATTGTTGACATATTCTATCTGTTTTATTTATAGTGGTTACAAATGAATGAAGATCTGAGCTTCAGAAAATTAATAAATGGTTCAGAGTGTCCAGAAATACTTAAATATGACTTTAACAAAAATGGCGAGCTTAGGCATATCGAAACCAATGAACCTTTTGTTTTTAGTTATCAAAATTCTTATTCTGATAATCACAAACGTTACCAAATTCTTGGGCACTTAGTTACGCAGTATGTTTATGAACTTCTGGAAAAGGCTTGCAAATTACAAAAGATTTACATTCCAAAAGATATACCAAAAAATGAACTTTGCAGTTTCTTTTTCATGAGTGAAAATGCATTAAAAAATTGCTCAACTGTAGTTGTCCTCCTTCAAGACCAAGGGACCTTTTGTGCAGGTCAGTGGGGGCAGAAGGTCATAATTCATGAAGGTCTACAATATGGATCTCAAATACCGTTCATTGCAATGGCTTTGCAGTGCTCTTGGGGTGTGATTGTTTTAAATCCCAATGACTGTTTCATTGATCTGAAGACAGAAAAAGAATGCTTAAGCCTATCAGAGAAAGAACACTCCACTTGTCCTAAAGAATCTTGCAGTGTTCCAAAGAGAGACACCAGCAGTCCAGAAGAACATACCATCTATGTTTGGGACCACTTCATTTCAAACGCTACAGCTAGTAATGTGGCCTTCATTGCCCATGGCTATGGAGGATTGGTTTTCGTCAACTTGCTCATGCAGAGAACTTCAGAAGTAATGAACAAGGTGTATGCTGTTGCATTTATTGATTCCACACATCACACTATGTACCAGACACAAGGCAATTCCCAGGTACAGGCATGGATATGGAAACACTGTCAACAGTGGGTGTCAAGCAGTAAGCCTTTAGGTAGGTCAGTGGGCTATCTTGTAAAAGCAGACTGCCCTACTGTTTCTGCAGGGACTGAAAAATATGATCTGGCACCTTCATTTTGTCTACATTCTGTTTTCAGGTGTCTTAGGAATAGACTGAAAATGGGCTCTAAGAAGTGTTTTGTTCGCTCACCTATTGCAACAAGGAGCAAAAAAATTACAAAGAAAAGTTAAGAAAGTATCTCTTTTTCTTTTATTGGTAAAAATTGGGTGCTGCCCTATATGGCTCAATTCAACTTGGACGTATTCTATTTTATACAGATACGTAATACTTATTTTTGAGGAAGCAATGTTACCATGATATTCTGAAAAGTTTAATTTTGAATTACCATTGTTTATTGGATCTTTTTTCCCTTTCTGAAATGCAACTTTGTGTTAATTAGAGATATGCAAATTTGTTTTTGGACTAAAGCGCCTTGAATTCCCTAAAAAGCTGTGTTGGCTAGGGCATTCTGGGAGTTGTAGTCCAACGAAGTATCTGCATATTTCTAACATTAATGCTGAAATTTAAAAGCTCTGTTCCTTCCTATTTCTTAAAAATGTACTATTTATGGAAAAATTATTTTTTCTCCAAAATATTTTCATGTTCCTTTTTTGTGAGTAAAAAAAACCCACCACTGAATATGTAGATTGTAATTATGAATGGATATACTACTATGTAGCAAATGTTGGAACAAAGAACTTGGACTAGGATCCTCCTAACCTATGCAGAATGCTCCATTACACATGTGGTTCCTTGTTTCTCACCATGTGCATAAGAGAGATTCATGAACCCTTGCATACATTTGAAAGCTCTATTGTTTGCAAGCTAGTGACTGTTACTGCAAATGAACACTTCAGGTGCAGAGCTCTTACATTCTGCCCTTAGTTGCACAGGTTATCCAAATCATTCAGCCTTTTTACTGTATCACCGTACTTTTATGCAGCATGAATAATAGCAAACAATCCTCAAACTTTTGGCAATACATTTATTGCAATCAGTTCTGCTGATAGTACTTTCCTCTGGTAGTACTTTCCTCGTTCAGAAAATAACTTCTTGCTTTCATCTGTGAAACCAGTAATGTCTTTGAAAAGTAAATTAGCAGTTGAGCTGTAGTGGCATACATTGAGATGGCTTCAATTTTAATGATTTTTCAAAAATCCATTTTAATTTTAGATTTCTTCAATGAGACATAACACCAGTAAAATGAGCTGTACAGTGTACTCAAATGGTCCCCGGTGGTTATATGAACTGCCATCTGTAACAGCTTCTTTGACCAATACCTTAGATTAGTACAGTTCTAAAGTAATAAAATAGATTTGTCAGTTTGTTTGCAAATGGCAGATTGGAAGACATGAACAATAAAATGTCTGTCTCTTTTAGTGGTGATCTATACAATCTTGAGGATGAAAATAAAGTCTCATCTGGTTTCAACGGTGAGAAGTATTTGAAGAAAGGTGTGCATTCCAATTTGCATTCTTCTCATTTTGGAGCATTTAAATGTCTTGGTAGAGAAGATCATACTTAGGAATATTCTTTGGATCAATTGGGCTACGTACAATGAGCTTTCCACGCATTGCTCCACGGTAAATCACCTCAATCAAATCTATGAAGTCTTGTTTTGTTTTGAAACTTCCCACAAATTTAGTGTGATCAGGAGATCTAATTAGGAAAGAATAGTAGTAAAAAGTAAATGAAAACTGGAATAATTAAATAGTTAAGCTCTGAAATACTTATACTCCAAAGTCTGAATCCTGAAGAGCTCATACAACAAATTAATGCATGCATACATGAAAGTGTGTGCACCCATTCCTTATTATTGGATTTGATCAACTGCTTGTCTAGTCTAGGACTTTGTCTTCTAAGCAGATATTTCCAGGAAGCTTATACTGTAAACTGGGACGTAAAGGCAACTGCTTAAGTAGACAATTAACTCTGTACAGTGAGAGTCTCTTTAGCCAGAGATATGTTCTATGAATTTGATCCAATTACCCTTTCAAACCATCTAAGTCAGGCCATCATCTATCCTGTAAGTAGATTCAAAAATCAGGTGTTGTCTGAAGTACTGTCCAGTATCTACTGCCAATCAGTATCACTCAGTGACCATGATTTCTAGTATGAAAGACAAGGGGAAGAAAACACCTCACTGTCCATTTTAATCACACCATGCACAATTTTATAAATTTGTTCTCTTTCTTTCTTCAGCAAACAGGAATGTTACTTGTTTATAGTGGCACAAACACTGATTTATCTAGATAACATGAAGATATTTAGGTACTTTTTGCTTCTTCTTTGGATGCTTATTATTATTTTCTCCATATCAAGAACAAGTTGAGCATTTTGGTCAGAGTGGTGGTAGCATGTCCCTACTACTAGGTCACTTACAGAGTCTGGTACTGTTGGCCACAGTCTTTCTGTGAAGAAGTAAACTGCAGTGAGGGTCTCCCTAGCAAGCTGTCTGGCACTGCCCCACAAACCTAGCGGAGACCAGGATAGAGCACATCTCCTGGGCTCCTAGGCTGCAGAATGCATCACTGCAGGTGGAGAAAGGGCAATGGCCTTATGTGGGACACCTGCAGGTGTAAGAGGGCTAGAGTGTCATCAACCATGCCAGATGAAGATGAGACATGGGAAGAGGTGATTGAACACTGGGACCTCATCTTCTATGTGTCTACAGAGGTGCAAGCAGGGATAGAGGATAAGGGGAGCCATCTCTTCCTCCCCAGCCTGTTCGGACACGGAAGGGATAGGGAACTCAAGGCTCTGGCAACGCTGACCCAATGTCATCCCAACTTTGGCATCCTTGCCTTTGGCATCCTTGCCATATGATGGGAGCAGCAGAGTCTACTCTGACCCACCTTTGGCACTGGAGACGCAAGTGGCAACAGGCATGGCAAAGGAGGCTCTTGGGGAACAGTACCACAGAACCCATTTCCCATCTTTATCATCTCTTCCTAAAAGAGCTGTGCCCAGATGGGGACTCATGCTTCCTGCCCACTTTTCCAGACCTGGATTTCTGGGGAGTATTAGTGCTGGAAATTCAACCTCCTCAGAATGTGGGAGGAAGGGGCAGTAGGCGCTGAATCTGTGCCTTTAACAAAAACAGCCATCAATTGCTCATAACTTATTTTGATCTCAAATACATTTTACCATCATCTCCAAGAGATTTTTCAGCCTGAACTGGATGCTTTCAAGATCCTGCCAGTTTTTCTTACAGAATTAATGTACAAGTTGCTCATCTTTTTCTTACATCAAAGCACACTGAAGGTTCCATCTTATTGAACCTGCTACCTCAGGAACCCTTGTTTCTCACTTAAAGTAAAAGGGATCTGAGCTGCAGCAAGCCTTGTGTTTTCAGAAATTGAAATGTGTCATCACATCTCCATCCCACTAAGCACTGTGAGCTTCCTTGTTATAACCTGATATCTACACGTCACTAACTTGTCCCGTCTGCAACCTGTTATGGATCTCGGTTAAACAGCGGATGCCCCTAATTTTCATATCTCGTAGCCTGATTAAGAGTTCTGGAGGTTTTAAAAGTTTGCAAACTTGTGGCATTTTACTTCGTCCTAATAGATACTGCCCAGTTTCTGGAGATTATGGAGAAATATTTTTATTCACTCAGTTTAGAGCTTGAAATATTTGTGATATAAAGAGGGATAATGTCAGTATTATTTTAGTAATGCTTCAAATTATTAAATAGAGCATACCTGTACCAGTGGAATAAGGACTACAGTAGGATCCCCATATCCTCTGGGAATTGGTTCCAGGACTCCATGGATACTGAAAACCATGGATATATCATCATATATATCATGGTAAAAAGAGGTGGGAAGGGAAAAAATGTTCATATGCACTACCAGAACTAGAAGGTGCCGGAGACCATGCTCTGTATTCTTCACTAACAAGAGTTCATAGCATGGTCTCTGGCTCCATCCAGTAACCTGTTCTGGTAATACATGTGAAAACAATGTTTTCTGATTTTATTTCTTTGAATATATTCAATATTTTCAGGCCATAGATAAGTGAAACACTGGATATGGATCCCATGGATACAGGAGCCCTACTGTATTTAGAGCAAAGAATAAACCAAAGATAGATTACCACAGACACAAATGAACTTACCCATAATCCACTTTCATGTGCTGCCCATTGAAAAAGAAGACAGTTGATGGAATATAGCTGATGTCAAAATATTGGGTGTACACTGGCACGTTGTTTACATCCACCAAATAAATAGAAGCCATTCTGCTTAAGTCATGAGATGTTTTTGCAAGCTGTAGACAAGGAGAATTTGTTTAAGTGGTGTTCAATATAAGAAAGTCTGGACAATACTTACACTATTTTAGACTACAATTGTAACTGAAATCTGTTTGTGGTTTTGTTGTTGAGGAAGGGGAAATAATATGTAATTCTGGCCCGCTTGTCCCCCGGCCGCTGACAGTGCTGTGTGTGCAGTGTGTGTGGACACACCAGCTCCGCCGCACCATTTATTACTAATATGTAATTCTGAAATGTAACTGCTTCATGTCAGTCACTACACAGGACTAGAAGCATCCAAACACTGTGCTCTTAAAATACAATAACAAGATCAAAGTGGTAGTGGCAGCCTAGATTAGGACCAAGATACAGTACCTAAAGTACTAAGGTCTGCCATACAAGTGATCTGTTGAAATAATCACAGATGATTGTGCTTCACATGCTGCCATCACCAGATGCATGGTAGATGGGAACGTGAAGTAAATCTTATTCATTGTAGCCCTGCTCTCTTTTTATCAGTTTCGTACATTTCATGGAAACCTTCCGTCAGGTATATCAGGCAAAATCCAAAGGGGGGAAAACCCAAAGAAGACAAAATCATGTGGCACCTTCAAGGCTGACTATTATATTTTAATACAGTATGAGTTTTCGTAGGCATGTGTTTTTCCCCCTAGGTGGCTGGGGAGTTTTTACTCCCTTGGCTATTTTTGTATGCCAGCTGCTCTACGAGGAAGATTTTAGCGTTTTCTTGCATTTAAAAATTTTGACCTTTGAACGTCCCAGTGATAATATTTACTCGAGAGTTTGGAAACGTAACTTTCTGGACCCCGACGTATATCGACCGACTATTGCAGGCTGGGGGAATTCTGGGAGCTGTAGTCCAAAACGTTTCCTTTTCCAAACTCGGCTAATAACACACGCATACACGCCATAAGAAGAAACCAAAACCTCACAATGTCATCCAGCTGCATGCAAACCAGATCGTTATCTCTGCCGAAGCGAAGAACCAGGACTTTCTCCGCGACGCCCTTGATCGCTTCGTCCACCTCCTTTTTGCTGCTCAGTTTGGGCAGCAAAAAACTCATCGCGACCGGGAGAACCGCCGAGAGCGGCAGCGCGAGCCCACGCCGGCCAGTTTGGTCGGCCTCGGCCACTCTCCTGTGATTGACTTAAGAGGCCAGCCAATCAACGGCAACGGCCGCTGAGCGTTTTCCGTGCACGTGGTTTGCTGCGGAACGAACGGAGCGGGGTGGCCGCGTGCGCGTGGCTGTTTCCGGCAGGAAGAGCGGTCGTTGGAGGCGGTGTGGTTGCAGCGTTTTGAGTTTACGCGGTAGGTGACTTTACTTTCCGAGATTGGGGGAAATGGAGGGGGATCGCGGTAGTCAATTTCCCCCCCCCCGGCGAACGATGTGTCGGGAAGCAGCAACATTTTCTAATTAAAAAGTAACGTGTGCCGGCTTTCTCCGCCGGTAGCATATTGGTCAGTGGCTCGCTGCTTAGTGTAGTAAATTGAATTAGAGTAGCCCCTTTGAATCAGTGGAGATTTGGTGAATCAACTTCTCCAGAAGTTCCATGTATTCAAACGGCATGTTGTAACTATGACTCATTTCAACATGTTATTTGCTGGTATATATTCACCTCGACTTATATAAATCAAATAAATAAAAAATTATGGCGACCCCTATGGATGAGCGATCTCCAAAGTATCCTGTCCTCAAGAGCCCTGCTCAGCTCTGGTACACTCAAGGCTGTGGTTTCCTTTAGGGAGTCAACACATCTCATATTTGGGTTTCCTCTTTTCCTGTTGCCTTCAGCCTTTCCCGGCATTGTTGTGTTTTCCAGAAAATCTTGTTTTCTCATGATGTGCCCAAAGTATGGTCACTCCCATTTTATCATTTTTACTTCCAGAGATAGGTTTTGCTGATAACTGATCTGCTCTAGGACTCATTTGATAGTTTCATGAATTCCTTCATAAATCAAAGAGGCTGTTCGGGTCCACATTATGAGAGGAGATGTTTGTATGCAATTGTGCCAGCGGTGCCTGTTTCCTCATTTCAGAAATCAGCTGAGGCTTTGAAAGGATCATTTGATGAGGTGACAAGACACTCCTCAAGAGACATTAGGGAGCTATTAGGTACCATAAGCCTCCTACAGTGCTCCATCTTAATTTGCCCAACTTCCAGTGGTTCAGAGTTCCCGAGAGTGTAAACCCCACCAGATAATGATCTGTCCATAACAATAGAGACTTTCTCTTTATGTATGAAATCTCTGCTTCAGTTCTCCTAAGAGCACTGATTCTACTAAACTAATCTGGTTTCACTAATGAATAAAGATAGTGGCCTTCTTCAGGTATTCGCCGCAGCTTTCTTACATTTCAGATGTGGGAAAGGGAAGCATTCTCATCTTGTGAAAGCTCCCAATGTGATGAAGGAAAGTGGTGGTCCAAGGTTCTCAGTTGGACAGGCACCTTACCCAAATAGAGAAGGCTCCCTGCTGCAGAGGTTTAGCCCTCAACAGACGGTGACAGAATTGCTGACTGTTATCTGATAGTGAGTTGCTAGAGAGCATGGCTCTGCTGCTCCCCCCACACCTGGAAATATGTGAGTGGGGAATGCTTGAATAATACAGTTATCTTTCTTTGTCTGCTGTACTGGAGAACAAGAAGGATCATAGCTTGTATGATTATTTTACATGTATAGGTTTCTCTCATTTTTCTATTTTTTCTTATCACAGGGTTTATGGATTTCCTTCATTAGAGCTGTAAGATGATAGGAAGTAGCCTTAGTCACAGCTATCGAGAGTTTCCCGCCTCTACATGAAGTGTTGAAGACTGAAAGTAAGATCATCTGTGTGTAAACTCTGTGTGTTGTACCAGCGATTTGTGATCCTTCCTCTTCTCCAGTAGAGCAGACAGATAAAACAAAGTGTCCTGATGGAAATAAAAATGGGCAGGAACAAAATGTGAAAAGGCTTGAAAATAATTGCCTTGAAATAAGTAACAGTAGCCTGAAAGATTCTCTCTGTCTGTCTATAATGCATGTAAAAGTGCCCCGTTTAACGACGAATTCGCATAGCGATGGCAAAAATGCCATCGCTTTTGCGATCGTATAACGAAGGTGCCTATGGGGAAAAATTGCTTTGGAGTCCTCGGCTAGGGAAGGCAACCCGGGGCAGCAGGGACAGGGTGGAGGGGTCCTGAAGGCTTCCAGGCTTTTGCCCCCCCACCCACCCTGTCCCTGCCAGTTTTTAGTCCATTAGAACGCAATAACCAGGTTTTAATGCGTTTCAGTGTGCTTTTTAATTTCGCTTTACGATGTTTCCGTATAGCGACGTTAATCCTGGAATGGATTAACGTCGCTATACGGGGCACCACTGTGTACACACACACACACAGAGAGAGAGAGAGAGAGAGAGAGAGAGAGAGAGAGAGAGCTGCCCATGAACTGGAAACTAGAGATGGGGGTATTTGTATATGAATGCTCCCACACATCTGGACATAACGAAGGCCCGGCCCCCTGCGGCTGGACTGTCCACTCACGTGTCCGCTGCCACCACTGGCTCCACTCTCCCAATCGCTCCAGAGCTCACGGTCGGCTATCCACTTGTCATCCTGGTAGGGAGAATCATCTTCCCTCCTTCTGCCAGGAGTAGATAGTTGACCGTGAGTTCCAGAGTGATTGGAAGGGAGAGCGGAGCCAGCAGTAGCAACGGACGTGTGAGTGGAAGGTCCAGCCCCAAGGGGCCGGACCCTCGTTACATCCAGCTGTGCAGGGGTAGTCACATACAAATACCCCCATCTCTACTGGAAACCAATCATCTTTGGTGGGGTAAAGTAAATAAAAGTTATATTTTTAATGCATATTAACTGAAATGAGGCTGAAACCTCTTTATGTTCTCAAAACTTCTGTTTTCATTCCCAGAATCTGGCTTGCAGTGCAATATAAATACAAACAAATATCAGAAAGTAACTGAATATTAAAGCAATTAAAAGGTAACATGTTTTGTGGACTATGTTTTCTCTTTATCGTGGGTGTTTTTTATTTTGGTTAAAGTGATCTTATATTAATGTTATTTCTCTTTACTTGTTAATTAACTCTTGTATCTGGGCACAATTCAAAGTGTTAGTTTTAACCTATAAAGCCCTAAGCAGCTTGGGGCTAAGCTATCTTTTAAAAAATGCATTTCCCAGTAGGAGCCTGCTTGGATGTTAAGATAATCAGGGGAGGCTTTTCTTTCATACCCACCACCCTCACAGGTGTGCTTGGTGGGGACATGAGAGAAGGCCTTCTCTGTTGCTGCTCAAGACTCTTGAACCTCCTCCCACTTGAGGCCAGGCCGGCCCCATCTTTACAGTCCTTCTTCAAGCAGGCAAAGACCTTTCTCTTCAGACAGGCTTTTCCTTAGCTACTGGTTGTCTAAGATGGGTTTTAAAATGAAATGATGTGTATTTTTCTTTCTTCTAAATCTAATGCTTTTGCCTAACATTTTAAATAAAATGCTTATTTAGTTCATTTTTAGTATTTGAATACCAATTTACTGTTTTTAGCTTCTAATATAGTGTTTTTAATTATGTAAGCCCTCTTGGATTCTTTTTAGGAAAATGGTGCGGTAAAATACTTTAAATAAATAAATCTCACCTTGGAATAGGGCAGTAATTGCTTGGTAGTTGTATGCTAAGGGGTCAAGTATATATTAGTTTCCTTGTGTTTTTGTTAAAATACCATTAGAAGGAAGAATAGGATGAGGACAGGATTGCTGAGCTGAGGCTTCTGATGCTCCTTCATAAATTCCTACATTTAATTTCCCGTTTCTCTTCTGCACTCTCCCTTCTCTTTAAAATATCCAACAGCTTTGCTGTACGAAATCTTCTTTTTCTTTTATTTCTAACTATTATTTCTCAGTGTTTCGCTGCTGTTCAGCACCATATATGTTTGTTCCTACTATCATCCTTTATGTTACTTTAGTCATTACTAGTTCCTATTTTGCTTCTATCTACATATACTGAATTATTTTGTTTCTCTATGTAATTACAGAACTGCTGCACATACTTTCAAATAATGAGAATTTTAAGTGTCTGTCTAGTGAATGTCATCAGAAGATCTTTCTTCCAGCTGACTGCACAAAGTGGAACATTTTTAATACTGCGCAGCAAGGTCAATACTTGTAGAACATTTGTTTTGTCTACGTGCTTGAACAAAAATAGCTTGCCAGATGCAACTGAGAAATTAAACTTGGATGCATGGAAAGATCTCATGCGAACAACCTCACAAGAAGAAACCAGTGAAAAAGACTCAGATGCTGAAGAAGACCCTAATTTAACAGCTACTAAGGAACTTATTGAAGTGTTGAGACTTACCACTAAACTTGTTCCAGAAAATATCAGTGAAGAACAGTTTCAGAACTTATTAGAGCTTCCCACTAAAACTTCCAAAAAGAAATACTTAGCTTTCTTGTTTAAAAGAGAACTTAAGAAAAAAGCTGAGAAAGAAAAGAAAGAAAAAAAGAAAGAATCATCTAGGGAAACTTGTGTTGAGAAAAATTCCAGCAATAAGCCAGAAAATAGACTTATTAAGTCGTTTTGGAGCAAATCAGAGGATATTGTGCATAGCTGGAGAGTTGCCCAGTCTATGATCTTCGGGCAGCCTCTCGTGTTTGACATGAGCTATGAAAATGAAATGTCACAGAAAGAAATAAAGTATACAGTGAAACAGATGATGGAATGTGAAGCGTTCAATCGTAGAGCCAAAGATCCATTTCACTTTCATTATTGCAGTCTCACAACAGATAGTCCGTATCACAAAGAATTTGTCAAACGTTACGGAGAAGCGTGGGACAAGTTGCTGGTGACAGTGAGTGAAAAGGCTTATGTTGAAATATTTCCAAGAGATCAGATTGTCTACTTAACTGCTGATTCTCCCAATGAAATGAAAAAGTTTGAGAATGATAAAATTTATATCATTGGATGCCTAGTTGACGGGGCAGGAAAACCAGGTATCTCCTTTGCTCGTGCAAAACGGCTGAACTTGGCAACAGCTCGACTTCCTTTGGACAGATACCTGGATTGGCAGATAGGTGGCAAAAACCTCACTTTGAATCAAATGGCATGTATCTTATTAGCTCTGAAAGATACTGGGGACTGGAAGGAAGCGCTCAAGTTTGTTCCACAAAGGAAACATTCTGGTTTTGTGGGAACTTCTTTAACAGAAACTGGGATAGGCATGAAAACAAAGACAAACAGGATAACAGCTAGTCAAGGAGTGTCACATTTTGCAGCCAAGTCCTCAAACAGGCAAACAAAGATTAAATGGTGGGAAGATGTCTCTTCATAGTGTATCAGTCATGGGTTATGCTTGACACAGGTTTGATTTAAGGCAAAATGTATCCTGCACAAGCTTTTGACTATTTGAAAATTTCCTGTGTCTTGAGTGACATTGATTTCTGTATATTTAGTGCAAGTACATGCTTAACTTTCACACATCATTGTGAGGACTAAATTCAGCTGAATTGTGCTCTGTGTCATTCAGGGCTCTTGTGATGGAAGAACTTCTAGATGTTTAAAAATCCAATGTTTTTTTTAAAAGTGATATTAAAAACTTCAGTAGTACGGTAATTGAACCTAAACTTTCTGGGCCTGACTTCTGGATGAGCTTTTCGACACAGTTTGTAAGATGAAACCACAAAATAATATATAAAAATTACAACTCTTGTGACATGAAAAAATTCAAATACAAGTTGGTATTCAAGACTTATCAGTAGTCCCAGCTGGTGGACTATGTGGCATGTGTGGCTCATGGCAGCTGGTGTTGAGCTGGTTCACAGATTAGAAACATTCAGGGGTCAACAATATGCTGATGCTATATTGCTGGGGCCAATTTACCACAGGTGATGCAATGCAACACATTGTGATTGCTTTTAAGCATGTGCTAAACAATATGGAGCTCATATTTACCAACCTGTCATTATTTCTGTTTTGCTCAAAATGTAAAAATTCTGCAAAGTGTGTTGACAGCAATGTAGCTGTGGTTGTACAGTACAGTACTGAGAAATAAATTCTTGATTTCTTTGAATATACTACTGCTGTTCCCTTTCTATGAACCATGTTTTCCTGAAAATAAGACAGATTCTTATATTAATTTTTGCTCCAAAAATGCATTAGTGCTTATTTTCAGGGGATGTTTTTTCCCCCCATGTAGAACAATCTTTGTTCTTCTTTAGTCGTTAAGTCATGTCCAACTCTTTGTGACCCCATGGACTACAGCAAGCCAGGCCCTCCTGTCTTCCACTGCCTCACGGAGTTGGGTCAAGTTCATGTTGGTGGCTTTGATGACACTGTCCAACCATCTCATCCTCTGACGTCCCCTTCTCTTGCCTTCACACTTTCCCAACACCAGGAGCTTTTCCAAGGAGTCTTCTCATGAGATGGCCAAAGTATTGAAGCCTCAGCTTCAGGATCTGTTCTTCCAATGAGCACTCAGGGTTGATTTCCTTCAGAATGGATAGGTTTGTTCTTCTTGCAGTCCAGGGGACTCTCAAGAGTCTCCTCCCACACCACAATTCAAAAGCATTAATTCTTTGGCGGTCAGCCTTCTTTATGGTCCAGCTTTCACTTCCATACATCGCTACCGGAAAAACCATAGATTTGACTATGAGAACTTTGTCAGCAAGGTGATGTCTCTGCTTTTTAAGATGCTGTCTAGGTTTGTCATTGCTTTCCTCCCAAGAAGCAGGCGTATTTTAATTTAGTGGCTGCTGTCACCATCTGCAGTGATCATGGAGCCCAAGAAAGTAAAATGTCACTGCCTCCATATCTTCCCCTTCTGTTTGCCAGGAGGTGATGGGACCAGTGGCCATGATCTTAAGTTCTTTTCAGGTTGGGCTTCAGACCATTTTTTGTGCTCCCCTCTTTCACCCTAATTAAGAAGTTTTTAAAGTCCTCCTCACTTTCTGCCATCAGAGTTGTATCATCTGCATATTTGAGGTTATTGATATTTCTTCTGGCAATCTTAATTCCAGTTTGGGATTTCTTCAATCCAGCCTTTCTCGTGATGTATTCTGCATATGAGTTTAATAAGCAGGGAGACAATATACAGCCTTGTACTCCTTTCCCGATTTTGAACCAATCAGTTGTTCCATATCCAGTTCTAACGGTTGCTTCCTGTCCCACGTATAGGATTCTCAGGAGATAGATAAGGTGGTCAGGCACTCCCATTTCAGAACTTACCATAGTTTGTTGTGGTCCACACAATCAAAGACTTTTGCGTAGTCAGTGAAGCAGAAGTAGATGTTTTTCTGGAACTCTCTGGCTTTCTCCATAATGCAGCACATGTTAGCAATTTGGTCTCTAGTTCCTCTGCCCCTTCGAAATCCAGCTTATACTTCTGGGAGTTCTCAGTCCACATACTGCTGAAGCCTACCTTGTAGGATTTTGAGCATAACCTTGCTAGTGTGTGAAATGAGTGCAATTGTACAGTATTTGGAGCATTCTTTGGCACTGCCCTTCTTTGGGATTAGGATGTAGACTGATATTTTCCAGTCCTCTGGCCACTGTTGAGTTTTCCAAACTTGCTGTCATATTGAGTGTAGCACCTTAACAGGGTCATCTTTCAAGATTTTAAATAGTTCAACTGGAATGCCATCCCCTCCATTGGCCTTGCTGTTAGCCATGCTTTCTAAGGTCCACTTGACTTCACTCTCCAGGATGTCTGGCTCAAGTTCAGCAACTGCACTATCTGGGTTGTCTGGGATGTCCAGATCTTTCTGGTATAATTCCTCTGTGTATTCTTGCCACCTCTTCTTGATGTCTTCTGCTTCTGTGAGGTCCCTCCCATTTTTGTCCTTTATCATGTCCATCTTTGCACAAAATGTTCCTTTAATATCTCCAATTTTTTTAACAGATCTCCTTTTCCTTTTCTATTCTTTTCCTCTGTTTCTTTGCACTGTTCATTTAAGAAGGCCCTCTTGTCTCTCCTTGCTATTCTTTGGAAGCCTGCTTTCAATTTTCTGTCACTTTCCCTTTCTCCCTTGCATTTTGTTTGCCTTCTGTACTCTGCTATTTGTAAGGCCTCATTGGACAGCCACTTTGCTTTCTTGCATTTCCTTTTCTTTGGGATGGTTTTTGTTGCTGCCTCCTGTACAATGTTATGAGCCTCCATCCATAGTTCTTCTTCTGTCCACCAAATCTGGTTCCTTAAATCTGTTCTTCACTTGCACTGTGTATTCATAAGGGATTTGGTTTAAAATTATACCTGCTAGCCCAGTGGTTTTTCCTACTTTCTTCATTTTAAGCTTGAATTTTGCTATAAGAAGCCGATGATCAGAGCCACAATCAGCTCCAGGTCATGTTTTTGCTGACTGTATAGAGCTTCTCCATCTTTGGCTGCTGAGAACATAATCAATCTGATTTTGTTATTGCCCATCTGGTGATGTCCATGTCTAGAGTTACCTCTTGTGTTGTTGAAAAAGAGTGTTTGTGATGACCAGCTTGTTCTCTTGACAAAACTCTCTTAGCCTTTGCCCTGATTCATTTTGAACTCCAAGGCCAAACTTACCTGTTGTTCCTTTTATCTCTTGACTCCGTACTTTAGCAATCCAGTCCCCTATCATTCCAATCCCCTATACAGTAATGAGAACATCTTTCTTTTGTGTCAGTTGTAGAAGGTGTTGTAAGTCTTCATAGAAATGGTCAGTTTCAGCCTCTTCAGCATTGGTGCTTGGTATATAAACTTGGATTACTGTGATGTTGAATGGTCTGCCTTGGATTTGTATTGAAATCTTTCTATCATTGTTGAGATTACCGTATATCCCGTTACAGCTTTTCCCACTCTTTTACTGACTATGAGGGCTATTCCATTCCTTCTACGGGATTCTTGCCCACAATAGTCGATATGATCGTCATCTGAATTGAATTCACCCATTCCCGTCCATTTTAGTTCACTGATGCCCAGGATGTCGATGTTTCTTCTTGCCATCTCCTCTTTGACCACCTCCAGCTTACCTAGGTTCATAGATCTCACTTTCTAGGTTCCTATGCTCTATTTTTCTTTGCAGCATTGGACTTTCATTTCCAGGCTCATCCACAGCTGAGCGTCCTTTTGGCTTTGTCCCAACCACTTCATTAGCTCTGGAGCTACTCATACTTGTCTTCTGCTCTTCATCAGTAGCATGTTAGATGCCTTTCGACCTGAAGGGCTCATCTTCCAGCGTCATATCTTTTAGCCTTTTGTTTCCGTCCATGGAGTTTTCTTGGCAAAGATACTGGAGTGGAATTGCCGGTTCCTGCTCCAGGTGGATTGCGTTTAGTCAGAACTCTCCACTATAACCTGTCCATCTTGGTTGTCCCTGTAAGGCATAGGCCATAGCTTCTCTGAATTCCTCAAGCCCCTTCGCCACAACAATCTACATTTATTCAAATACAGTCATGTCATCTTTTTCCAGTTGCTGCACAGTTGTGGAGGGTGAGTTTTCACTTAACTGCGGCTTATTTTTGGGGTAGGGCTTATATTACTAGCATCCTGAAAAATCATACTAGGGCTTATTTTCATGTTAAGTCTTATTTGGGGGGAAATAGGGTAGTAGTAACAATGATGAGAACAACTTATACAGCTGACAGATTGAAACATAATTTTGGGCTGAGTAATCCTTTTTTAATTATTATCATTAAAGGGTTACAAACATGTGCTTTAAAGCTCTCCAGTGCTCTTCAGACATGTTATGTGCTGTCAAGTCACATCTAACCTATAGCTACCCTAATAAGATTTTCAAGGTATTTATGGAATAGTTTTACCATTGTCATGCCTCAATGAGTTTCCATGGCCGAGTGTGGATTTGAACCCTGGTTTCCCGAATCCCCGTCTGTTACTCTGTCCAGTACACCACACTGGTTCTCTGGTTAGCCGTAGATTTACAAAATTTGGGGAAATGGTGAAGAAGCAAAATGTCCCTCAAATTTGGACAGATTCGGTGGCCGTTGTTACAAGTGGATTGTTGGTAAAGTAAGACTGAGATTGCAAATTCACTGTCACTCATCGTAAAACAAAGGACTCAAGGTATGTGTTTACAATGTCTTTTTTTTCTTTACACAAAATATTAGATCTTATCTGGTAATGTGATCAGTACCCTTCTTTGTCAGCAGTGCATTCTACATTGCACAGAGGACAATTCACACACATTTGATATCACAAATTATACAAAAGCCAGTTTCAGAATACTTCAGCCTCTTACGGTATTTTGTTGCACATTTCACAGTAGGTATTAGCAGACAATACGAATTACAGAAGAAAACTGAAGAGACTGAAACAGAGACAGCTAAAGTAGACTACATTCAGATTCCAAAATCCATCAGGACTGAATCTGGAACATGTATTCTTGTTTAGTCGTTAAGTCGTGTCCGACTCTTCGTGACGCCATGGACCAGAACACGCCAGGCCCTCCTGTCTTCCACTGCCTCCCGGAGTTGGGTCAAATTCATGTTCAATGACACTGTCCAACCATCTCATCATCTGTCGTCCCCTTCTACTCTTGCCCTCACACTTTCCCAACATCAGGGTCTTTTCCAGGGAGTCTTCTCTTCTCATTAAATGGCCAAAATATTGGAGCCTCAGCTTCTGGATCTGTCCTTCCAGTGAGCACTCAGGGCTGATTTCCTTCAGAATGGATAGGTTTGTTCTTGCAGTCCAGGGGACTCTCAAGAGTCTCCTCGAGCACCACAATCAAAAGCATCAATTCTTCGGCAGTCAGCCTTCTTTATGGTGCAGCTCTCACTTCCCTACATTGCTACTGGAAAAACTATAGCTTTCACTATGCGGACCTTTCTCGGCAAGGTGATGTCTCTGCTTTTTAAGATGCTTTCTAGGTTCATCATCGCTTTCCTCCCAAGAAGTACTGTGTACTGGGTTCATTAATAGTATGGAATAGCTATAACCAATCAGTCCCTTTCCTTTATTCTGACCTCAGCATATTTCCTAAAAACCATCAGATGGCTGATAGTAGGATGTTTCTGTAATCAGCAATTTGACTAATTATTGCTAGTGTTAGTAGTGCTACTGCCATTTTGAAAATGCCTTTCTAATGTATTTGCCATTTCTCCACTTTAGTTCCCACTCTACATCATATCTTGTATAAAAAGCTGACATTTATTGAGCTTTGTGTGTCTGAAGTGGATAGCAACCCAATCTCTGACAAAAATAAATTGGTTAATATAATAATCTTGGAAATGTAGAGCTGGAAGGCACCCTATGGATCATTGAGTCCCACCCCTGTCAAGGAGGCAGGGTGGGGAATCAAACTCTCAACTTCTCGTTCCGCAGACAGATATTTAAGCCACTGAACTTTCATTCATCTTCAAAGGGCCACAATCCTTTTGTTTTCATTTTTCCAGCACATTCTGAAATGTTGGCTCATTTAGGTATACCGTAATTATAGATTGTCTCTGAACTTCTGAGACATTGTTCAGAACTTTGGACTAAATTAATTAAATCTATGGGACCTTCACTAGTGTTGATTTAAGCGGCAGTCATTCAGTGGATGTAATTCCAATACTGTACATTGAACCATTTATCAGGGGCTAAATTAATAATATAAATTCTAGTCCAAACTATTCTCTAAATTCTTGATTCTGAAGAGTTACACTTTGTCTTTCAATGAAATAAGGTCTAAGGTGCTTTCAATAGACAAAAAGAACTGAAGGGGAAAATACAACCAATTAATACTTTTAAAAAAAAAAGGTTTGCGTAGGGTTCAGCTCCAGATTCTTTCAAGGCAATTAAAATTGTATTCGCGAAGGCTTTCACGGCCGGGATCGAATGGTTGTGGGTTTTTCGGGCTTTTTGGCCGTGTTCTGAAGGTTGTTCTTCCTGACGTTTCGCCAGTCTCTGTGGCCGGCATCTTCAGAGGACAGGAGTAGGAACTCTGTCCATGCACCAACAGAGCATGGACAGAGTTCCTACTTCAGTCCTCTGAAGATGCCGGTCACAGAGACTGGCGAAACGTTAGGAAGATAGAAAAACCCACAACAGCCATCGGATCCAGGCCGTGAAAGCCTTCGAGAATACATAGGACAAACTTTACTCTGGAGTAGGGATAACTTTAAGTAGCGGCGCTGCTCGGCCGCAAACAGATGCCGGGAAAAGTCACGTCTGATTAATCAATAGTAACGCCGCTAAAGCACTCCATTGGCTTCAAATCGTGAATCGGGGCAAAGGTCAACGGAAGTTTGTCCCTTAAACGAAAGGATCCTCTCTAGGCAGCCCTTCGCTGCTTCAAGCCGAGGATAGGAGGACTTTAGCGACGCTACTGCGCATCCTCGGAAAGACGTATCGCGGTGAGGGGGGAGGAGGAGGAGGTGGTGGCGGGGGAAAATGGCGGACGGCAAAGGAGGCGATGTGAAGCTGAAGCGACCGCGTTTTGACGAAGGTAAACGTGGTGCGCCGTTATTCCTGCCCAACTCATTTTTTTTCCTGCATGTGGGGCTCCAGATAGGACGAGGGGCGAAGTTAGAGGGGGGTTTGGCGCGAGAGTGGTAGGACGGTGGGGAGCCGAGTCTTGAGCGGGTGAATGTTGGAGGCTTCATCGCTTCCAAATGTTTTGCAATGGCCGGCTCAGTTCCTAAGGTTAGTTCCTCTGCCGGCTTAGCCTCTCAGCAACCGAGATTATACAACCTGTTAGTCCTCTCGGGCTGCTCAGCTTGGTCTGCCGGGCGCTCGCCGAGGGTCCGTTTCTTCAGCCTTGCCATCGCCTAAAGGCAGTTGCTGATGCCCAATTTCTAGCGTGCCTTTGTTGTTAGGGGGACGAGTATATGCTAAGTAAGGTCATTTGGGGTTTTTTCACCGCTGGGGAAGGGGTGTCTTGACAGATCTGTTGACATGATAGATTTGCAGACATCAGTATTTCTGAGATGTCGCATTTGTTTCAGAGTGCAGATCTCTATAAATGATCACAGTATCTTAAAGGCCTTTCTGTAATCACAGCATTTTGATCACTATCCCCTTCGTTAACATGGAATTAAGTTTCTAAAGTTGCACTGATTAAAACTCAGATCCTGTACACATGTACCTGTGTATTTTATTAAATTCAGGCTTATTCCTGATTAGGCATATAAAGGTGCGCAGGATAAAGGATGCTGAACCTAAAAGTGCAATGTGATAGTGGCTTGTTTCATTCCCGGTCATCAGTTTGACCAATGATAGTTTATTTTCTACTTTCTCAACATCAGTTAATTTTATATTAGTTACTGTTAAATTGTTAGAGATATGTGGATGTGGATGAAACCATTATATTTGAGAGATTTAATAATTTGTACCGTGATACAATTTTTAAAGAACATATGAAAAAAAATAATACTACATTTTCATAGGAGCTTTTCAATATTTGTTTCTGTCTGTTTATTATTACTGATCAAAGATAATTTTGCTTTCTCTCAAACTGCCAGTGAAATTTCAGATATGTCTGGTATGTGCTTTTTGCCCATTTTATTAGCTAAACCTTTCTAAAACCTGAGCCAGAACCTGTTTTTACTGCCCAGACTCAACCTAAGATCTTAGAAATAGGTGATCTGTAAATATTAGTAAAACATCTGCTATTTGCAGTTCACGTTACTATGGACTGCCTGAGAGAGCTTTTCATTTACCATAGACTGCCAAGAGAAAAAATAAGTGGGTGCTAGATCAAATGAAGCCTGAACTCTTTCTGGAAATAAGAGTGCCAAAACTGAGACTATCATACTTTGGGCATATCATGATAAAACAGGAGGAGTCACTGGAAAAGGCAATAATGGTGGCAGAAGTTGAAGGCAGTAGGAAAAGAGGGAGATGAACAATAATTTTATAAAGGACATAAAGGCCATGAGTTTGTAAGACCTGACCAGCGCTGCTAATTATAGGAGTTTTGGAAGTCATTTATTGATTGCCATAGGTAAAAAGGTAAAGGTTCCCCTTGACAATTTTTGTCCAGTCGTGTTCGACTCTAGGGGGCGGTGCTCATCCCTGTTTCCAAGTCATAGAGCCAGCATTTTGTCCGAAGACCATCTTCCGTGGTCACGGAACGCTGTTACCTTCCCACCGAGGCGGTCCCTATTTATCTACTTGCATTTGCATGCTTTTGAACCGCTAGGTTGGCAGGAGCTGGGACAAGCAATGGGCACTCACTCTGTCGCGTGGATTCGATCTTACCACTGCTTGGTCTTCTGACCCTGCAGCACAGGCTTCTGCAGTTTAGCCCGCAGCGCCACCACCATACCTCACAAGTAATTTAGTGAAACATATCAACAGTAGTTAAGTCTTGCAAAATTCACGGATGCCCTACAAATTCTTTTGAAAACTATCTTATGTTAGATTTTATAGCACAAACAAAAAACTAACTATGCTTCACATCACACATAGTAGCTTAGGCATAAAGGTAAAACTGAAAGGCAGGGCTTCTTCCAGAGGCAGACTGCACACTGAGATGGTAGGCAGTCTTGAATTATCTTTATTTTATATCTTTGTAAGTACAAAAACGAAAGGAAAGAAAGTAAAAAGAGTAAAGGCAGAAGTCTCATGAAACAGTCCAGATTTCTGACCGGAAAGTGCTGACTTAGTAATTAAGGAGATTTCAATTAGTATTGAAGACAGTGTCCATGTTTTTTTATTTGTGAAGTGCTGAATTTATGTATCAGAATATGTGGCAGATTTGAGTCCCTGTGAGGTCTTCTGAAACAGTGCCTCCCCTCCCCTCCCCCACCCCAATTATGGAATTTTGTTTATAATGGTGTTAAAGTTTAGGCCAAGTAACTTTTTGATGGTGTTGTAAATGCTACCTGATTAGTTTGTTATTAGAGATCCAAGGCTAAATCAGGAAAGAAGTCATGCTATTTTTGACTGGTGTGGCCCTTCTGGTAACCTTCACAGAACAGTAAATTATGAAAGAACGTCACAAGTTACAGAGTTCATCCTTGTAAACAGAATATGCACATCAATCTTAACCTAATGATTCATATTTTTAAAACATTGTATGTGTGTCTGCCTGCTAAGTAGATAGATGGGTAAGAGTTTTAGGTTTCTGATGAGTCTTCATTTTGTTCATAATAAAATATGGTCACTACTGAAATTAAAAATGTGTATATGTTTTAATAAATCATAGGTTTGTGTAAGTGGCCTGGATCCAACAATATTGTAGTATTAGCATAAGGTTCATTGGCTCTAAATTTAATACAAGGAACTATTTCAGTGCAGTTTTCCAGTGTTCGATATAAGTCCTATATAACTGCCTGAGAAGATCCCAAGTTATTCTAGTACAGACCTATTCTAGTCCAACATTGTGTTCAGACAATAGTCAGTAGGCTGCCTGTAGGAAGCAAAATAGGCATGTAATTACACCCCACTGTGCATTACCCAGCATATTGCCTCTGATACTGGAGACATACAGCCATCCTAGTAGCACTAATCTTGGTGAGTTCTGCTTTCTAATGTTGCCCAGGTCTGTATTGTCTCTTATATTTCCATTTGTCCAATTGTTGATTTTAACACAACTACAGTAATAAGATTTTTTTCCTGCTAGCATTGTACTGGCATCAAACATTAGTATAAAAAATAAATATGACTGGGACTTACGGTATTTCCTGATAAAAATGCTCAGTATAACCATGGATTAAGAAATTTACAACATTCTAATGTTATTAAACTTGTTCATTATTTTGTTTTGCACTACTTTATTCTACTAAACATGAAATTGATCAGGGTTTAAGTAATTATTAATTTTATTATTCTGCTCTTTGTGAAAGGTATTGTACTACCTGGACTTTATTGTAGTACAATAAGGTAAATAATATCTGATAGTAAGGATGAGTAATTACCTAGAACATTTATTTATTTATTTATTTATTTATTTATTTACTTACTTACATTTTTATCCCACCCAACTAGTAGCAAAGCTACTTACTACCCTGGACAGCAAACACAACCAAATATACCAATAATCAAAAGCATTTAAAATATAGGTGAGAAAAACACAAAATCCCATGGCCATGATATATGAGAACCAATGGATGCAATAATCTGACAGGCCCATGAGCTTCAGACAAACAAACAAAAAATCACAGGAGGCTGTATAAATGTAAGTGATGTATTCTTAGACCTCACTTCTTCAATAACCATCTCTATAAGCCATTGCATGTTTTTTACCTACTAGACAAGTCCTCTAGATTCAGCCCTCCTAAAAGAAGTTACCCACTGTTGAAATAAGACTACGAATTCTGCGGCAGTTTAGTCCAAATGTGGCATTAAAAAGTGTAACATTTCAAACATTAGATTTCTAGAATTCAGGACAAACACAGTATAAATGAGAACCCTTCAGAGCTGAACATTAAAAAATTCCAAACAGATTTATCTGTATATTACATGCTCTGTCTTGATCTGACTGACCCTGCATTTTCTACTGTGGTGTCACACAGCTCCAAGATGTAAAGATTTTTGAAACTGAAGTTTGTTGTTGTTGTAATAATTCATCAGTTGTGTGATTAGAGGTCCTTTCACTATATGTCTATGTCCTTACAGTGTGCTCTGTATAAACAGTTGTGGAGGTGCTGACACTGTAAGTGCAAAAGTCTCCTCTGCATAACAGTGCTTTATGAGGTTGCTGCTCCCATCAGTCCACTCAGTAAAAATAGCTCATCTTGGTAAGTTGTTTCGACTTCACCAGGACCTGAAGAAGAGGCAGAAAAACCTGTGAAAACTAAGACTGTTTCTTCCAGTAATGGAGGGGAAAGCTCGAGTCGCAGCGCGGAGAAGCGGGTGGCTGAGGAAGAGGCCGAAGACTTCTCAACAAAGCCTGCTCCTGCCAAAATGTCCAAGATTGGGTTTGCGATTGGCACACAAATTGCAAAGAAACCACCTGCAATATCCATCAAACTTGGAGCAAATGTAAGATCTTGAAAACTATTCTTGTGAATGGCAAAATTGTACTCTTCATTTTAAAAAAAAATTAGTCAGGAGGAGAGATGAGCACAAACCATTGGTTTGGCAGTTTGTGCTGGTTTGGCCAAGGACTGAACAGGTGTTCTGAGGTTTGGGGCCCATGCCGTCTGGCATAGGGCCACTTTGAGGCACTACACTAGCTTCCCTGCCCCACCTCTTGAAGACAGGGCAGGGACGCAGAGGGTGCAGGACACTGAACCAGTGGTTCATGCTCACCTCTAGTCAGGAATCTACTGGAGATTGTAAACATTGATTTCACGAGCCTTAACTGATTCAGAAATATTAACTGTCACAAATGCTTGATAATTTTCAGAAAGTATTGGTGAATGTAGTATTTCCTTAGAACACTCTTAGCTGATTATTTCAACTCTGATATTATTATTATTATGCAGTATTGAGAGAGGTACCTATTGCTTGACTAGGAGCAAAATAATATTACAGTTTTTTAAAAACTTTCTTTGATAAGATGCATACACATTAGCTGTATAGTCTAATAAAGGTAAAGGTTCCCATTGACAGTTGTTCAGTCGTGTCCGACTCTAGGGGGTGGTGCTCATCCCCATTTCCAAGCTGTAGAGCCAACGTTTGTCCATAGACAGTTTCTGTGGTCATGTGGCCAGCACAGCTAGACCCGGAATGCCGTTACCTTCCCACCGTGGTGGTACCTATTTATCTACTCGCATTTTTACATGCTTTTGAACTGCTAGGTTGTCAGGAGCTGGGGCAAGCGGATTCAAACTGCTGATCTTTCGACCTTGCAGCCCAGAGGCTTTGCGGTTTAACCCACAGTGCCACCATGTCCCATTATATAGTCTAATACTTAAACATAAATTGAAGATACAAGTGTTCATTAATCAAGATCTCAACATGGTGGTGATAGCAATATTTTGTCCTCTTCATTGGTAGCAGCAACGTGATAATTATAATTTCAGGTAGATATAATATTGCCCCGTTTGGTAGTCAGTTAGTAGTCCCATAGGGGCTTTCAAAGCAATAAAACAAATGTTCCAAAATGCAACAACTAAACAGATTAAAAATTCACAGCATTGTGAAAGAATTAACCATGTATCCAACACTGCTTGTAAACTTCAGAAAACAATAAGCTGTTTGCCAGCTATTGAAGCAATAGCCTTGAGGAGGGCACTCTATAGGAGAAATTACTGGAAAAGGGCTGTCTCCAGTCACCTTTGTCATACTTACTTGAAGAAGAGCCTTTGATGTAGATAATGGTGCTCTTAACAGATTGAAATAGAAGAAATCCTAAACTATGCTAGACTAGTACATCTGATTTTTTTTTTCAGTGTCTGACTTTCTGTCCAAATTGAACTCCTTTGTTCACCATATAGCAGAGAGGATAGGATGGAATGCTGCTTTTTGGAAACAGTCCCCAGTCCTTTTTTGGGGGGTGGTCAGGGAGCCCATTTTCAGATCCTTTGATTGCCAAGACCAGTAGCTCTTGTGTTTCAAGTAAATTCTGCACTATGAGAAGAGATGTGTTTGAAATTATTGATCTGCATTTACATTCTTGGCCACAATAACATATAGCCTTCCTTTCCCTGTAGAAACCTAAAGAACCTACTCCAGCTCCAAAAACACTTTCTGTAGCAGCAATCTTCAATGAAGATGAAGATGTAAGTGAATAACTTATAATAAAGATGTGTTATGTTGTCTGGCTAAAACTAATTACAGGATGGAGATCTCACGTGTGTTCCTAATGCATTACTCTTAAAATTGAACTAAATTGCAGAATGTGTCAATGTCCTTTTCAAAACCTACAGTACGTTTGAATGCTTGGCTGCCCAGCTGTTTAAGAATTCTGGCATTTCCCTTGTCTTTACACAGGACTAAATAGTATACGAAAATAAAAAGTTTTTCTAGTTCTTGACTTGATACTCCCATTTGTACTTGCTGGGATGATCGTCTTTTCAGTCTCTTATGAGAAACTCATCAGTACTGCTATATGAGTGTTTAAGTAAAAACAGGTGATGTGAATTTCTGATCCTGGCCTTCTGCTTCTAAACATGATTGTAGATATAGAAGAAATATGAAAGGTATATATGTGTGATTTTAGGGAGGACATAAAAATGTATAGTAGGAATGATTGGGCGGGTTCAGTTTGAGGAACCCGAGAATGAAAACAAAGGCATGAGATCAGATCCCCCTCCCTAGTCTACATCTAGTTGTAAGGCTATGCTTGCCTGCTTCACCAGTACAAATACAGAGCGTAAACTTTAGATTAGATGAGGCTTATAATGACACTGACAGTTTGGTTATAAGAAACATGAATTTCTGATTTAAAAAAATGCTTATGTTCTCTTTGTGACTAGAGTGAACCTGAAGAGATGCCTCCAGAAGCTAAAATGCGTATGAAGAACATCGGAAGGTAGGGTAGCTCTTACTATTGTAGAGAAAGAAGTGTATTAAGCAGTAGGAATCAGAGAACATCCAGTTAGAACTCATGTATAAAAAAGACACATCTCAAGATGCTGTAAAATGATGCCATTGTTTTAAAATCTTGATGAGTTTCAACCATACTGGAGACCAACTAATCATTTATTGGTAAGGTGGCCTGGAGACTCCTAACAAAAAATTCTATTGTCTACCCCTTTAAAAAAAGCCCAAGAGTATTTGCAAGCTGAAACACATTGGGCATTTTAAGCAATAAACATTTTACTGTGTCTTGAGTCTTACTTGTCCTGTAAGTAAGGCAGGGAAAGAAGAAAGTATGTTCTTCTGTATGTTAGTTGCCTAGAAGTATATAGATGATGAAAAATATAAAACCTTTATACTGTACTAGTTCTGCTTTCTCCCACAGCAGCAATTTAAAAACTGTTGCAATTTTTCTTAGTTACAACCAGAACTATTTGCATTTCCTTTCTTTCTTGTTCCCCATATCATATTTTCTTCCTCACTGTATTTGGATTTCGTTTCTTAGTAGAATATTTTTGAAACAGATGCTATTCTTCTTAATCATAGTGATTCAAAACCTGAAGTCTTATGGAGGCTCATATAGGAGAAGCAGCGTATATGCTGGAGAGGCTGTAACAGTTAATTATGGAGATAGGTCTTATCACACAAAGCTGTTGTCTACTGAGATCATTGGTTCAGTATTCTATGTCTGTTTAGACTAACAGCAGCCCTTCAAGGTCACACATGGAAATCTTTTGCTGCCTTATCTGAAGATGCCACTGCCTGGACCTGTATTTGTTTCATGACAAAGTATCTGCTCCATCTTTTCCAGGTCTACAAGAGTATGTTAGAAACATTAGGAACCCTGATAATCCTTTCTTCTCTGTTAAATTCTAGTGAGTCACTTAATGTCTTACAGTATCACATTAGGCTAAAATCAAGTAGTAAGTTGTAGCTAGAGTAGGCCTATTGAATCAGTGGGGATTTGGTGAGTCAGCTTCTCCATAGGTTCCATTTGTTCAATGGTCTTACTATAGTTGTGATTTACTACTAAATTTCAGCCATCTTGTGAATATGTTGGAAGCAGACTTTTTAAAAGTGTTTCTCAGTGGCATAGGAGAAAAACTTCATACCATTCCCCCGTTTGAGTATAATTCTGGAAATAATTTTTTTGAATTTGTCTGATTACTAACCTTGGGAAATGAAAAATGTGATGGCATTTTGGTTTTTCTCTAAGCCAGTCTCTGGATGTTCTCACTGGGTATAGTTTGTAGACTAACAAGCTTAACTATAAAAACAAAAAGAAAACAAGAAGTATTGTGGAATCTTAACATAACTAATTTATTTCAGGATGAATTTTCATGCTTTGCAATCTATTTTTTGGGCAAATGAAGCATAGGTTTACATACGGTGTACAAGGTGGTGGGAACCAAATGTGAATAAAGGAGAGTGGATACGGGGCAAAGTGGAATGACAGTTGCATATTAATCTCTGGTATAAGCTCCCTTATCCACACTTGGTCCCTCCTTCCAGGTACGCTGTATAGAAAATTGTGGGGCAGATATTTGATTCAATATTGTGTATTGTGTGATGATGCTTTTATTTTGTTGTTATCAGAAACAGAATTACAATGGCTGTCTCTCTAAAAGCATGTGCATTAAGGTTTTTAGACCTCATCTGTTATATTTGTAAAGTTAGCCAGTTGCTTTTGTTCATTTTTCACAGGGATACTCCAACTTCAGCAGGACCAAATTCTTTCAACAAAGGAAAGCATGGATTTTCTGACAACCAGAAGCTATGGGAACGGAATATGAAATCCCATCTTGGAAATGTCCGTGAACAAGATGATTAGTTGTGATCTGATGGCTGGGGAATGGGGAGGCCATGATATTAAAGGAACAGTTTCCTTTTCTTTTTTTTTAAAGAGTGGTCTAAGGCTATTTTGGGTGCCACTTTTAAAAGTTTCTAGTGGTGCACAAAAATGAGTTTAAAAGTAGAGGTAATTTATGTTTTGTATACAAATTTCAAAGCATTTGCTAATTTTGTAGCTTCGTGCAATTAATTTCACAAGGTTATGGAAAATAAAGTAATTGGAAGTGGTAACATTTTAAAGAATGTTCTTTTTACAACTCTTGTATGAAGACAGCGACAATTAAAGTTAAATGCTGCTACACTCAACTTCCAGTTCCTCCTCTGTAACAAGTCAGCTGCTTGTTTCCTTAAAGCTCCTTTTACAGAGTAAAAACACCACACTGGAAGTTGGATTTAATCAGCATAAAACCTGTGAACTAGACTACTGCAAAAACAATTCAGTACTTTTAACCATCATAAACTAAGACTTCTGGCTGTGGTAGCTTAGTTCTGTATTCCTGTTTTCAAATTCTGTGTAATTTCTCCGTAGCCTGTTTCACTCCTAGAAACAGGGTTTGCGTGTTTATCAATATTAGAACAGAACAAAAATTCATAACAGGTAAATCAATATTTTTGGTGTTTTTGTAATCATGAGTCTTGACCAATGCTTGTTACTGTATTTTTGTTGCTTTTAGTGAGATTTAGGCAATAGTACACAGGCATTGCCAAAAGAGATGATTCTGTTTCATGATTTAGTTTGGTTGCAATATATTCCATAACCTCATAAAATGATCAGAAGCCACAAACAAATAAACCAATGGTAGCTTATTGAGGTGCAGAAATTTAGAAATGTGCTTCCATAATTTCCTAGTTTTAGATTCTTGAAGAGCCTTTTCCTTATATTTTTAATTAAGGACACTATGGCTGAAATCCTGTCCACACAGCACTTCCCCATGTAAGACTGATTTTTTTTCCTCCAGTAAAACCATTTCTTACTCCCATGCCCTGAAGGTCCCAAGGTTCCCATGGAATCCCTTTGGGATCTCATTAGGGATTGGTGCAAATAAGGAACTTTAATTTCAAAAACTTACCCACAGTAAAGTCATCCTGGTTTGTGGGTGGTGAAATTAGAGACTCCCATCCCTCCCACATGGCTTTCTGATGATCAAATGGATTCTGTAGGAGACTTGGGACCTCAGGGTAGGGTATTAGATAAGTTTTGTTTCTGAAAACCTGCTGCAGCTGATGACATCATTAACCTTACATGGAATAGCTGCATGAATAGGATTCCAGCCGTTCAGATATAAAATGATTATTAAACCTATATTAGTATTGCTATTAAATAGTATTTGATGGAACATGAATAATTTCACATTTTTATTCCTGTCTGTTCTACACTTAGCATTACTTACACAAGGTTGATGGGGAATTACTTTTAGCAGTAAAACATTTATAGCAGAGAAAGTCAATTCTGTTAGCCCGAATCTATCTAGAATCTTATAAATATTGCTATTTCCCAATATTTACCATTGATATTTATTACATGATATTTCTTCAGCATGTTTTATCTTGTTGGGATTAGGTAGCATCAGCAGCCCCTTTTGCTAGGTCTAGTGGAGTTAGATAAACACATCAGAAATAGTATATTTGTCCAAATTGCCTAAGTATTTGGTAAAACTGGAATTTGTAGGTCTATTGTGGAGCCTGGGGGAATATTGTAAACATGATTCAGATCACCTAACGTCTTTGAGTAAACCTTATGCTAAAGCTGAAGGTGGCTGGTGAAGGCAAATTGCATCTTAGTTTTCTTTTTAAATTTTAGAAGAACTTAGACCATGTGTACTTTTGTGTTTTAAATTCTAGATATTTTTGTATTTTGATATTTGTATGTGATTCTTTTTCCTTCACAGTTCAAAATTTGTTGCTTATATTTTCTTTAACATCTTTGCTATAAACATAAGAAATGTCAAAGTTAGTTCTTTGTAGCTGTAGTGGTTTAACTACTTGTGAAAATTCAAGACTTCAAAAAGATAGTAGAGTTATATTTTTGACTCATTTGAAACTAGTTGCATAAAGCCATTAACTGACCTTTATATAAGGAGAAAAGAGCATGTTACTAGTAATAGTTTACATGCCAAGAAAAATAAACCCTTCAGTCTATTAGTGCCTTCTTAAAACTTATGACGAGATGCTTGGACCTTTAATCTCTGGGCAGTTAATTATCCTGTTTTAATATATTCTTCGTTTCAGAATCTTACTTATTTTCAAAGCAAGAAAAATATTACATGCACCCTGTAACTCAGGCCTAAAATTACTATTCTCTTGAAGTTTCACAGTTGTAGTAATAAGAATGAGGATGAAGGGAGATTTTTGAGTATTTTCCATGATGCATAAATTCAAGAAGAAGCAAAAAGTGGGATCCAAAAGGTGTAACTATTTCTTGAATGTTGTCTGTGCTGATGTTGTATACTCTTAGGCATGAATTCTAGCTGCCAAGGCTAGTATTTAAGCATAAAAGCCTGAAAAGTAAAACTAAATTACATGTCAAGTTTATGTATTGTACACAAAAGAAGTCATTTTATACATAAATTTATCAAGACAAGTGTGAGAACAAATCTCTCTCTAAAAACCCCAAAAGCTTGACCTATAGTGCTATAACTTTGTGCACTGAATTTTTTTCTCTCTTTCAGGTTGTAGGCTTAATCAGATGAAATCATCTGTACTTTGATAATGGATTAGACCCAGCCTGAATTATTCTTGGAGTTTCCCCACTGATATCAGTGTGACCTAACTTAGTCTTCCATTGGCCTGAATCCACTCTGTAATGCTACTGAGTCTGTTCTAGATTAGATTGCCAATTAGATTTAGATTGTTGAATTTAATGGGTCTATTATAAATTTGACTAAGTTAGAGCTGACGGATACGAACCACCTATAGTTAGAATTTTTGCTGTTGATGATAGGATATGAGCATCTTAACATCACCATTAATAACACAAGGTTTGCTTATAGTAACTTGAACTTCTGCATTTATATCTGGTTTGAAAACAAGACCTACATCCAGTGTCACACTATATCCCTCACTCCTGTTAAAAAAAACTGGCTCAGGGTGCTACCTCTCTTGTCCAAAACTGGGTGTCTACAGTGGAAAAGAGGACATTGCTCTCTTCCACCTGATTCTCCAAGAAGTCCAGCATTAGATTCTGCTCTGTGATACTAAGGAGATATGAGAAGTACTGAAATGCATAATGTATCTTCATTACAGAAATAATCATTGATCAGACTCCCTAGCCCATCTGTTTTACCAGTACTTTGGAAAGCTGATGACTGTGCCATTGCACCATTGCCTTTGCAAAAGGTAGAAACTATTGTCCTACTCTGAGCCTTACTGTCACAACTCTCTTCAGTATAAAACAGTATTTTCACTGCTACCCTATTACATAGCTTAGCTATTCCTCAGCTGGCTATGTGAATAATACCTTAAGCCCCTAAGGTCATTGGGGCCATGACATTATTCACATAACTGGCCCAAGGAGAATTGCTAGTGCCCTTCTTTTCTACCCTCTCCCAATGAGTGTTGTGGTGGGTGGCATGTGGAAGCAGCAGCATTTCTCTTCGTGCACCAAGTGATTGAGAAAGCTTGCACCAATGTATCTTGTAAGCACTAGGATTGGACAGTTGTGAAATTTTTGTTTCGATTGTATATTGAATCTGCCAAGGAGTAAAGCCCAGCTCTCACCCCCCACATGCGGTCCCAAATCAAAAATAATCATCTCAGTTAATCATTCTGAAGTCTGGCTTTTTTTTCATTTGTTTTAGATGTTGGACGAAACAAATCAGGGAGTTGTTAAAATGAATCTAGTGGCTGATATTAAAAAATCATTGTGGAAATTCCTCTCAAGGAAGATCTATTAAACTCACATTGGAAGATAAAGAATTTTTGTTCTGGCAGGTTGTTTCAGTATCTTAATTTTTACTGTTTTAGATTTTTTTAGTCATTCTCTGTGTTGACTATTTCTTTGTCTTTATACTGGTAATTTTTTTAAGGACCTTATATCAGATTTAAAAAAAAATAAATTTAAATCAAAGAAACATTATTTTAAGAAATGCAGCCATTGGCATTGTACAATGATGCAGGTCAGTGGTAGAAAGTTGCTGGCTTGTGGATGGTTAGCCATAACTATCTAGCTGGATATAATGGGGTGAATTGTGCCAATATGGTGGATTCCTGCACTTTTCAGAAGTGCTAGAGATAGGGGTGAAATGGTTACTGGTAGTGAGACTAAAGTTTTTAGTGTGGCCATTTCTCCAGTAGAGGAGTGTTTGCTATGCGTTCGTTGTATAAGCTCTAGCAGCTGCCAGGAATCTAGGATTATTTTGAGATGCAACATTTCAGATGCCCCAGTTGCCACCAGAAGTGACACCCCCAGCCTGATTTTCCTAATTACACTCTCCATCCATAAATGTTGTTCCCTCTCCTATTTTCCAGAAAGCTGGTAGCTGGTATAGGTCTAGTCAAGAACATTAAAAATCCTGTTTATAGAAAGAAGTCCCGTTATAATTTCCATTACAACAAGTTGTCTTTCTATAAACAGAAAGCATTATTTCAGTGAAGATGAAAAAGTTTTACTCAGTCATAACTGAACAGTATGCTCACTGAAGCTAAGAATACAACACAATAGTATTCTTTAACCTTCTGACCTTTATTTTAAGCAAAGAGAAGTAAAACAGAAAAATTTAAACCCGTAAAATCTAATACCTGTTGTCATATATAACAGTTTTATCTAGAATGCTTTAACCATTAGATGGGTCAAAGCATGAACTGGATTGCATCTATGTGCAATAAACATCATAGCATGTTAAGAAGTAGTAAATACTTTCATTGTTCAGAGTTAAGATTAATCATCTCCTGGTCTTAAAGTATCATTGGTACTTCATGGTCTCTCTGATTCACACCTATGGGAAGACCATTCAAACAGCTCCAGCCAAAATCCAAATAATGGACGTTGGTTGGAGGGCAGGCAGATTGTTGAAACCAGCAGGTTCATGCTCTGGTGCAAGAAAGATGTCTACACACAAGTTAGCAATGTTAGCTGTAATAAAGTCCTTTAAGGCATTCATAAGATCATAGAATCGTATAGAATAATTTAGTTGGAATGGGCCTATTCAAGACAACGATCATAGGCAAAGTAGTATAAGTGGCTGCAGACCATACCACCGTGTATTACATAAACAGGATGGTGAGCATTCAATGTCTCTTCTGTATTTAACAGTTCAACTATGGGAATAGTGTGTATAGAGGCACATCTTTCCAATATCCATACATGTAGCAAGAGAGGACTACTGGACAACCAGTCTTCTAAGCAGACAGAAAACCCAGACTTACAAATGGGTACGGTCCTCAAGAGCGTTCAAGGATTTTTCAGCCATCGGGAATTGCCCAAAAGTGGATTTGTTTGCTGTCATAAGCAACAGGAAACACAATATATACTGGTCATGGGAAGGTTAGGGGAAGGACTCACTAGATGTCTTTACAACTTGTTGGTCAAGGAGATTCCTTTACCTCTTCTCACCAATTCCCTTGCTACACAGAAAAACAGTGAAAGTTCAGGAGAAAGCCAGTGCAGTTCTCATTACTCCATGTAATGAGGCTTGGTTTGCAATTTTGACGCTGATGACAACAGATATTTACCAATTACCAACTACTCCAGACGTAATAATGCAGAACAGAGGTACTGTCTGTAATCCAGACCTAGCCAGGCTGAAGCTGACAGTGTGGAGAATTCTTCAGCGGAAAAGAGGATTATGCTAGAAGCCAGAAAACTGTCAACTAGACAGAAGTATAAATACAAACGGAAAAAAATGGTGTATTTTGCCAAATCAGTAGAAGAATCTTACAAATGCCTACTTCGCATACTGTCTTGTCTCTTTTTGCCTTAGGGCTTAGCCAACCAATGAAGTTACCATTAGAACTGATGACCACCTCAGATTTAGTGCTATTATAAGACTGTATGTTTGATTACAATAACATTAACCTAGGAGAACAAGTGAGTTATGCGCTCTCAGGTATGACCTATGTCTCCTGTAATTCCATAGAAACAAGGTGACATTTTTTCATGACATCTTTTCTGCTGAAACTAGTTTGACTTTCATCATAATAAAATCATTACATTAGACATGAGGATCTTCTATGCCTCATGAATGAGGCAGTTCCAAAAGTCCAATAAGCTATTCAGTCTGTCTAAATGGATAGTGAACACTGTTACCCTATCTAACCAGTTAAGAGAAAAGGTCAGTACCTTCAACTTTGAAATTACATTCAACTAGAGCAGTTGCTGCATCCACAACATTGCAGAGAGGAATTCAAATGGCCGATACCTGTATAGAGCAGCAACATGCACCCAACCATTGAAGTTCTTTAAACATTATAGGGTGAACATCAGGGCAAAACTTGAAGCATCATTTGGCAAAGCTGTCATGTCTTCTATTGGTATTGCATCCAACCAGCCTGTAAGTTAGCTTTCCGGTGACCCATCGGTGTGAATTGCAGAACCCATGAAGAACAAGTTGCTTATCTGTCACTGTAGTTCTTCAAGTGGTCATTATGAATTCACATAACAACCATCCTCCCCTTGGTCTACCACACAAGTTTTTTTTTCTATCAGTGGGTGAACTGAGGATTAATTGCACAATAGCATACAGAATATATAAAGCCTGGGGGGGTTGGTGAAAAAAGTCCGTTTAGGTTATGCAAATTATATATTACTGGCAGAAAACAGTGGTGACTTGAAGTAACTCTTAATAAAGGTGAAAGATGACAGTATAAAAACAGGACTGTATTTGAATATTAATAAAGGAAAATTCCCAGCTGCAGAATTTTGTCAATAAAGAAAATGAAATTGTTAAAAATGTCCATCTTGGTTGAGACATAAGTCCAAACAGCAGTCACGAAGAGGGTAGACTTGGAACGGCAGCTATGAAGTTAACTAGAAAAGATCCTGAAGTGTAAGCATGTGTGACTGGAAACCAAGGTGAAGATAGTCTAATCTATATTATGATGTTCCAAATGATAGTGTACAGATGCAAAACATGGACAAAGAAAGCTGACATGAAAAAAAATCAATTTGGATTAAAATGTCTAACAGATACTGTAGATTGCCAGAAAGACAAAGAATAATCACTAGATCACACCAAGCCTATACTGTCTGTGACTACTGCCGCTACTCTGTCAGTCTGGATGAAAAAAATGAGGCTATTTTATTGTACAAATTGTGAGAAGAGAAAAAGCCTGAAAAGCAATAGTGGTGAAAAAACTCAAAGACAGAAGAAAAAAAAAGAAGATAGGATATGAGATGGATTGACTCAATGGCCAAATTCCTATTGCTTAATGTAGTAAATTTCTCTAAAGTAGAAACACAGAATTAATGGGGATTTGGTGAATCAACTCATTTGTAAGTTCAGTTGATTCAAATGGGCCTACTCTTAACTAACTTACTGTGATGAGTAAGGTCCATTTGAATCAATGGAACTTAGGGGAGTTGACACACCAAACTTCCAGTGACTCAGTTGGCCTATTCTATTGCAGCTTACTAAAGAAACAAGCAGGATTTTGGCTAATAAGGCATGACATGGATTTTACAAGAGCTAAGCAGGGTTGTTAATGGCAGTGCCTTTTGGAGGTCACCAATTCATAGGATTGCCATAGGCTGGAAGGGACTTGAAACCACATACCACCCATATATATACCCAAATTAAATCAAACTATTCTTATTTCAGTAAACTGTACTTTGATAAGCTATTTGTCAAAAATGTGTAGAAAATAAAGACTCAATATGATTATTATGTTCTTTATATAAGAAGGTTCAAAGCGTTTGTTTTTCTAGGCTGTTTTACAGACTTGGAAATGCAAAAATTAGTTTTTTAAAAGAATTGTGGATCTAACATTACAAACTATACAGTAACACATAATAGGGAGTAGCTAAGTGCATGACCCAATAAACAGTTTGCTGGGCAAAATCCAGCATTGTGTGAGTAGACCCCAACTTGCACAAGGGACTTTCCTTCCCAAATCTGCAGAAGGGTTTTCCCACCCTTCTGGACTGGAGTTTGATAGCACCTAGAGGAAGAAGTCACACCCCTTGTCATTACACTGATGGAACCATTCTGTTGGCAGAAAAAAAAACCATATGATGTGCTACCCAACAATAGACTATACTTTTGCATTTTACTCTGAAGGGGCCAATTTTTTGTGTATGTACTTTCAAATCATGTGCCTTGCTAATAAGCAACATTTTAATCCATTGTTCTCAAGATGGACATTTATACAATAAGTAGAACACTATGAAAGCCTATGGGAGTCAAAATATAAGTGCATTTACTTATGGTATACAAAACATTTCTGCCCTACTTCATTCTTGGTTAGTTTCCTGAAATGAAGCATAATTTCACCAATTTATACATCAAGCTTACAAATGTCCTTATTTCATGATGTGATATCATGAATTACATTTTATGATATATTAAATAAAAAAAGCTAGAATAGTTAGTGCAAAAATGTACATCTCCTTGAAACTAATCAGCTTTCCTATAAAATGCTGTAATTTATTAGTTTGAGCTACCAAAGGATCATAATTGGTTACAACGTAGAGTCTATGTCAGCTGTTTCCTTATGTGGAAAGCTTAATAGATCATAATATAGTACTGTAACTATATGTGTTCAGACCAAAAATGCTATGCAGAGATATAACCAAATAAGCACACCAGAGTCAGTCTTGGCATCTTGTACAGTCATTCCCATGAGCTGTTCCAAGACTACCGTATTCATCTGTATCAGTAGCAAGTTTGTAGTGTACATACTTAGATCACCTTTCTTGTTCATGTATGAAATTGAACAGCAAGTATAACAGAATTTTAAAATAAATGACACAACTCTTTGGTATCACAAACTATCTTATAGTGCATAACAACTGTATAAAAAAAAAACAAGCAGTATGAAGAAAAAATACGTTCTACTTCATACCTACCACTATCACACAAATGACTTTATTTTTAGATTTATTTTTAAACTAAGTGATTACAACTGATGCAGTAGTCTTAAGAAAAGTCCACAACTTGTTTTCTTCAGTTTTAATCACAGAAGAAGTATAATACATTTGAGATATTGAAAACTGGGTTCAGAAGTTCCTGTATTGTAGATGTCCAGTCAGACAGTGAAAAGTCTGAAAAGTGGCATGCAACTTCATAGCCAAGGTCATCATCTTCTGTATTAACAAATTGTTGTATTCATTCCTGATCAGAAACATGCTCCACCTCTACTTCTACAGTCTGAATAGCTTCTGTCACCTCAGTCATTTTCTGTCCTTGCTGTGCTAATACATAATTGACCACCTGCATGATACTTTGGTCAGAAAGCGTGGAAACTGTGGTACACTCTTCAGTAGCCGCAACAGCATCAAGTGCTTCTTCAGCCACTACTACTGTCTCAAGCTCTTCACTACAAACCTCTGTTTCTTGTTCTGGTACATCAGACGTTAAAATACTGATGGCATGCTCAACTTGTGTCCCTTGATTATGAAACTGAAGTGTGTCCTTTTCCAGCATAATTTTACAGGGTACATAATCACGGTGGAACTTGGTCATATGCTTTCGCAAGGTACGAGCGTCTATGTATGCTTCATTGCATACTGGACAAACGTAAGGCCTCTCTCCAGTATGCGATCTCACATGGCGCTTTAAAGATCGTGCATCAGCCCAAGCCACTCCACAGGTCAAACATTCAAAAGGCTTGACTCCTATTTAACAACGCACAAAAACAAAGATGTTACTAACTTCAGAACATCTAAGAAAAGCCAACACTAAATAAAAAGTAATAAAAATAAAAAATAAATAGACAAAGCAAAAAGCAAAGCGTGCTGCTTTTATACTGTCCCCTAGCGTTTAAAGCACTCTCTGGGCGGTTTACAATTTAATTATGCAGGCTACACATTGCTCACCTCCGTGAGCTGGGTAGTCATTTTAACAACCTCAGAAAGATAGAAGGCTGAATCAACCTTGAGCCGGCTACCTGGGATTGAACTCTGGGTTGTGAGCACAGTTTTGACTGCAGTATAGCAGCTTAACCACTGTGCCATGAGGCGCCTGTTAAGCATAGCAATTTAGACCCTGTGATTACAATATAAGACTCTCACTGATACTGGTTTATCACTATTGTCCAATTTGAGATTTTTGGTTTTTTTGGGGGGGGGGTTTGGTTATTTTTATGAACTCTAGAAAGTTTCACAGAGTCAAAAGTATGTGGGAAGTACAGTGTCTGCTACAAATTTGCAGATGGAAGAACAGGTGTTCAGATTTCACAGAGTAGTTCTATTTATTTCATTTAGTCTTCGATTGCTGTCTTTTGTATTTATGCACACACCATTGGCAAGTAGCTTAGATTTTGCACAACATTACAGCAATACTGAATGAAATAATTTCTCCCTCACAGTTAAAGTAATTTTTATACTAAATCACAGCCTTTGTCCATGGCAGTATTATACAGATAAAATTTGTTCTATTTACCTTCATGATTATTCATGTGTCTTCTGTATTCTCGCAGCTGGGTGAATTTTCTTCCACAGTGTTCACATATACGCTCCAAATTCTGCTTTGCTCTCCCTTTCTTTCCATGAGTAGCCTTCTTAACATGTCTTCTGTACAAAGCCTTCTCATAGAATTCTTTGCCACATACATTGCACCTAAAAAAGAACAGGTTTCAAGAACAGGAAACTCCTGAAAGTGTAGCTATTGTAACAATATCTATTGCAGGCTGTTTTAATTTAGTTTCTTTAACAGTTTGGTACTAGAAAAGATTTTACAGTTGTTATCTCTGAAAGTGAAAACAAAGATGGTGTGATCTGTTGATAAAGGCCTATCAATGTTTCCAAAATTGCTCACAGACATCCATTTTTCAAATGTAATTTCCTCCTCATAATTTATGGCTTCCAAGTAGGATATGCTAAAATAATTCTTCTACCGTGTTTCCCCGAAAATAAGACAGGGTCATTACTATCTGAGTATTCTCACCTTACACAAGCTAGGTTGACTCACCTGTAAGGATCAGTAACAGAATGAGATTTCACATGAGAATACCAATCCTTCTTCCAACTATAGCACTTCCCACAAACTTGGCATTGGAATGGCTTTACTCCAAGATGCTTGTTCATATGCTGCCGCAGATCCCGAGGCTCATAGAAACTTTTTTCACATCTGAAGTGAAATGGCACACAATTATGTACAGTATTTTGTACTTTGATAAAGAATCCTGCAGCGGAACATTATTAAGATGCTGCCGTGTGTCTGTATTCAAGTGTTTTGTTTCATGTCTAAGAACAACCTCTGAATACACAAGATGGGAGACAATAGCAAGAATCAGATTAGTGTTCATGTAAGGTTTGTATAATTTGTTTCAGTTAATTGTGGCTTATTGACAAGATGCTAAGGTGTGTCTTGCTTGCAAGTGTGGTCACACTTCCAATTGCTTAACCAAGATCTGTGCTAGCACTTCTCAGTTAGTCACAATTAGCTGTGGCAAATTACACTAACTTTAGTTTAACACCAATAGGAATATGCAATTTGGATTTTTTGTATTCTAACTTCCTGATTTTCTCAAGAATTCCCTAGGCAGAATTCTGTGAGCTCAAGGCCACAAACTCACACTCATGGGCACCTGTATTTAACAGATTTATTTCAAACTAAACTAAACCTGTTAAGTCATTGAAGTGTCACTATATTTTGTTGCTATGTTTTCCCCTTCTGTTTTGCCAACATGCTAAGTCAGACTAACACGGCTGCTTCTTTGGAAGCTTAGTGACTATTGGAAGGGGAACCTGAGGGAGAGGGGATTGGCATTTTAGACAACATGACTGGCTGGAACCCTAAAACAAAGTGCTCCACAATGCAACATTCCACTGCAGGTCCCACTTGTTAAAATTCTGAATAAAACTAAATACTGAAAAACAAATCTAAAGAAAGTGACCACTGATTTCCTCTATGCCTTTTACAAAGTGTATGTTCTTTCAACAACAGAAACAGTTATTTCCTTACCCACTTTGAATCTTCTTCACTATTAGGAACACAAGGATTCTTTCGGATACCCAGTAAGATTTAACAAAGCTACCTTTAAAACATACAGGTTATAAAATGTATTTATACTCACTGGGTGCACTGATATCCACGAATTTCAGGTTTTGGCTGGTGTTTCTTTATGTGTTTACTAAGTCCTGAAGCTCTATGGAAAGACTTTCCACAATGTGGGCAAAAGTATTTTGATTCTCCTGATGAAATAAAGAGTATCAATGCCTTTAATGAATAAGTCATAGGAATAATCACATTCAACTTAAGGCAGAAGTTGTATTACTCATACATAAGAGTAAGAAACAATGCTTCAAAAAAGCCTAGCAAAATAGAATGTATCATGGCTGATTAAGTGTTGCGCTAAAATCCGAGGGAAGAGAAAGGGAGCAGAAACAGCAGGAAGAATGTAGTAGAAGAACATCTGGAGAAACATTCTAGAGATAGTTAATGAAGGAAAGAACACTGTGGATATACTGAGGCTTAAGGCACTATAAAAATTAGTCTGCATTGTGCCACATTCTAGTCTTCTTATGTGTCAAGGATAATTATTTTTTTGATGGCTTGTTTCCAGTAATTTAAACAGTCTTAAAAAAAAGATGGCTAGGAACATGGAAATGATATAATTGAATTGTACCAACAAGACACGTGGCATTTAGACATACACTTGTGGGGGTTAGGAAAGAAGAAATGAGAGGAAAAATTGTTGAGCAGTGGATACAGGAAAAAAAACCTGAAACACTGGAGGATAAAACTGAATAGAATCCGAGAACAGATAACAAATTGAAAAGTACTAGAATAAATCATGAATGGGGCCCAAATTGCCCAAGCTTAGAGCAGTGCTGCACCCAATGTTCCATCTGCTGTGCTCGGTCCTGGATGATCACGCCTGTAGCAGACTTAAGTATATGCTATTGCATATGGCTTCAGCTTTCATGAAACTCTTATTTAGCTGTTATGTCTGAAAACATGTAGGGGTCAAAAAACATGGTGATGTACACAGGTAAGCCTCAGCCATTCTGACTTTTTTTTGTGTTCAGCATGGACAGGTGTTGACCTTTGCCTCTGTGACTGATGGGTAGAATGGGAATGGTGCTTATATACATTCCTCCACCTCAATTAATCCCAATATCTTTTCAGGTTTAATGCCTGAATAGTTTACTTTCAACTACATGGTACTTTCTTAGCAATGTGAAGCACCAAAATTTGTAAACAAGTTACATATAAAATTTAATTAGGCCAATCCCTCTCCACCATTGAAGCTATCTATTTTTTCTACCAAACCATAACCCTCTAAAACTTCATTCCAATCTATCATAGTAATGTCACAGGATGTCTACAAATGTAGAAGATTGTGACACCTTTATTAGACCAATAAAAAAACCGAAATCAAACAATTTAATGGAAGCCTCATGGAATAAACATTCTAATTTCTGGAGCTGTTATAAGATGGGTGGAAAGGAATCAAAAAAGAAAACAGTGAAGTGTAAGGAAAACAGCATTTATGTAGACCAAGTCAGGACCCTTAAGCCTCTCGAAAGACTAGCAACAGAAAAAACTGAAGGATCAGCAATTAGCAAGAAAATTGAGAAAAAGTTCCACATCTCTACTAGGGATAAAGGTAAGACAATTATTGTTCGTTTAAAAGGTTCCTTCTGTTTTGTTCAATCAGTAATTTGTGACATAATAATAATAAACCCAATACCAGTAAGCAATAAATGAAGAACAAATAATATTATTTTCCTAAATTAACTAAGGGTAGTTAGTCAAACATTTGCTACAGGATTCTTCAAGTCTCTCAACACATTCGTGGATCAGTGATGGAATTCAATGACTCATTAGAAATTAACAGCAAATTATTTGGCTTCAGTTTGACATTTTGTATATTCCTCAAAGCTAACTGTATACGTTTGTCATCAATTAATGAAAGGTCTGTCATTTACCTGTGTGAATGCTTACGTGCTCCTGAAGGCTTCTTTTTGTGACAAAAGACTTATCACACAATTCACATTTAAACTGCTTCTGTGCCTCATGGAGTGCAAGGTGCATCTTTAAACCATGTTTGTAAGTAAATGACTTTCCACAAATCTAAAAAAGACCAAATTATCAATGTGGGACACTTTGCTGAATATGCTTGCATGGCATGACTAGAAAGAACTTAAAATTTTGACTTTTTTTACCTTACATGCATGAGGCTTTACACCTGTATGTTTCAGCATATGGATTCGGAGTGAGTAGAGTTTTGGTAAGCTTCTTCCACATATATCACAAATAAACTCCCGTTTAGTCCTTCCTTTGACAGCTGCACCACTTTCCTCTATGCTAGCTGTTGCAACAGTTACTTCATTTTTCCGGGTATGACGGACAAGATGAGCTCGTAACGAGGCACCATATTGAAATTCTTTTTTGCACAGCTAAGGAAACAAAATTTTGTGTTGTTTTCTTCCAAAAAATTAGCAGCAATCTTAGCACAATCAGAGACCATCATTCATGGTATAAATTTGTGGATACAAGAATTATTTCTGTATCTGCATTATTTTATTTGTAAATGTAGCCTATGAATACCGTTGTATATTCACAGAGAACTGTGAAATCTTTAAATCTAAAATCTGTTCCAATTCAGACATATTTAGTTTGCATACCTAGGATTACTACTATGCTTTTCACCTAATGTTCCACGTATACACATTATGAATCTTACTGAAGAATTAAAATAGTTGAGACAGCTGCTACTTTCTTGCAGAAACTGCTTGAAAGACTGAAATAATAAGCTTCCCATAAAAGGAAAGCAATACTGTCCAGACTGTACACAGTCTGACAACCTAGAATTTAAAGAATGCATCTATATCTATAAAGTGACAGGAGTGTCTGCTGTAAAGAGCACCTTACCGGACACTTGTAATTTTTTGTCCTTTCATGTTTCAATGTGTGCATTATAAGAGCATAACGTCTTTGAAAAATCATTCCACACTCATTGCATTTGTGCTGGGTTTCTGTTTCATTGTGTTCTGTTGTATCCCTCTTGGGCTGCTTCATCTTCTTTCCTCTTTGCACTAGTTTCATAGCAACCTTAATGGAAAATTGCTAGTTAATACTAACACTCCACAGGGAGAAAAAAGTTAAGTTCAACTCCATAAGCAGAACAGATATAGAAATGCATTATATATTACTAAATTATTTTTGCAAATTAGTAGCTCTAGCGATCTATGGGACACAAAGAATTGATTTTCTGCATAAAATACATGTGTTCAAATTAATGAAGAATGTAAAGTCTGATACAGTATAAATTTACAGCTTGCTTTGAAAAGACACATAATAGTCAAACAGACATTAACAGATTGGCAAAATTCTGCAAGTGTAACTCTCTGCAGGTGTAATTTGGACTGGGCACTGGAAACGTTTAATTTAAATACCGTATTTTTCCGGGTATGAGATGCCCCCATGTATAAGACACCCCCCACTTTTCTAACCCAAAATTAAGAAATATAAGTGGGGCTTAGCAAGTGTAGGGGGAAAGGGATCAAAGCCCTGCAGGATCACTTTGATCCCTGCTTTCTCCTCCACTTGGTTTTTCTCTCCTCAGCTTACTTCCGTGTATAAGACGACCCTCAATTTTTAGTCTAAAGATTTTAGACAAAAGTATAGTTTTATACATGGAAAAATACAGTAAATGAAAGCTTCTCTTTTGCTCTGGGGGAGCCTTGGGATAGGGAGGAGTCTTTAATAGTCAAAAATCACTACCTGACTGCTGTCAGTGGGATGGGATGGGAACCATTGGCAGTTGATCCAGCCAGAACCTTTGACTATTAAAGTCTTCTCACCCTTGTCCCAAGTTGCCTAAAGGCTTCACCAGGGCAAAAGGGAGCTTCAAAACATAAAATGAGGGGAGTAAGAAACTTTTAATTACTTCAAATTAAATGCTTCCAGCGCCTGATCAAGGTTATGCTAGCATAAGTTTACACTACTAGGATTTAGCCCTTTATCAAATGACCATGAAAGTAGTTTATAAATTGACTGTGCTTGTTCTAATGTGTTTTTACACTTAATTCAAATGTTCTCATTTTTGTGATGACATCCCTCACACAATTAAAGATTTGAACTTCAAGTGTAGATGAAATATTAGAACCTGAACTGTAGAACCTGAACACATCAACCAAAAGGAGAACTGTGACCAAACAGGTTCATGACATAACCAGTGAGACTGTAGTCAGCACCATTTACATTGCTATTAAGCTTGAAAGAAAGAATCAGGATGAACCATGCCTTATTAATACAATTAATAAGCCATATTCTGATGGGGAAGAAACTGTATAGTGTTTGAATCTTCCTGAGGAACTGTTTCCACATCCCCTGGAATGTCTGCCCTCATACATAGCAATGTATGAAGCTGCCTTATACTGAGACAATTAGTCCATCTTTCCCAATAACCTCAATACTAACCAGGGCAGATTCTCCAGGAATTTCAAGTACTGTAGTAGGCTTTCTAACAGTAACTGAAGATGCTGGAGATTAAAACTGGGACCTTTTGCATGATAAATGTAAACGCTCACATTGAGCTACAATAGAAACTGATATTTAAAGATGTGAAGACATTATTTCCTTTTCTACCTCTCTTTCCAATGCTTCGAAGTCATTAAGGAAAGCTTTTACATGAACTCAAGAAAGTGAGCTCAAAGTGAGAGAAAGAACTCCCAGGTCGCTCTCTCAATTTTTAGGAAAATGGTAACACTGACTCTACTGTTACAGAGATGCTACTGTTTGACTTTCAGAGTATTGACTGCATCTGGAGAAAGTTTACTAACACATAAAGTTGAGTTGTTTTCTTGTCACAGTGTTGTAGGTTTTTGCATAAATAGCTTGACATTACTTTTATTATTTGACAGCCTCTTTGGGGAAGTCATACTGAAATGCCAGAAAATGACACATTGATAAATACACACAACCTCAAGACCTCATAGGTTCTGTGCAGTTTTGTTCTGTATTTTTGGACCAAAACTTTCAGAATATTTATTATACCTGCTGGATGGCTGATTTAGGGGCTGGCTTTCTATTCTGTAATTTTTTCTCGATTCCCTTGTGCAGTCGGATATAGCCACCCTCACTAACTGAACGCTGGCGTAGCTTGCTTTTGTAAGTGTCATCTTGACTGGAAACGGAGGTCTCTAACTGTGGCCGTGGAATACTCTGCACCTTACATGGCCTGCCACGTTTTCGTTTCAGTCCTTCCTGAGAATCTTCAGTAGTAACATCTGCATTTGCTTCACTGCTCATAATTTGTTCACTGTCTACATTCTGATCAGTATCACATTCTGGTACTGTGCTGATAACAACTTGCTCTGCAACTGGAGGATCACTCGGTACTGCAGATACAGTTTGTTCAGTGGCACATTCCATAACTTGGGCTTTTTCTTCATTGTCAGTTGTTCCATCATCATTTGTTTCTGCATCAGCAGGATGAATTGGTGGCTCTGGAGGATTGTCCACAATAGCCTCTGAGGCACCCTCCAATGTAACTTCTGGGGTAGTAATCTCTTCTACCTCAGTGCCTGAACACGTTCCATTCACAGTTGCTACTGTGTCTTCTGTCGGTAAAGGCTGCTCAGCCCTTTCCAAGAGGTTTGCTTCACTTTCATTCTGTGCCAGGAGATTTTGAGATACTTCTACTACTTGAACATCACCTTTCTGGTACACTGTGATTTGCTTATCTTCCATCTGTTTGTGTACATTTTCACAGATTTCCAGGACTTCTGTCATGAGAAGATGTTGGGCCAACTCAGCTACTGCTGCCATATTACAGAAATCAAAAGTTAATTCTGAAGTATAAGCAAATTCCAGCAAAGGGATGAAACTGGCCTTGCGAAATCCTGCACCAAATAGAAAAGAAAACATAACAGGCTTTTAAAGGAAGATCCTGAATTTATTAATAAATAAATTACTGGGAAATATCTTGTGTAAATTTCCACTGGTGTAATCTGGATTGGGCGTTATAAAGATTTAATGTGAACTCATGGAAAGTTTCCTATTTATTACTTTCAGGTTCTGAGGCTCCCTAGAGTTCCCTTTTGCCTTGGAAAAGCTTATAGGAGCCTCAAGAACATGGGGAGAGCCCTTAATAGTTAAAAAAAAAGCTACTGGATTGCTGCCAGCAAGGTTGAGACTAGTGGGATAAGTTAAACAAATAGGATTTTAGCCAGTGTTTTTACTTACTTCCAGAGAGGTAGGAGAATCTTCTGGTCCTTAAAAGTAATGTATTTACTATGACATAAGATGAAGTTGAAAGTATCTGCAAAAACCTTTGCTACTGTAAATTTATTTGTCTTTAAGATGTCCAAACGATCTCATTTTACTTGTTATCAGAAACGGGTAGTTTCGAACTACTTGAGATGCTAGGTCCTCAAAACATTTTTTCTTTGCAAGAAGATATTTCTGAGGCTCTCAACAGAAGATAAAAGCAGTGAGAACAAATCATGCATAGCAAAAATAAAAAAAGATTGGGGCACCTTAAAATGTAACAAACTTATTTCAATGTGAGCCTTTGTGGAGTCCAATTCACTATGGAGCATAGTGGTTAAGCCACATGCAAAGAACATGGTAGAAGGGAGGGGAACTTTCCCTCACAGACTAGCAAGCATGTCCTCTGTACAAAACTGTGGCCTACCTCTTTTGTTTTCAGTTTTCAAGTGGTAGACATGCTGAAATATTAATATGTCAATCACTTTAAAAACCAAAAAAGATGAGGCATTTTGTCTTCAGAAATGGAGGTCCTAGAGATTCTGCTAAGGAACCAAAGAAATAAGGCACTGGCTGAAATCCTGTTGCTCTGATACGCAAATAGTGCAGCCTTTGGAAGCAAACTGGCAAAAGTAATCCTTGCAGACATTATCTGTTGCACACAGTTATGCAACTTGGCATGCAACAGATAACGCCTACAGATTTCTTAACTTAAGGCAATTCACATCTAAAAGTTATAACATCTGTGTAACTGCACAACAGAATTTCATCACAGAAATATCTGTTAATGCTCATGGGCACATGATAAGTTAAGACAGTTCTAGATACCATCTTGAGTAAAGGTTGCCTCTTTTGGCCTCTTGTAGAATGGAGACCCCTTAATACAAGCACAAAGAAAGAGAGGGAGACTGTGAGCCACTTAAGAATCCTTTGTGAGAAGCAATCCTTAGTCTGAAACAAATAATGAAAACATGTTCTAAATTATTTGCCATGCTGTACTCTGAATATTAAGAATATAGAGAATTGCACCACAGATCCTGTTGTGTACCTTCTCCACAGTGAGCTGTATTCTGACTTCTAGAGATTAGAAATGTTGAGGAAGAGTGCAATTTAATTTTCTTAGCATCATAATGAAAATACATAAATACAACTGTCATAAATTTATTTGCCTGAATCCAATCAATAGTTCCCAATTAGATCAGATTGGTGAGTCAGCTGGATTTACATTAAGTCTTGACTCACCAGTCAGCAACTAATTCAATATGTGTCCTTTACTTAGGACTAGTCATTGAATTTGAGCCATTTGTTACAGGATGTAGTGGCCAGAATCTCTTTGGTTAGTTATGCCAGTGGCTAAATGCAATGGCATGAATTTCCACAGGTTAATACATCATTGTTTGTATCGCTTGATACATGCAAATCACATGAGTTTGTTTGTGATGATACAAGTGGCAAGTTGTTCACTAGTGGCAGCTCACAACTGTGAGTTGCACTTATGCTAGTGTAACTAATCAACAAAATTTGGGCTATTAAATTAATTTGCATGTTGCAGCATAAAGCAAATCTTATAAAATGTTGTCTCTGAAATGAATGATAAATTGTACAGTCTTTGAGTTAGATAGAATCATAGAAAAGTGAAGTTGGAAGGGGCCTACAAGGCCATCAAGTCCAACCCCCTGCTCAATGCAGGAATACAACCAAAGCATATCTTCCAGGTGATTATCAAAGTTTTTCTTGAATGGAGCACTAACCAACTCCCGAGGTAACTGGTTCCACTGTTGTACTGCTCTAACAGTTAGGAAAACTGTGTAGCTATTGTTTGACCAATACAAATTAACAATATTAAACCTACAGCAACGGAGCACACCGTCCATGTCAACTCCAAAGATGCAATTCTATTTCAAACATGAATAAGGAGTGCCCATTTACCTGTGTGTATGATGAGTGCACTAATACTAGCAGAGAGCATGTCCTTCCTGCTAGGATACCATTTGATACACTCAGATTTCTATCTACTCAGATGGTGCACACATCAATTTGGTGACTGTGTTCAAATATAATTTAGTGGGTCCTTTGTTTGATTCATGTCCTTTAGCTTTCTTGGTTAAAGCTCACGTTTCTGTCTGCGGTGTTTTTATTTATAGCCACATATTGTAGTATAACAATATCTTACATTTATTATACATTTCAGACCCTGGTTCCAGAGATCTTGTCTTGGTTCTTCCAAGAACTCTGGAGACAAAAAGTGATTTCAGATAATTCTGTAACTCTCCATAAGTTATGGAGCTGTGAAAAGAGCCTGAGATATCCTACAACACGTAATTGGATATTTTAGGCCAAAATTATTTGTTAAAAAAATGGGTGTATGTCCGAGGGGCTATAATGCAGCCTATGGGCTGCACTCAGACGATGCCTACAAAACAGCAGCCACACATCTTTGGGATTTATTTATTTAGAGAATTATGTCCTGTCTTGTCTGCATCTGCCTTTAAGTAGAGTTTTACCCATTTCTGCATCACTCAGTTCTTTACTGATTTATGAGGTATGGTTAGCTGTTGCTGTTTTTAAGCTTTTTGGTTAAAATTTAAATATTTTAATTTAATATAATATAAATGAACATAAATTAATGATCAAAATTCTCGTGGAGAGGTAATGCTAGTGGCAGGGCAATAAATATTTTCTCCCTTCTTTCCCATGGCTTGTTCCAATTTGCAAGGAATCTGTTTCATTACATGGAAGCCAGGAACCATGGGGCAAGAGAAAGATGTTGTTATTTGCCAAAAATCTCCCCTGCAGATTTTGACCCTCATTACATTCATGCTGTAATGAGCCATCCTAGTATCATTTCTTGCACTGAAAGTAAGCAAAATGTATTAAATTCAAAGCAAAACTGGATAAATTTGGAAAAGTAAATCAGTTACTTATTGGTGCAAGCCATATGCACAAAAGAAAATTACATTAACAGCCCAGTCTTCATACGTTCTCAGAGCCTGAGAGTAAAGCATCCTGCAGTTTTAAAAAAGCAAAAGTTGATAATTTTTGTTTTTGTGTAATCAACCTTTTAATCATCTACAGAATTAATACACACATTTTCTTTACCTGAAAGATCCACAACAGCTTCATGGCTGGAAACAGCTCCTTTTTCAATAAAGAGTTCTCTGAAGTACTCACTGTTGGCAGCCAAAATAGATTTGTGTGCTTTATACACTTCTCCTTCAATAAGCAAGGTAACATCACAGAACTGATTGGAGAGACGCTGCTGATTTAGCTGATTCAACACTGACTGACAATGCTTCAGAGAGGTTTGTTTCACAAGACCTTTACTATCAACCTAGCATTTAAAAAAAGTAAGAAACGTAAGTAGGAAGTCCTAGAATAAACTCTTAATGCCAAATTATATTAAATGCTACTTACAAATACAAGCTCATGTTTGGCTATTGGCTTCTTTTTCACAGGCTTTGGTGATGCTGCTGTAACTGATGCTGAGTTACTTATTTCATCATCTGTTTCATTACTCTCTTCATGAGAAATCACATCTAATCCTAGTTCTTCCAGCATTTCAGATGGATCCGACAAAGATCTGGACCGATCTAATTTTTCCTGGCATTTGCTACATTCTTTAATGTAATCTTTCACTTGCTTTAGAATACCTAAAGAAAAGCATAGAACAGTCTTAAGTATTACTTCATTCCTGCAGGAAAAAATGGCCCTGCCTTTACTCTTTCATATGCTACACAGCAGTTATTCAGAAAACTAACATAAGCTGCCTTTTGTTCAGTGACAATGCCTGTCTTCCACTAATATTGAGTGAAATTAGAAACACTTCCAACACTCGCAACCTTTTCTCAGACACTGTTTTATTTTTTTATTTTTTTTAAGAATCTGGAGCTGGGTTGTATCTATGGAATGGGGACCAGTGGAGCTACAGTGTTGGTTTTTATATGAGTATATCCCAAGCTTTATGAGATACAGGATACTCCTTCTGCTTGGAACTAGTAAGGACTGTTTGGAGATAGGCAGCATCTGTATTACTTGGCATTTGAAAGTCCCAATCCCTGTTGAAGTACTGAAGTGCTGTAAAGAGACCAACATCACCAAGCTATATGAAATCTTTTGTCTTTGCTGGAGGGAAGGTGGAGTACCACAGGACATGAAGGATGCAAACATCATGACATTGTATAAGAACAAAGGAGACAGGGGTGACTGCAATAACTACCGTGGCATCTCTCTTCTCAACGTTGTAGGGAAGTCACTTGCCCGTGTTGTGCTGAAGAAGCTCCAGGTGCTTGCAGATAGAGTCCATCCAGAATCACAGTGTGGATTTCGAGCTATTAGATCCACCCAGTATTTTCCCTCAGTTGCAGGAGAAATGTAGGGAATGATAGCCACTCTTTGTGGCCTTCATAGATCTTACAAAGGCCTTTGATTTGGTTAGCAGGGGCAGCCTTTTTAAAATACTTCCAAAGACTGAATGTCCACCTTGACTCCTTAACATCACCAGGTCCTTTCATGATGGAAAGCTCTTTAATCTCTCTAGATTGAGAGTGAAGACCAAAGTCCAGCTGAAATGCATGGGGGACTTCCTCTTTGCGGATGATGCAGCTGTTGCTCCCCATTCTGCTGAAGAGCTCCAACTTATGAATTGTTTTAGTAAGACCTGCCAAGATTTTGGATTAACAATCAGCCTGAAGAAAACACAATTCATGGGCCAGGGCATGGACCCATTACATGGGTGGGCAATTAATTTCTATGGGGGGGGGTACATGAAAAATCTGAACTGTGTTTGGGAGCCAAACCAACTTTACTTAAAAATAAAATGAAACAGTGATGTTATGATTGTTTTTATTTTAAACTTGTTAATCTTCACAAATACTAAAGAGTTTTTTTGATGTATGTTAAAGATAAGCAACTGATCAACTTTAGACAAAAAGCTATAAATGGTTTTGATGTTCAAAACTGTCCGCGGGCCGGACAAGAGCAACTTGCGGGCCGTATGTGGCCCTCGGGCTGCGGTTTGCCCAGGTCTGCTCTATTACCACCTCTACACAAGAACTGGAGGTTGTTCATGATTTCGTGTACCTTGACCCAAAGATCGCTGACACTCTCTCCCTAGATGTCGAACTGGATACACGCATTGGCAAAGCAGCTACCATGTTCTCTAGACTCTCAAAGAGAGTATAGCTAAATAAGAAGCTGATGGCATATACCAAGATCCAACTCTATAGAACCTGTGTCCTGAGCACACTCCTGTACTGCAGTGAGTCCTGGCCTCTTTGAGCACAGCAGGAGAGAAAGCTGAACACGTTCCATATGCGTTGTCTCTGACACATTTTTGGTATCACCTGGCAGGACAAAGTTCCAAATAGAGTAGTCCTAGAACAAGCTGGAATTTTTAGCATGTATACATTACTGAAATAGTAATGTCTATGTTGGCTTGAGCATGTCGTGGGAATGGCTGATGGTCGGATTCCAAAATATCTCCTGTATGGAGAATTAGTGCAGGGAAAGTGCCCCAGAGGGAAACCACAGCTGCGATCCAAGGATATCAGCAAGTGGGATCTGAAGGCCTTAGGAATGGACCTCAACCGATGGGAAACGTTGACATATGAGTGTTCAGCCTGGAGGCAGGTGGTGCAACATGGCCTCTCCCAATTTGAAGAGACACTTGTTCAGCAGGCCGAGGCAAAGAGGCAGTCCCGGACGCAGCAAAATCAGGGAGTTGGACAGGGGACAGATTGTATTTGTCTTCAGTGTGAAAGGGATTGTCACCCTTGAATTGGCCTTCTCAGCCACACTAGACGCTTTTCCAAGACCTCTATTCAGAGCACGTTACCATAGTCTCTCGAGACTGAAGGATGCCTACTAATGAAAGGCCCCAAGTAAAAATGCTAAAATTACTTTCTATTTGCCTAGCTATAAGATACATGCAGAACATAATCAACTATTTTAAAATGTTTTATATCAATCCATGTATAACTTTACATATTATTTCCTTTACTGTGTTCTATTTGCATTGCGTCTGATAAAACATTCTCAGTAAATCACCAATTACTCAAGTTTTTACTCATTACAGATTTTTGCTCTCCCCTAACTTCTCTTTTTTAGGGGACGTGGTGGCTCTGTGCATTAAACCGCAAGGTTGGGCTGCAAGGTTGAAAGATCAGCATTTCAAATTCACACGACAGAGTGAGCTCCCATCGCTTGTCCCAGCTCCTGCCAACCTAGCAGTTCAAAAGCATGTCAACATGAGAGTAGATAAATAGGTACCATCATGGTAAGAGGGTAACAGTGTTACATGACTAGTCGAGCTGGCCACGTGACCACAGAAACTGTCTATGGACAAATGCTGGCTCTACGGCTTGGAGACGGGGATAAGCACCGCCCCCTAGAGTCGGACATGACTGGACAAATTGTCAAGGGGAACCTTTACCTTTACTAACTTCTCTTTGCAGTTCATTCCAGTTGATATGGGTCTTATCATTGAAATTCATATTTTATTTACAAGTTCTGATATCTTGTCATGACCAGTATGCCAATCAAAATTAAACTGATATATACTAGCTGATTTTGCTTGGCACCAAGGGTGAATTTGGGAGATATTGAACTATTAGAGCTTCCTGTGTGTGGTTTAGTCTGTATCATTGTTTCATGTGTTTACAACAGCTGAACAGGGCAGCTGGTGACATGACATTTTGGAGATCCCTCATTCATAGGTTTGCCATTAAGTTGGAGGCGACTTGACAACATGTGACAACAGTCACCTTACAAACAACATTAAAGCAATGCTTTAATCAAAGCAAGCAAAGTATCTCCCTGACAAATATTATCCTGCTTAATATCACCTTACTAATCTAAAAATTGTGTTTTGTTTCTGTGTCCTGTTATGTTTGGGCATCTAGGGTAAGAATCATTAAAACAATACTGACCAGTTATAATTTTTACAGCCCTTCAAAATAACATGAAGTCCTTTAAAAACAAACTATCTACAGTGGATATAAAAAGTTTACACACCCCTGTTAAAATGTCAAGTGTCTGTGATGTAAAAAATGAGGCAAAGATAAATAATTTCAGAACTATTTCTACCTTTAATGAGACCTATGAACTGTACAACTCACTTGAACAACAAACTGAAATCTTTCAGGTGGAAGGAAGTAAAAATAAAAAAACTGAAATAATATGATTTAATCTGTGTGCACACCCTCTTATAATGCAGCTGTGTTCAGCAGTAAACAATCACATTCAAACTCATGTTAAGTAGGAGTCAGTACACTCCTGCCATCATTTAAAGTGCCTCTGAGTAATCCCAAATAAAGATCAGATATGCTAATAGGTCTTTCCTGACATTTTCTTAGTCACATCCTACAGCAGAAGCCATGGTCAGAGTAACTGCCCAGAGTAGACTTTTGGTCTAGATGGGCGGGATGGAAATCCAATAAATAAATAAATAAATAAAATAAATGATCCGCAGAGAGCTTCCAAAGCATCAAAGGGATCTCATTGTTAAAAGGTATCAGTTAGGAGAAGGGTACAAAAGAATTTCCAAGGCATTAGATATGCCATGGAACGCAGTGAAGACAGTCATCAAGTGAAGAAAATATAGCACAGCAGTGACATTACCAAGAACTGGACGTCCCTGCAAAGTTGATGAAAAGACTAGAAGAAAATTGGTCAGGGAGGCTGCCAAGAGGCCTACAGAAACATTAAAGGAGCTGCAGGAATATCTGGCAAGTACTGGCTGTGTGGTACATGTGACAACAATCTCCCGTATTCTTCATATGTCTGGGCTAAGGGGTAGAGTGCCAAGATGGAAGGCCTTTTCTTACGAAGAAAAACATCATAGCCTGGCTAAATTTTACAAAAACACATCTAAAGTCTCCCAAAAGCATGTGGGGGAAAGTGTTATGGTCTGATGAAACCAAGGTTGAACTTTTCAGCCCTAATTCCGAAAGATATGTTTGGCGCAAAAACAACACGGCACATAACCAAAGGAACACCATATCCACAGTGAAGCATGGTGGTGGCAGCATCATACTTTGGGGCTGTTTTTCTTCAGCTCGGACAGGGACCTTAGTCAAGGTAGAGGGAATTATGAACAATTCCAAATACCAGTCAATATTGGCACAAAGCCTTCAGGCTTCTGCTAGAAAGCTGAACATGAGGAGGAACTTCATCTTTCAGCATGACAACGACCAAATCAACAAAGAAATGGCTTCATCAGAACAAGATTAATGTTTTGGAATGGTCCAGCCAGAGCCCAAACCTGAATCTGATTGAATATTTGTGGGGTGATTTGAAGAGGGCTGTGCACAGGAGATGCCCTTGGAATCTGACACATTTGGAGGGTTTTGGAAAAGAAGAGTGGGCAAATATTGCCAGGTCAAGAATTGCCATATTGATAGACTCATACTGAAAATGGCTAGTGCTATAAAATCAAAAGGTGCTTCAACAAAGTTCAAGGGTGTGCACACAGATAGTAAAGGTAAAGGTTCCCCTTGACATTTAGTCCAGTCGTGTCCAACTCTAGGGTGCGGTGGTTATCCCCATCTCCAAGCCATAGAGCCAGTGTTTGTCCATAGACAGTTTCCATGGCCACATGGCCAGCGAAACTAGACATGGAACACCATTACCTTCCCACCGTGGTGGTACCAACTCGCATGTTAACATGCTTTCAAACTGCTAGGTTGGCAGGGGCTGGGACAAGTGACAGGAGTTCACTCCCTCATGTGGATTTGATCTTACGACTGCTCCCCTGCACACAGATGCAACCATATTATTTCAGTTTTTTTAATTTTTACTTCCTTCCACCTAAAAGATTTCAGTTTGTTGTTCAAGTGAGTTGTACCATTCATAGGTCTCATTAAAGGTGGAAAAATATTGAAATGATTTAGTGTACCTTTGTCTCATTTTTTTTAACATCGCAGACACTTCACATTTTAACAGGGGCGTGTAAAACTTTATATACACTGTATTATATAAACGCTATATGAATACGTTTATTTTCCTAGAGTTTTGGTTTAATTCCTCCTGGCATTCTAAACTCTCCCCAAATTGGATCATCATAAGCCAGCTGAAAACCTAAGGAGTCGTTCGCTTTTTATTTTCATCAAGGCTGCAGACTTTGCCCGAATAGTGGATGACCGTAAAGAGCCCCATCGGTCAAAACACGCCACATCTCTCTAGACCTCAAGGAGGGAGAAATCCCGGGTTTTTCAACACATTTAGGACCTCCGAACAGCCAACGTCAGGGTGGCCTGGCTTCCAAGAGGGGCGCAGCGGCCGAGCCACCCCCACCCCCATCCCCGTCGGTGCTGCTGGTGCGCTTGTCCGTTTGCGTGTTTTAAAGTCGAAACCCTCTGTCACGGAAGTCCACTTCAGGACACTTTCCGCGCGCCCCTCCTCCTCCTCTCCCCCCTCCCCTCCCAGACCGGAGAGGAGGCCAGGCTGCCTGGACCAGGGGCGGCGCTCCCCCAAGGCGGGGGGCGGGGGTGTGGCGTGTGGTGTCACCGCGCTGTCGTGAAGCGAAAACCCCCCTTCGCCCTCAAGAGCGCGCTCGCTCGCTCGCCGGCCCCAGTCCCTCAGCTGCGGCCATGCCCGGTCCCAGCTCCTCCTGCTGCCGCCGCCGCCGCCGCCGCAGCCTCATTCCCCTCCTCCTTCCGCGCTCTCACCCCCCCGCCGGCCTTTCTCACCTCGCCACCAGTACCGCCTGGAAAGGCGTTGCCAGGTCTGCAGGCGGGTCCGGTGCGAGCCGTCGGGCTCCAGGTGGGCGGCCCGAATGAGGCGGGCGCGCCGCTCGGCCTGCAGGACCACCTCGAGCTCGGCGAAGCGCTGCTGGTCGCGCTGCCGACGCTGGTAGTAGAGGGTGCCGCCGCGGACCACATAGCAGGCGGCGGCCTTGCGGATCTTGCGCTTGGCGTTGCCTTCGGTGCCCGGCGCGTAAGGCTCCCGCTCGTTGGTCAGGTAGCGCAGGATGGCCAAGTAGCTCTCCTCGCTCGACATGGCGGGGTTGGAAGCAAGCGGGCGAGGGAGAGGGCAAGGGAACCCCCCCTCCGTCAGCCGAGGAGGGGGGTTCGGGGTGGGCCAGCCGTTTCAGGGAAATGGGGGGCGAGGAAGGAGGGCTCCGCGGGTGGGTGGGGGGCGCGAGGACTTGGGCGCCCTCGGGGATGAAGAAAAAAAAGGTGGGCTGGCAGGCTGGGAGAGGAAGCGCCTCGGTCCTGTCACAGGTGTAGGGGGGGGGAGAAAAATACGAACCTGGCCGTGGGAATGGGAAAAGCAAACGGAGGCTGGGAATAGCAAAGGGGGGGACGCACGCACAGCAAAAGGGGGCAGAAAAAGAGGAAAAGCCTAAGCCGTCGAGTCCAAAAGGAGTCGGGCCCCAGGGGGTGGAACTGGAGTTTCGCGGTCCGTGGCGACGGGTGGGAGGAAGAAGCTCGGGCAGCGAGCTCAACGGAAAGACAAAATGGCTGCTGCACAAGCGGAAGTGAGGTCTAGGAAGATGTAGCCTAGCCCTTAACGGAGATGAAAGGGGAAGTGGTTTGGAGATCGGCGCCATGTTGGGGTCGGGCAAACGCCGCCAGTCTGCGCTCAGACGAGCGAGTGATTTTTTTTAAAAAAATTGTTCTACATAGGCCATGATAGAGCCGTGGGTGTGGTGATGAGAACTCTTTTGGCTATGGGCGGAAAGGTCCCCCACCCAGCCCTTCTTGAAGACTCCAGTTCTGAAATAAAACCTGCCTCGACAGGCTGGAGATTGCAATGCCTTGCGTTAAAATATATTTTTGTCTTAAGCGATCTATTGAAGCGGCTTCGAAGGACTAGGAATTGAAAATGGGGGAAATGAAATCGAATTTATTTATGGTGTCTGTTGACATAGCCTACTGCCATAGCAATAAACGACATCTCCCCGTCTCACATTCATGTATAATGTGAATAATAGAGGACGCATTTTCGTGCAGTTCTACAGGCAGTCCTCAGAAACTGCCCTCATTCTAGTTCTGCTTCAATTCAAACGTAGCCCTTGAATTATACAAGTAAATAAATACAAGTTTACAGAATAGTGCAGGTCTACTTGTTTCTTTTCCCTCTTCTTTTTGCCTTTGTATTGCTTTTTGCATTTTTTTTATTTTTTTGCATTATGGACCTGCAGACACTGTTACTTCACTTTTGGAGCTACGCTATTCATGAATTAGGTAAAAGGTAAAGGTTCCCCTTGACAATTTTTGTCCAGTCGTGTTCGACTCTAGGGGGCGGTGCTCATCTCCGTTTCCAAGCCATAGAGCCAGCGTTTTGTCCGAAGACAATCTTCTGTGGTCACATGGCCAGTGCGACTTAGACACGGAATGCTGTTACCTTCCCACCGAAGTGGTCCCTATTTATCTACTTGCATTTGCATGCTTTCAAACCGCTAGGTTGGCGGGAGCTGGGACAAGCGACGGGAACTCACTCCATCGTGTGGATTCGATCTTACGACTGCTTGGTCTTCTGACCCTGCAGCACAGGCTTCTGCGGTTTAGCCCGCAGCGCCACCACGTCCCTATTCATGAATTAGGGCAAAGCAAAAATAGATACACGTCAGTGTAAAAAGGTAAAGGTTTCTCTTGACGATTTGTCCAGTCATGTCCGACTCTAGACGGCAGTGCTCATCTCCGTTTCCAACCCATAGAGCTAGCGTTTGTCCGCAAACAATCCTCCATGGTCATGTGACTAGACACGGAACGCCGTTTACCTTCCCACCGAGGTGGTACCTATTCATCTACAGTACTAGCATTTTTCGAACCCCTAAGTTGGCGGGAGCTGGGACAAGCGACGGGCTCACTCCATCACGTGGATTCGATCTTACAACTGCAGGTCTTCTGACTGCAGCACAGAGGCTTCAGCGGTTTAACCTGCCCTTAACCCTCCGATTTCAGTATAGGGTCAAACTAGTTTTAATTCAAATTATATACACAGCCTTTAAAAATATTAGCAGTTTACAGCAAGTATGAAAAGAGCTTCACAATAACCCCAAATGCAGTACAGTGGTGCCTCACATAGCAACGATAATCCGTGTAGCAAAAATCGCTGCAAAGCGATTTTGTCGCTATGTGTGATTGGGTTCTTTGACTAAATTAGGCAGGCCCAGGGATTTGGCGGGAATGACAGCTGGAGTAGACGTTATAGTTCCAAATGGTCTAGTTTTATTATTTTTAACATCAGGCAACTCTGGACCAAATGGGTCTAACAGTTCTGCATCAGTTAACAAGTTATATTTCTTGGGTTTAACAACGTTCCCCACATCTTTAACTCTTAGGGTTTTTTAGCCCCAAAAGGGAGGGTTATGTTCTGGTTCAGTACGGGAGCGCTCAGCACCACACAAGTTGTCCCGCAACAGGGATGTTTCACGATGGAACCCTCCAGCCTGGGTAAATAGGGGCTGACCCCATAAGGGGTCTCGCAACCCTCTGAGAGTTGAATAATCAAACCCACTTCCCGACTCCATCCCTTCTTTCGCTCACTCAATCCAAGTTTCTTCAATTCTTGCGGTAAAAGCAGCAGGCCATCTTCTTTCATGAGATTAGGGAAATTCTTCACAAGCTTAGCTATCCTCTCCCTTTCTGCTCCCGTCTCCTCCATCTGTACCTCTCTTATCTACCCCAGGCAGTCTGACCCCTCCTTCTTTCCCTTCTTTTATATCATCATCCAATCTACAAACTCCTCCCCCCAATCCCTTGATCTCTCTGCCAGAAACACTTCCGCTGCTTTATTAGTTCCGCCGTCGTCCTTGTCCAGTTTAATCAATTCCCCTACTACGCAACCTTCACTTTCTTCCACCGTTTTCTCTAGTGAGGACGGCACACTCCTGTTCTTCTGTTCACACTATGCGATATTAAAAAGCCCATAGGAATGCATTGAAACCCCTTCAATGCGTTCCTATGGGCTTCAGACTCGCCTTTAAGCGAAAATCCTCCATACAGCGGCCGTTTTCACTGCCCGGTAAGTGAGGAATCCGTCCCAGAAAACAGCGGGCAGCCATTTTTTTTACCTGGCGGCCATTTTGGAACCGCTGATCAGCTGTTAAAAAATCATCGCTTTGTGATGATCGGTAAGCGAAACAGGGTACCGACCGTCGCAAAGCGATTTTTCCCCATAGGGAACATCGCAAAGCAATCTCAAAAGCTATCGCAAAAAGTTAATCGCTATGCGATTTCATCATTAAACGGGGTGCCCGTTAAGCAAGGCACCACTGTATTTAAAATCCTTGAGGGGAGTGATCTTGGCACTACACAAACAGCTCTTAGAACATTCCATCAGTTTTGTCTTTTTGCTATTGCATCTCTCTTCTACCTCCATCATTTGCTATCTTGCATTTATTGATTTGCAGGAGTTTGGGTCTCTTTTGTTTGCTGTTTTAACTCAATGTTTACTATTGAACTGATTATTGAATTTTATGGTGTGATATTGTAAGCAGCCCAGATTAGTGGCCTGGCCATTAGGCAGGGTAAAATTTAATAAAATAAATAACATCACTTGGGACCAGAGATTGAAAAGCTTTCCCCCTCTTTGTAATGCTGTAATTTTTATTAAACTATGCACAACTTTGAGTACACTTGTTACATGTTGCCAAGTCACTTCTGAGTTACAGCAGGCCTATGAATTAGTGACTTAAGAACATCCAATTTGTGTGAGGTGGGGTTTTAATAACTCTTAATACTGAATCAGGAAATTTGCTTCATTTTGTATCCCAAAACCCTGCTTATAAGTCAGTTATACCAGTATAAATGTCCAATTCAGAGCAATCAGTGCTGAAAAATCTGCTTTTAAATTCACCAATATTGGAGTATTTAGAATGGAAGTGTATGTTGTCCACAGTACACCCACATTGTAATCTAGGATGGACAAGCTGCACCCCCCCACACACACACAGACGGTTATTCCCTTGTGAATCACCTACAAGGAGAATTAGTCTTCAGTACAACATTAAACAATGGCACAGTATCCTAGAGTCAGATGAAGTTTCTAAACAGATTAGGTGGAGATAACAGCAGATGGAAACCAATTTGGGTTTCAGGATAAATAAGGCTTGGTGAACACCATCTTTCTTCAGTTCTTTAGCTGAACATTGTTTTGCCAACTGCTCACACTGCCACCTTGCTCTTTTTAAATCACTATCATGCCAATAAAATGTATCTACAAATTGAAATTACTCTTTAAACTATGAAAACGGCACATAATCACTGTATGGAGACATTCAAGTTAGAAGTGAATTGTTTATTTAATGTAACCAAAATACAACATTGTTAGCGTTTTCCACCAACACGAGGAGCAGAAACTTTCACAGGCTTGACAATTTTTTGCTTTGGGGCAGCCTTGGTAGGTGCCTGCAAATAAAGGAGAAAAAAAAACCAAGAATGAAAAAATGAAAATACATTATCTATGGTGAAGTTGTCATTGTGAACTACGACAAATGTTCTGAAAACATGAAAAGGACTTTTCAAAGGTCCTTTACATCAGACTGAGTAGCAAAAAGAAAGCCCCTTCATTCTTCCTCATTAAAGTGTTTTAATGACTACACAGATTATTCCATATTACTTCTTATTTACACCACTTGAATTAACCAAACAGACCTGTACAACTTTCACAATATCTCAGTATTTTAAAGCTTACTGTAGCCCAGAAGGGTATATTTTCCCAGGTGAGTGGCTGCAGCTGAGAACAAAAGCAGAGCTCAATAGGCATATGGCAATGTATGAACTCTGAATTGATATGAATTATGAACCCTATAGCCAAACTGAAAACTACGTGTTCTGCATTTTTTTAGAAAAGAATTATCATAAAAATGAAAGACTGTCATATGTCCTACATTTCCATCAATCTATGGAGAGCATAGATTACCTTTGTTGTGGAAGGTACAGCTTTCTTTGTTGCTTGTTTGGCCTTCTTTGCTTCCTTGGCAGCTCTGTTAATTACAATGAAAAGATAGACAGTGATGTTCTGGATTTTCTTCAACATACAGAAAATAAGCACAGGGAGCAAAATGCTGGGAAATAAACTTTTTCTCAGCTGAGTGTATCATTCTATTTTCTGGTGTTCAACGAATATGCAGTCACAAACTAGAATTGCCTGCTGGCAGTCTGGAAAGAACAGCCACCCAGTTTTCTTTGTATGAAAATGAAGTCACAGCTTTCAACATTATATAAAGTATTTTATTGCACTTTTGTAAATGGAAACACGTATACTGAACAAACTAGTATACTGTAATTATACACGGGGCGGTAAAAGAACATCAGTAAGCAACATAAAATGTTGCCAGGTTCTTCTCCCATGCTAGTCTGGTACCATTGGTGAACCCATAGGAGATGGTGATCAACACCATAGACAGTTGAGAGTTAAGACTCAGATATCTCTTTCACAAGACAGGGTTTGAAATTGAAGTGACAGTGACTGGATAACCAGCAATCAAATTATTCATATTGTCATGGAATCTTATCACTTGGAACAACTGGGATTGCAACACGGTAGCATTTTCCAGGAGAGACTAAGGCTGGATTTTGATCTTAGAAGGCTACCTCACCTTTCAGAAATCTGACCTCTTTGTGTAAAAATGGAGCACCTCTACGTATCCTTCCCTAATTTCTTTCATGTGGTTTGCATAGGCAACCAAGTCTGACATTAATTATTCTGACATTAATTACTCTGACATTAATTATTCTAATGAATGGTTCCAAGCAGAGGCTGCATGTTACTTTTTACAGCCCACTTTTCCTAAAACTAGTTGACAGAGCAATTATCAATCTTTGGGTCCTTTGGGGAAGAAAGGCAGAGTAAAAATATTTTGAATGGATGAAGACTGAAATAAAAGCATTCAAGAATATGTCAGCCCTGAAACAATATAGTGTGCAAGGCTTCTAGTACAATGCATCAACTTACAAAGTCTGACTGAACAAAGAATTCACAAACCTGCTTCCCATGGAGTCTATTCCATACCCTTTCTATCAAGCATTAGAAGATTCAGTCTTCCTGATCTCTTGACCTAGGGACAGCCCTGCACTGATACTAAATTCATTCACTCAGATGATCTACAAAATGCATGACTCTGTGATGACAGATTTAACTAGTCGAGCAACTGCATGTTGAGAAGTGCTGCAGGTGTGTTGAAGCCAGTGGCATACCTGGGAACAGGGAGGGTCATGGCAGTAATTTTATCAAGTCCAGGTAAAATTTGTGGACCTTACTCCAGTATTACAAATGCACAGTAAAAGGCCACAATTTCACATTTAACCAATAATCACAAAACAAAGTGAACATAAACAACACAAAGATAATGCTATTAATAATTACTCACCTAATGGCCTGCTCCCTTTGGGCCTTTCGCACTTCAGGCTTCTGATTTCTCTTGGCCATTATTTCAGCCAAAGAGGCACCTGTGATTGCTCTATGGCCCTTGACAGCACGGCGTGTACGTTTCTTTTGCACCTCTTCCTGAACAATGAAAGAAGTAGTATTTTTTTAAAAAAATCTAAAATGCTGCGGCACAAAGAAGACACACTAAGTGCCTATTTGAAAGGCTCTCAAGAATACCTATGCAGTTCTTTAAAATGAGAGGCAGTTTTACGAGAGTCAACGGTCTTTTTTCAAAAATCCAGTCATGGTAGCTGGGAGGTCCATATTGTCCACTCTTCCTTTAAAGGTTTTACAAACAAGAGAGCGTATGTCTACACACCAAAACATTTTAAAGGACTTCCAATCCCTAAGACCCAGCTTTATGCTTCAATTAATCGACTGCAGGACAAAGTTCCAAATAGAGTACTGTAGTCCTAGAATGAGCTGGAATTTTTAGCATGCATACATTACTGAAACAGTGATGTCTATGTCTCGGGCATGTTGTGAAAATGGCCGATGGTCGGATTTCAAAATATCTCCTGTATGGAGAATTAGTGCAGGGAAAGCACCCCAGAAGGAGATCACAGCTGCGATCCAAGGATATCTGCAAGCATTCCGAAGGCCTTAGGAATGAACCTCAACAGATGGGAAACGTTGACATCTGAGCGTACAGCCTGGAGGCAGATGGTGCAGCATGGCCTTGCCCATTTTTAAAAAGACACTTGTCCAGCAGGCCGAGGCAAAGAGGGAGTTCCGAAACCAGCAAAATCAGGGAGCTGGACAGGGGACAGATTGTATTTCTTTTTTAACAACAAAGGAACTGTGAGAGCCTCCAAACACAGGCACAAACACTACCCTGTCTCCCCAAAAGTAACCTGAAAATAAGCCCTAGTGGGATTTTTCAGGATGCTTGTAACATAAGCCCTACCCCAAAAATAAGTCCCAGTTAAGTGAAACCCTGCCCGCCACCATTGTGCAGCAACCAGTAGATGACATGACTGTCTGAATTTATTTATTCTATTTATATCCCGCCTATCTGGTCTTGCAACCACTCTAGGCGGCTGTAGATTATTGTACACAATGTAGAATATTGTACATAAAAAAAAAACATCCCCTGAAAATAATCTCTAATGCATTTTTGGAGCAAAAATTAATATAAGATCTTGTCTTATTTTCAGGAAAACACGGTATGACCCGCTAAACATACTGGACCATACAAATCAACTCAGGAAACATTTAAGGAGTAAATTACAAATAAGTTGCTCCTTTCATTGGTATGATCATACTGTATTTCCCCAAAAATAAGACAGGGTCATATATTAGTTTTTGCTCCTAAAAAAGCATTAAGACGTATTTTCAGGGGATTTTTTCCCATGAACAACAATCTACATTTATTTAAATACAGTCATGTCATCTTCTGGTTGTTGCACAATGGAGGAGAGCAGGGTTTCACTTAACTAGGGTTTTTTTTTTTTAACCAAACCCCGGGAGGCAGTGGAAGACAGAAGGGCCTGGCGTGCTTTGGTCCATGGGGTCACAAACAGTTGGGCATGACTTAACGACTAAACAACAACAGGGCTTATTTTTGAGGTAGGGTTTATATTATGAGCATCCTGAAAAATCATACTAGGGCTTATTTTCAGGTTAGGCTTATTTTCGGGAAAACAGGGTATTTTGAAATAGAATTCTATGCACATGAAATTCAGTTGGGGTTACCTCCCTAACAGACTTGCTTAGAACAATGGTTTATCTAAACATTCCTGATCACTTTCAGTTTCAGAAACTCAACATACAAATCACAACATACTTACAGACTGTCCTTTCTTGTGCTTCCGTCGATACAGAACAGTCCAGTTGATCTGACGGGGGTTTCTCTTGGAGAGAAATGCAGACTCACATTTTGCATTCAAAAACTGGAAAACCTGGAAAATTAAATCACTTTAGTGTTATTTACCAGACATATTATTATTAGTTTTACTGTACTGTACTTATACTATTTACTTACAGTATTATCTTACAGCTACTGTGTCACAATATGTGAACTGCCATCAGCACAATTCATAGGTCACAACTCATCCTAGAGCAGTGGTTCCCAACCTTTTTCCAGTTGTAACTCAGTTTTATAATAGCTAAGTAACCAGAGACACCTTCACATATTTGCCAAAAAAGACATTTTAATGGGGTAAGAATGCAGAGACTTCTTCCTCCCCCAAAAGGCCTGTATCTCATACATACACACTAAATTTAATGACTGACTGTGAAAGGTCAATAACGAAATTATTTAACAAGGGCTGCAATATATATAAGGCAACCTGTGACACACACACCTGGCCTAGAAAACACTTCATGACATCCTTGGGGGTCATGACTACCAGGCTGGAGAACAATGGTCTAGAGCAGTGGTTCTTAACCTTCGGTTACTCAGGAGTTTTGAACTGCAACTCCCAGAAACCCCAATCAGGACAGCTGGTGGTGAAGGCTTCTGGGAGTTGCAGTCCAAGACTCCTGAGTAACCCAAGGTTAAGAACCAGTGGTCTAGAGGGTTGGACCAAGACCTAACTGAATACAGTACTCTTCAAAGCCACCAGTGTTGTCTCAGCTCTACTGAGAAAACAGAAATGCATTACATGGGGTTACCTTGTATTATTCCTGAAATCCAAGCCATGGTACAGTAGTACAGTATTATCTGTTAACAATTCCATTTGCAGAAGGAAGTCACACACAGACCTGTTGGTCCCACTTTGCCATTAAACATCATCACCAGAAGAGAAACCACACATTAATGAGCAAGCACTTATTAAATTAGGCTCTCCAGCTCATGTTGACCCACAATTCCCAGAATACACAACCATCTGCCACGCTGGCCGTAGTTTCTCAGCGCCTCAAGTTCAACCATATTTAGGAGACCCAAGCCTGAAAACCAGGTGGGCTGGAATCACAACACCTAAGGACCTCACAACAGCAACCCAATCTCATGGAACAGCTCATAAAGATCCAGAAGTTCCTTCTTGTATTTTAGCCATGCTTTCCTTTCTTCCAACTTGTATACATGGATTGAGGTGACAGATCTAAACTCTGCCTGTCCAAAACATCCCATATAACAAAAGGAACGAGAAGCCTCAAGTTTAGTTTACTAACAAAACCTGTAATTCTGAATTCCCATCTTTCCTGCCAGGGCACGTCAGACGCTGGAGTTAAAGCACCGCTTAGGTCGGCGGTTACATTGCAGTGTTCGAGCCCCACGCCCGCCTCTAGGGCTGTAAAAGGCCCGCCGCGCCGCGGAGCTCTTGGGACGTGGCCGGCTCGGCGACTCCCTCGAAGGCGGGAGGCCCGCCAGCGATCCGCAGCTCCGGGGCCTTCCTTCTCAGAGCCTTACCTTGCCGTCCGTCCGCGCATACCGTCGGCCATGGCCCGGGTAGATCTTGTACCCGCTGAAGCTACACAACTCGACCCTGCAGCGAAAGAAAAGGGGCGCGAGAAAGAAGAGGCGATGAGCGAGGCGAGGGCAGCCCGGGCCCACCCACCCCGCCCGGCCAGACCCACGGATGACCTCGGATTCGGGCCCCCGGCCCCGGCCCTCACTCACTTCATGATGGCGGCAGCGGGAGCTCCCTCGCCGGCAACTCCAGCGACGAAAAGGAAGAGAGGATCATGGGAAACCGGCTTGTATACTGGCGCGGGGCAGGATGGGAAAAAGGCACGGTGCCTACGGCCTGACGGGAGGTGCTGCGCTTAAAAAAAATAAAAGAAGAAGAAGAAGCCGCTGACTCCTCGGTTATTCCTAATATGTGCAAAAAACGATATTCTTGATGCCCAGGCGCCCGAAAAGAGGCACGACTTCGTCGAAAGGCGCTGAAAACCATTTTCGCTCTGACGGAGTCTAACCCTCCAATCAGCGTCCAGGGCCCGCGCGGTTGCCTAGCGTTGCGAGCAAGCGGGAAGTATGGCGGCGGCGGCGGCGGCCTCCGCGAGGAAGACGGAGCAAGAGAAGCCCGCCATAAGCGGTGGGGAAGATACGGAAGGGACTTGCAGTAGGTCTTACTTTCCCAGGGCGGGTAACGAGGAAAAATTGGGGGGAACTCAAAGAGGGGCGTTCAGACAGTTATCTTCTGTTATAAAGGACTTTCGCGGTGGCTTTTGGGAGTTGTAGTCACCCTGGCATCGGATATGGATTGATTCCTCAAGTGTTTTTAAGGTTTGGACTATAAATCCCAGAGGGCCGTGCGGCACGTCCTGGTTCTTTCCCTTTGTTTTGAGGGAACGGGTGTAATGCGTTTACACTGTACAGTACTGGGCAAATTTGAAGATAGAAAGCTGTGTGTGTCCTTGATACGACCATTTACTCTTGAGAAAAAGGAAATAATTTGGTTTCCAGACCTTGCTTATTCTACAGCTGGTTTTGAATATATAAGTACAGTACATAAAGTGGATGCCTAATGGCAGGTGCGGTAGGCCATATATATACAGGAAGACAATGGTTTGGGGGTGCTTTTATTAATCTGTAGTTTTGTGTCAGTATTTGAAAAGATTCTATATTAGGGTTTGGCTAGCATGTGGAAGAGATCCTGTTGAAATGAATTTGCGGAGGCTAATGATTTTCAATTACATTATAACTGTTTTATTTCTGCTTTTAGTGTTCAGGTTAAGTAACAGAACACTATGTATTTAAAATAATAATGCTAAGGCAGTGCATCTGAGCATGTGAAAAATGTGATGTCCTTAGCCATCAATCTGATAAAAATTCCAGAAAAAGAGCCAGAAGAATGAAGCAAGCAATCAACAAACTAACCATTTAAGTCGTCAAATTTGATGGGAGGGGATGTCTACTGGTTATTTAGAATGTTCAAGGTAGTCATCTTGGGACTGGCAATGCTTTATTCTTGCTGGCAAAGCAGACTGTTTCTTTTTAATTAAGCATGACATTACTGAAAGTGTCACTCAGTGTGGGCAATTAAATCTTATCCCAAGTTAACTGGCATTCTCTTAGATTAAATACTTTTGCTATATTTGTCCTCTTGTAACTTCTCATTTATCATGTATTTTCACAGGTTCAATAGTTAATTTATCAGGTCAAGGGTTGCAAAAATTGGGATCAACTTTCTCCTGTGATGCAGATGTGCATACTTTGATTCTGGATAAAAACCAGTTAATTAAACTGGAGCACCTGGAGAACTGCAAGAATCTGATGCAGGTTAGTCACCAAATGTGCTACAATACAAGGATGCCTTGGTTTTTAATTTATGGTTGCTTCATAGTTATTAAAATGATTTCTAAGTAAATGCTTAATTCCCACTGTTTCGTAACTTTCTTTTTCTCTGCATTTTGGCAAACCACACACTTAATGAAACATTTTGGAATCCATACTTTTGTGGCACACATCTATTTGAATAAATCCATTGTTGTTTTTAGTGCAGCCCCATGCAAATTCTTGCATAAGGATGAGGAACAGCATCAGCACCACAAAGCTATAATCTGTAAAATATCTTTAAATTTATCAAAAAATGTATATCAGCTGAATATAATCTGCATATACCAATGTTAGTCCCTGCACAGTAAACTACATACAGTACACAGAAGGCAACCTGTGGCCCTTTGATCTGAAACTAAAATCACTCTGCAAGCAATCATTTCAGATATCTGTTGGAAATTATTGTAGCCCACTGGAAATGGAGCAAGAAGGATAGTAAAGGGTGTGGTAGAAGAGAGAAAGGAATCACACTGGCCACATGTGAAATGCACACAGCTAGTTTTATGTGTGTCCCACTGCACTACTTTTTCGGATTGTTATTCCCTTTCTACCATAGAAAAGGGATTTCTGAGGTTTTTCTGGATTTGACAAGAGTATCTTATCTGGAAAGTTTCAAGAATGTAAATGTTTCAGAAAAACTACCAAGAGTCTTATGGCGCCTTAAACATAAACAAATCTTGCATATCTGAATGAGTGGGCTGCACTTCATGGAAACCTATGCAGAATGGAACTTGTTCATTCTTAAAATGCCAGAAGAATCATTATGTCATCTGGAAGTATGGATGCTATGCATCCATAATTCCCTGCCTATAGGGTTCTCTAAATTTCCTGTTGTTACAGTGCTTGGGATCCCTGTCATTTTTATATCCTATCAATGCCAATTCATATAGCAATGACTTCAGTCTCATATAACAAAGCGATAATCTGAAGACTACTTTGATTGTTGAAAATATCTATAAAAGGGGAATTGTGTTATATACTCAGTTTTGTGTTATATAAATACTGGACTGTATTTTAAGAGTGTTTGGAAATTTCAACAGCCATATCACGAACTGCAGAAAGCATGCCATGCTAATACATTTTTGGGTCAGCTTAAAATGCTGGTGTTAACATTTAAATGGCTTTGAACCCAGGTATTTGAAAGAACTACCTAATTCTACTTGAACTATATACACCTCTGTGTTAGTCAGGTGGCTAAGAGGGAGAGATTCTTCTTGAGTGGTGACCATGCAGTTGAACTTTATATCTGTTCATGTGTTCCTGGTGCTACCATTATTCTTACAACCAATAAGTAAAATTTGTTTTTTTAGTTTTAACTGATGAACAAAACAAAAAAGACAAAAAGAATCTCAGCTATTAAAACAATTATGCATTTTGACTACATGTATTACAAATTTTAATGTTATTGATTGATTTTACTGGCTTTTTTCTGCTTTTATGACTTTTATTGTGTTTAATTTTGGACATAAGTCTCCCTGAAGCTGTGTTTGATGAGAATGTATTTACATTTTGAAATGGAATGGTTTGTTTGGGTTTTTTTTTTGTGTCTCCTTTCTCCCCAATGGGGACCCAAGGTAGCTCACAATAGATTTTAAAAACATGGTATAAATATCATTTTTTTTTAAAAAAGTAAGAAATATTAAGATTTTTTAAATCAAGTTTAAAAGCAATTCAAAAACATTTAAATATCTGTAAGTTAAAAACCAGCATCCCTGAGAATTTACTGCTCAAAAGTATGCCAGAAATGGAAGGTAACAAAAAAAATATCAGAGAGAGTAGGCCAACTTAGCTTCTCCAGGCAGTGTATTCCAAAGCCTTAGAGCAGCCACTGAGGAGGCCCTCTCTTGTAGCCTCACCAAATGATCCTGAGAAGGTGATGGAACTGAGAGAAGGGTCTCCCCATCTGATTTTCCACCTTTGTATGTATTAGTACTGTGAACTGATTCCTTAATGTCATTCACTAAGCCATGAATTTTGTTTCTCAGAATGCAGAAAAAAAATCTTGATTTGTCTGACAGATGAAATCAAACGTCTACATCACCATTGCAGCAAAATTAGACCCTTTTTCTTTTCTTACTTCATAGTTATCAGTTGCCAATAATCGACTCGTCAGGATGATGGGTGTAGCAAAGCTGACTCAGCTCCGGGTATTAAACTTGCCTCATAACAGTATTGGCTGCATAGAGGGATTGAAGGATCTTGTGCATTTAGAATGGCTAAACCTAGCAGGAAATAATTTGAAGGTAAGATTCTCTTTTTCAAAAACATGCCAATCTAGCAAGTTCAGAGCTAAGGACATTCTTTTGCTAGGTCCAGGCTTCCCTGATTGAAAAGGGAAAATGCAATTTAATATCCATATGACAGTAAATGCAAAAGTAGGTAATGCAGTGCAGGATGCAAAGTGACACTGGGCTGGTTGATAAGACTGAGGCTTAATCAGGTAAGACAGAAACAGCCCTAATCAGTAAAATAGACGGTGTGGAAATGGAAGTTTAACCTATACTTAATGGTGTATTATTCCCTTTGAAAATACAGGTTTGTAGTCTGAGGAGGGGCTTCTTTTGTAGCTGGCTTTGACCCTTGATCTCAGGTTGCAGCTGTAGCCAAGAAGATTTTTGCTCTGTACAGAATTATTTCACAACCAATGTCCATTTCAGAGGAACTGAACCGTAGTTAAGGCAACTCTTGCTTTAAATCAGAGGTGGGCAACATCTAGAAGCCAGGGGGCACATTGTAACCCATGAGATCTACTCTGCATTCTACTGGTGTGCTGCCAAAATCTGTATGCACAGAAGTAACATCAAAAGAAGCCCTTCACTAGGTTTATCAAGGTCAAATATATTTATTTATTTATTTATTTGATTTTATTTGATTTGATTTGATTTATATCCCGCCCATCTGGTCTATATGACCACTATACGAGTGTTCCTTTGCAATAAGCTATGTAATTCCATGCATCTAATTTTAAATCTAATTTGTTCAAGGTAGGTGTTTTGCTGTTGCTGTAGTGGCAGATTGAAGGACAACAAATTCAACAGCATTATATTCAGCCTCTAGTGTAGTAGTTCTGTGTTAGTTCAAGATGGCATCAAACTTGGAAGCAAATTCTGTAGGTGATGCAGCCTTGTTCTGTAAGTGGTTCTTTCAGAAAAACGTGCATAATTTATGAAGTTTTTCGTAACATCACTATAATTTGTTTTCTTGCAGACTATAGACCAGATCAATACCTGTATATCTCTTCAACATCTTGATTTGTCAGACAACAATATATCCCAAATAGGGGATATCTCCAAGCTATCCTCTCTAAAGGTGAACACTGTTCAGTTATTGTCAATTTGATTGTTTTCCTTGTTGAAAGACAACTTGGGGCAGGGGGAAGATGCAGAAGCAGCTACAAAGGGCCACACAGAACACCAACTGAAACCAAAGAAAATGTGTAGGTTGTAACTTTCCATTATTATGTTGTTTGTTTATTTTAAGTGGAAAGGAAGTATTGATATCAGTTGTATCAAGTTTTCTGGGTAGAATGCAATGTTTCACTCTATTCTTGAAAAATAGATAGGAAGGATGGAGGGATGCAATGTAAGAGAGTTTCCCTTCTCCAGTTTTGTTGGTGGAAGTAGTGACATGAGTAGCAATATAATCTAATTCAGTTATAGCTTTAGTTCTTTCTTAGTTCAAACAATGCTTTTAACAAGAAGAAAAAGTGTGTTTTCTGAGATGTTTAGAGTGATTTATAAATATGAAAACAAATCTCTACCTATAACATTTCCTTCCTTTCTGCTATCCCATAAGACTCTACTGTTTCATGGAAATATCATAACGTCATTGCGTACAGTACCTACTTGTTTACCTCAGAGTCTGGCTATCCTGTCATTGGCAGAAAATGAAATCAGAGACTTGAATGAGGTAAGAATATCATTTCTCAACAATAGTAAGTAATTTGCTTTACTTGCAATTCTGTTGTGTGTGTGTGTTTGGTTACATTTTATTTACTGAACTTTTAGAACCATAGAATCACAGAATAATGCCATTGGAAGGGGCCCATAAGGCCATCAATCCCAGCCCCCTGCTCAATACAGGAATCCAAATCAAAGTAGATCTGAGAGATGGTTGCCTAATATTCTCTTGAATGCCTTTGCTACCTCCCGAGGTAATTGATTACTTTGTCATACAGTTAGGAAGTTTTTCCTGGTATTCAACCAAATTCTGGCTTCCTGTAACTTGAGCCCGTTATTATGTGCCCTACACTCTGGGATGATCGAGAACAGACCTTTCCCCTCCTCTCTAGGACAATCTTTAAAGTATTTGAAGAGTGCTATCATATCTCCCTTCTTTTCCTAGGACTAAACATGCCCAGTTCCTTCCTTCTTTCTTCATATGGCTTGGTTTTTTATTCTCTTGATTATACTTGTTTTAGTTTACTACCTGTATTGCTAAAGTGGGGAAGTGCAAACTGAAGCCTTACATAGTAAAACATTATCTGCAGCCTCCAACAGTTCCATGGCCATGGTTTTCTTGGCAGAAATGGTGAACTGCCAGTCCCGGAAACTGTGCAACACTTAACACTTCAAAATACCCATGCTTCAAAACTAGAAGTGGACTTGTACCTGTTTCTGGTTTTGTCTTTTCCATACTTCTGATGGTCTTTGTGACTCCTGGAAGATCCTGGGAGCAGAAAATTGATTCCTTGCCCTGCTAAGGTTTCCAACTCCTGTCTCAAACAGTATGGCAAACTACACAAAGTAGCTGATGACTCAGAGCAACTATGGGTTCTGCAATTATATGAATAATCAATATTAGTAAGCAAGTATTTTGGCAAAGCAAATAACATTCTGTGGGATATTTGAATTTAAGATTTATATGATGAATCAGTTGTTTTGTAATCTTTCAGATTTCTTCCTTGGCTTCCCTTCCTGAGCTGGAGCAGTTATCAATTATGAACAATCCCTGTGTGATGGCCACGCCTTCCATCCCAGGGTTTGATTATCGGCCATATATTGTCAGCTGGTGTCTCAGTCTTAAAGTCCTAGACGGCTATGTGATTTCACAGAAAGAAAGGTAAAAAAAATTAGATAATGGGCCAATGAATCTGACAGAACTGAAACAGCAAATTAAACATAACTAAAATTTCTGGTCAAGATTATGGTAGTACCCTTTTTTTTCTTGTAGCTTGAAAGCAGAATGGCTTTACAGTCAGGGCAAAGGACGATCCTTTCGACCAGGCCAGCACATTCAGTTGGTACAGTATCTGGCCAGTGTTTGTCCTCTTACTACTATGTTTGGGCTCCAAACTGCTGAAGATGCCAAACTGGAAAAAATACTACATAAGCAAAGGTGAGAGTACTATATTTTATCATAATTGAGTACAGACTCTAACCGAAGATAATCTGTGTATGTTGGTCTGTCTTCAGTATGACTCTCTTACCTGTATCCTAGACATTTGAAGTTTGATACACATAGGAAGGGGGACTATCAATATGTGAAATTGTGTAGGTATCTGTCTCATGTGCTCCCAGAGGCATTTCATGGGGCCACTGTGAGATACAGGAAGCTGGACTAGATGGGTCCTTGGCCTGATCCAGCAGGGCTCTTATGTTCTTAAGACAGGGATACAGGAGAATGAAACAATATTTTGAGCAAATTCTTCAAAATGTGAGGAAGGATCCTTCTCTTGAGTATGATAAGGAAAAATGAGCAGAGGGCATTGACTGTGGAGGAGGAAAAGAACAAGTGAAAGGAATAACACTGTAGGAAGGGAAAACAACAGAAGGAAAAAGAAGAGGTTCTAGAAGAAAGAGAAAATCATGAGTGGGCACAGAAGGAGAAAGAGCACCTGAGTTGAATAAAGAAAAATGGAACACTTAAATGGAATAAAGAGACCACTGAGTTGGGTCAGTGGGTGACTGAAGGAAAGGAGAGGCTGCCTGACTAGGTGGATGGATGAGGAAAGAGAGAGAGACCACGTTTCTGATATTTTCAATTTTTAAAATGTTTTTGGTGTTAAAAGAAGGGGGGGAAATAACTTGTCAGTTTCAGACTAGTTGCCACCCACAGAGAAGGGTGGTTTAGAGAATGCCTTATTCCCATATTTGCTAAATTAGCTACAAGAAAACACACAACGCATAATCTGCTGGTTATCAGAGCCGCTGTGCTCCAGTGTGTTACATTAACAAAACAAAGCCAGTCTCTAATTTTTGTCTTCAGGTTGCATCAGAGACAACTGATGTACCAAAGCCAAATTGATGAATCACCTGTACCGTCATCTCAGAATAAAGTGCACCCTGCTACTAGTGAGCCAAACAGCCCTGTCCACCGGCCACAGAGAATGAGTGAGAATGGTAATAATTGTATTTACTGTGCTTTTTGTACTTCTACTCTTAATGTGGTCCATTGTACATTTAGCTAGCAATGAAATATTCCTGTTGACTAGGTGTTAGAATGGAATGCCTGAGCTTGGGAGAGAGAGAAAAACTGTAGCTATATAACATGGATGTGGGAACAAAAACTTTCAGGAGAGATAAAAAGGGGAAACATGAAGGTTTATAAAGACTGAGACATCCTGCTGATAGCTTGTTCTATTATATGAATAAGCTATATAACTAGGCAAGGCATAAGACTCTCAGTACTACTGTAGCCAAATGCTTCATTAGAGCAAGTGTAGGAGTTGTCACTCTTCTACCTGACAAAATAACAGCATTTCCGCTGAAATGGATTCCTCTTCCTTTATCCAATAAATAGAAATTTTGCAGAATATATTTTTCTGCTCATTGAATACAAGATGGCCAGCATTTTTTATTTGTTGTTTTACTGTAATTGTTCTTATTAGTACCAGTAGTTCTTTTGACATTTGCTGGTAATTTGTCTATACTTGTCTTGGCCCAAATTATACTGGGCAGGGTTTCCTTGGTAGTATTTGTCTTTGCAGATCTCAAGAGTGTATGTGGTGTAGAGGCTGAGAGCGTGAATTGGTAATGACTGGTTTCATGCCCAGCTCATCTGTGAACACAGCAATTGACAAACCACTGTCTTCTAGGTTTATCCCCTGTGTAGGAGTTGCGTTATTAACCTGCCTTCTGGAATACCTGCAAAGATGACTGAGAAAGGCACTTTAAATGCACTAGACTAGAACACTTCAGAAGGATGTTTTTAATTGGTTAATGTTAATAAGCTTTTAACAATGAAATCATATTCAGGTTTATTCTCTGTATATGCAGGGTCAGGTGTGGTACACTTGTAACAGGCAGGGACACTGGTAAAATCGGTGCACAGACACATTGCCCCCCTCCCCCCAGTAGCTCTGTCAGGGAGGGCCAGGTTGGCTAGTATTTAACATGAAAGATATTCACAGCCTAATTGTAGAACTTTGCTTTTCTCTTTAGGAATAAATGGCAAGCATTCAGTCATGTGGGAGAAAATTAAAAGGGGTTGTTTGGAGATACAGCTGAGATGGAGCTAAACCTATTGGTCATCCCAGTCATTTAATCAAATTTAGGACTTAGCCATGGCCTGCATGCTGGATTGTGATGGGATACTGGGAACAGGTTTGGTAGTATGATTCATAGCCCATTTGCACAGGAAAGAACCACCCTAAGGCCCAGCTGATTATCCCTTTCCTGTGCTCCTTGTTGCTGCCAAACTTCAGACTGATATCGCACAGTCTGCATTGTAATGGATCCAGTCAGTAGGCTTGTCTCCATTGAAAGTAATGACCAGACATTATGAAGGGAAGGGGTTGCAGGATGGGGGCTCAAAAATGTGCTCTAGGCATCCCTTTTTCCTATATATGTGAGGATTGTGGTTTGTGTTCTCTGTTATTACTGACTGTTGCTGATGTGAGAAACTGTGGGTCTCTTGATGTTTTTCGACTGCATTTCGTATCGTCCTTCACCATTGACTGTGATGGCTAAGGCTTATGGCTTATGAAAATCAGCTAGTAGGCCATAACTGGTTATCCCCAGCTTACTGAATCTTTGGCAAAATATACCAACAATCTAGTTTTGTTTCATTCACCTTTTCAGGGCCTGTTATCAAAAAGAACACTTGGGTTTCAGCAAATTCCATTGATGACCATTCATATGCAATTTGCCCAGCCCCAAAACAAGCTGAAAGAAGTACTTCTAAGGATCTTTATCTGGATGATATACAGACTGATGAAGACAAGTTAAACAGTAGCCTTCTGTCCTCAGAATCTACATTTATGCCAGTTGCTTCAGGGCTCTCTCCAATGTCTCCTACTATTGGGGAACTGAGGCTTCATGAAATTGGCATTGATGTGGATGGTATGGGAAATGCTAACTCGGACTGTACTAAACAACATGACGAAGACCAAGATAATACTTTAGTTCTTGGAGAAGGTGCCATCAAATCAGCAGGTGTTGTAGAAATGCAAAAGAAAGATCAGGAGAGAAGTACTTCATCCACTTCCAGTTTATCAGCAAGTATTGTCAATCATCCTGCTGGCCACAGCGACTGTCAAGCACCTTCTGAAAGACATGTGGAGTGTGATGATTTGAAGCAATCATGTACCTCTGAAGAGAAGTTATTTAAAACAGTTTCCCTTGCCAAATCTGTAGAACTGTCCCCTTGTGCATCTGTAACTTTAATGCAAAAGGGGGACATTCTTGAAGAAATGAACAGAGCAGCTACCAAGCTTCAAGCCTGTTGGAGAGGGGTTTATGTGAGGAAGCACCACCCCAAAGCTAAGGAGGTGCGCTATGAAATCAGACTCAGCAGAATGCAGGAGCATATTATACATTTAACTGAAGAAGTAAAACAGTAAGTTTGCAGCCATTCTCAAAATGAAAGATACAACTAGGGACTATATTTTTGGATTTATGTACTAAAATCCCATAATTCTTCATCTTCCTGAATTCTAGCTGACAGACAGACAAACAACCTACAGACATCTAAATGTGGCTCACCTGGGAGAAAGGCCTGAACTGGAAGGCTTTGAGGCCTAGCTGGACACAACTTCATGTTCAGAAGGAAAGCTCCCACCTAGCATTGGGTCAGAAGCAAGAAACTTGGGAAGAACTATCCCTTGCTAGGCCTGAAAGTCTTCCAGTTTAGGCTTTTCTCCCATATGAACCACATTTAGATGTGTCTCTGTCTGGTAGAACTCCCAGAATGGAGAATTATGGGATTTGAAGTCCAGAAAGTCCTAAATTCCTGGTAACAGCATAGAAATTACATTGGTACTGTTGGAGGCTTAATATAAATGGTTACATAATTGGTAACTGCTGCTAGGCAAATTGCAAGATACAGTTGTATTCTCCTACCATAAGGAGTCATCTTTTAATAGCTGAAATCCAGTAGTAAGTCACAACTAAGGTAGGCCCATTGAGTCAGTGGATCTTACAGAGGAGTTGAATTGCCAAATCCCCACTGATTTAAATAGGCCTACTCTAGTTGCAACTTACTACTGGATTTCAACTAATGTGTTGTCTCTAATTTGATATTCAGAGCAAGCCGCCTAGAGTGGTCGAAATGACCATATAGGCGGGGTGGGTATGTATGTATGTATGTATGTATGTATGTATGTATGTATGTATGTATGTATGTATGTATGTATGTATGTATGTATGTATGTATGTATGAATGAATGAATGAATGAATGAATGAATGAATAAATAAATAAATAAATAAATAAATAAGGCAAAAGAAAACTGGAAAAGCTCATCAGTCTCAGAAGTTCTTAGATGTAAAAAATTACATTTTACTCTGAAGAACAATTGCTTTAATGTTTAATATACGCATATAAAAAGTTTATATTTTCATTGTTCTTGAAGATACACCTTTTTTCTTCAGTTTTATTACAATTGTTATAAATAGTAAATTCATTAGTGCATGGTAAAAGGGATCTAACGTTAAAACAGTATTAATTCTATAAAAATCTGCTTTTATAAATCAACAGAGGATGCCAACATTGCTGAAACAAATAGAAATACTGTTGGAAACATGTTAGCATAGATTTGTAGCAGTTTTATATCTTTCAAATATGTCTACTATTTATAGATTAAGAAAAGAAAAAGATGAAGAGAAACTTCAAAGGATGGTGCAAGAGGAAGCTGTCAGATTCCTTTGGAATCAGGTAAAAATCTTGTCCATGCTGTTTTTTAAAAAACATATTTCCAGGAAATACAGAAGATAAATGTATATTGTGTTGTATGTTTTGATTTGATGAAGGGATGTTTCAGGAATGTATGAAGCCATGTTTGGCAACAGGTATTATGTATTTCCCATCTTTCACTGGACATGCAATATGTTTTGATGTTTGCAGGTCAGATCTTTCCAGGAGTGGCAGCTTTCAGTAAACTCACATCTGAGTAATATCTGGCAACATGATACTCCTGCATCAAGCATTTTGGTTCCCTCCAAACAGCCAATGGAATCATCTGGACCTTCTCCTGTTGATATTTCCACCTGGGTAGTTTCAGCTGCTGAAGCTTGTCACCAGAAATATTTGCCAGAATATCCTGACTCGGGCTTCCATTCCTGTGTAACTGACCAAAATTGCCTTAATGAATCTCGTGGCTCTGAAGGACATTTGACAAATGCAAATGAGAGCTCTCTAGTGAATTCTTTGGAAACAGTCAAACCATGTGAGAATTTCCTTGCAGGATGCTCCTCAGACATGGAGGTCATGCTGCACCATGGGGATTGTAGTAAGGAGAGCTTAAATAGTGAGCAGGATAGTAGTCTTCTCCAGCAATATTTAAAATCGGTTGAGCAGTTAGATAGAGCTGATGACAATACAAATGGCAGCAGTGGAACAGAGGGCAGTGGGCCTCATACAGCTGTTTCCTCAAAAGACAAGGGTGTCTTACTCAGCACTGTGTTAGGCTCTCAAGAAGTACATGCATCAGCACAAGATGAAATGGGTCATGCACAAGAAATTTGCAATTTGAATGAAGAAATAGAAGGAAAACAGACAGGCTGTGACTGTTCCTTTCCAGCACTTGCTGTTAGCATTCCTGTGTAGCATAGTAACTTTTTTGTTATTTATACACATTTTTAATACATTTTTGGGGGCTGGGGGCAGGGAGGCATGTGTTCCTATACTGTTACAAGCAATCAGCTTGCAGTTTTGCTAATCTTCTGTTCCTTGACTGACACTATGTTAAATCTGTATCAGGTAGGGTTCACTATGATGGATGTAATTGCACTATTTTTTTAAGGCAACTTGGAACAGCAACTGATTTCTACAAAATATAATGTTGAAATTTCTGACCACTTTTCCTATTTCCTTAGTTAAACTAAACAATTATATTTTTCCCGGAGGACAAAACGTACTCTTGTATTGCAATTCTCATCCTAATAAACTATGGGAAGAAATTAAAATAATCAGTATTTATAATTTGAGGGGCATAGGAGTACAAGAAATTCATAGTTGATAATAATTATTGAATAGCATTTTGGAAATGTGTACTTAAACTCAGGTACTAAGCCACACCTTGGATATTTTATTTGCTAGTCCTGGGTTTGTGTTTGTATTGGCTGGTTCTAAGCAACAGTGAGGTACCAATATACAAAACTTGTTTTACGAACATGGCTATGGAATTCCATGCAACTTCCTTGAACAAACACAATGTTTTTACAATGATGCAGCAGAGCCTGTTTGGCAATTTCAAGGACTGGAGAGAAGGATACATCATTCTCTTCCACTACATTCCAGGGACCACACAAACAGATTTATTCTCCTTTTATGAGGCCAGTACTCCTCTGGCAAGTTAGTCCAAAATCAGTGGCTCAGAGACATTTTCCCTAAAGAGGGTCAGAGATGTGGGAAGTCAGTCTTGCTTGGTAGTATCATAACAGGGACTTGAGCTAAACAAGCTGAATTAAATGCCGGATCATTGTGTTGGTTCATCTCCTTCCCTGCCAACAGTGAGACATGCGGGTCAATGGTTGGATTTTGCTTTACTGCTGAAGGATAATTGGCCGCTAGGCAAGTGACACTACTACATTCCAATGGTTCAGAAGCCTTGGGATTTCTTGCAGTCATGAACCCTTACTTGTAAGTCCTGCTCCAAGTTGTAACAATCTTCTCCACTCGGAACCCATTAATTTCTTCAGGTAGTGAATATATATCTTCACAGATATTTTCACTCATATGTGTGAATATATCTGTGAAGATTCTCAGTCATCCCAGGTGACATTATCTGGAAGTTGAGTCATGGCAACTGGACTTCCTTCATGTTAGGTTGAAACGTTTCACTACTCATCCAAGTAGCTTCTTCAATCTGATTAGTCTAGTCTGTCATATGTATTTTCAATGTTTATTATAAGAAAACTGTCACTAAAGACTTCATATTTTTCTATGTGTAAGATTGCCACAGAGAAATTATTTTGCTGTATCAGGTGAAGATGCATTTTGTACACATGCTGTCACTACAGCTTCAACTTTAATCTTCAGGTATACCACTATTGTATTTTGAAATGGAAAGGTTTATGTTATGGTCTTAGAAAAACAAAAGTGAATATAAAAGGGCTTAATTGAAGATCTACTTAAGGGTCTCACATCCTTATCACAGCTGCCTTTATTCAATATTACCCACTGTGTGTTTTGGTATTGCAGCAATTATTTTTTCCCTTTTTTTAAACTGCTTTGATTATACTGGCATTGCTTTCTTTGGCTTGATTATAGTCCATTTCCAGTCCTGAATATGAAATGAATCACTGTACATAAAAGTAGCACCAGACTGCTTAAGTATATTATGTAGAAACATGATTGACTAAAGGCCTATTCTGGGATACAACAAAAGAGGCCTAAACACTCAAGGGAATGATTTGGATATAGTTACTTAGGCCCCATTAATTTGAATAGAAGAATACCTTTCAGTGCAAAGGGCAAAGGTTAATGGGACTTAATGCAGATTTTAGTTTTTTAAAATGAACAATTTTAAAATGAGAAATATTTGAGTCTTTTGAGGGCAAATAAAGGGATTAAGATAATCTGCCTTCTGGCTGGCTTGATACAGTATTTTCCATTCCCGCAGAAATCAGTAGGACTTAAAATATTCCACATTTTGAGGCTTAGAGAGTTGCATACTACAGCTTGCCAGAACTGGGCCGTGGAGACATATCTCTGCCCCCGCCCACCCGCACGGTGGCCATGTTGTGCTCATGTGGGGGGGGGCGTGTCATGCTCACACGGGCTTGTTGCACTCGTGCAGGGATACCCCCCATGCACAGAGCCCACCCCTGCAGCTGGTCCATGATCCCCAAAAGGTTGGGGACAGCTGCTCTAAATTAACCTCATCAATTTCCGGCTTGCAGAAAACAGACCCTTCTGCACGTACTATCTAACAGTACACTGGCCTGTGAAATTAAAAGGAATTCACAGGATTGTGCAGGAATTGTTTTTCTGGTGTGATGTATTATTGTGAAGCACCTTTCAAGATATGGATGCAACATGATATTGGAATACATCCTGGGCAAGAAAACATGATTCATAGGTACCATAATAGAGCTTATTCCAGAGGAATACCACATTTTCATAGAAGTTTCCAAGTGTTTACCTGAGGTAACAGAACCAGAAAAATCATATGCACAATGACACTTCTGTTAAAATTCATATAATTTAATGTAAGATTTTGTTTTGCTAATACTTTCATGTGAGCATGTAACAGCAAACATGCTTTTAATAGCTGAACATATGTGCAACATAAAATATAAGGTACGTATACCTTTTCTCAGTGTTTCCATATCAATCTGTTTAAACTATTTGATATTCGTTGCTTGCATAGAACAACACTAGTTAGGAGGCTTTGGTTAGCTTCTGCAGAGTGATATGTAAATTGTTTGTATATATTCAAGAAAGCTTGTAGCATTGTATACAATAAGCCAGGAGGCAAAGTTTTGCCCTGGGTAAGAGTAAAGTTATGAAATTGTTCAAATTAACAACATAATAGTTTGTTGATTCACTTGGAATTTTCACTTGATTCTTAAAACATGGTTGGTTGTTGGGAGAGTCAGTGAGAGACAGGCGGGTATGTGTTTTTGATACATATACAATATGTCCTATTGTCTATTTTTCTGAAACTTAAGTTAAATTTACTGGACTAAGTCCAGTGTTAAGCTAGACTAAATTTACCAATGAATTAAATAATCAATGAAATGTATCTGTTTGCTTACTGCATTCCCATTGATTCAGTGCTTTCTTCTATATGGTGTTAACAATTACATTTAAGCTATCAGTTCCTATCCTAAGATAAATCTGTGGATGCTGTTGACGTATGTTGTGGAAAGCCATAGGAGGAATTACAAAGGAACAGCAAGAGGAAGTAACTTTTTTTTCACAGTGTTGATTAACTGCTGTTGGTGGACTAAATCCAACATTACAAATTAGTATTATTATATGCTGTCAAATCTAATTCCAATTTATAGCAAGCCTTCTAAGATTTTCAAAGTACTTGAGATGTTAAGGGACTGGTTTACCATTACCAGCCCCAGTAGGGTTCTATGGTTGAACAAGGATTTAAAGCCAGGTCTCCTGGCATTCTTGTTTGCTACAACACACTGGCTCTCAGCCTAGACTCATGGATATAAAGGGAATCTCTTGTGAGTGTAGTCTCATAATGTCTTTGTTTGTGGTTTTCTTATAGAAGGGGAATCTGGTACCCTTCTTCTTTCTGTGGAGTTGATGAAAGGACCAGTGAAGTTCTTTTACTTTCACAGTGGTGGTGCAATTCATGGTTTACTTCATTCTCATATTCCACCTCACTATTTTTATAATTATTTCACTTGCCACACTCTGGAAAACATTTTAAAATACTGCATTAAATGTAAGAGATGATTTACTTAATTTTCCTGTAAGCAGCCTTATCATTGTATAGTAGGACCCTTATATCCATGGCTTCAATATCTGCTGATTCATTTATCCAGTCTGAAAATCTTAAAAATTTTAGAAGAAACATTCTAGAACTACAGTATGTATTTCTAAAGATGAAGTTACCAGAATTGGCCCCAAGAGGGGGTCAGAAACTATGCTATGTTTAGCGTTTACTATTAAAATAGCGTTCGCTATAATCTGTATTTTTCAGCATTCGCGGCTGGATTTGAAACTGATCCCCTGCAGATACAGGGTCCTAGTATCCTTATGTGTCCATTGGTGTGCTTTCTAGCACTCCAGTTCAGGCTGCTTCTATCATTTGCTTCTTCGTGTAAGATATTTTGGCTAAACCAGATACTGTATTTTGTTTAAATCAATGGATTTTGCTTTTCAATAAACAGGTTTAGGACAGAACATTTTAAATTTTGCCCTTCATTAAATTTGATAGTGACAATGTGGTATATTGGCAACGCTAGCCCATTCAGTACAGATAAATGGATTGAGTCTTGTGTAAAATCTTCAGAGCCATAAGCTCTACTGTTGTTCTTACTGAATTCAGCAGTGAAGCTTCTGTCTCTTTAAGGGAACTGCACACATATACAGGATGGTCTACATGAAAGGAGTTGTAAGAATTTTGTTGATGATATATTTGTGTCCACAAAATGTTATTACCATTGTGCAAAAAGGCAATATGGGTACAAAATTGATAACTGTGAGGACAAATTAAAGTGTTACTTATTGTAAACATAGTTGGTGTAATATGAATTTTATAATGTTGATTTTTTAAAAAGAATACTGCATGTTACAGTTTTTGAAAATTTGGAGTTTAGAACTTGTATTGATGTAACTGAATAAAGACATTTTCTAAATTATGTGGAACGTTTCTTAGCTAGCAAAATATTCCCACTCTCAGTTGAGTCTCTTGCACATGGAGGAAGCTGCCAGAAAATTCAAGTGTCTCTCTGTGCCCCATTCAAAGCACAGAAAGGAAATAGCATTAGCTGATGAATAGTAGAATGATGCATACTCCTGTCTCAAATGTAACAAAGGGACATAAGGTCCTTGTAGGAAAGGTGGGATACAATTAAGAAATACAGTACTATTAAAAAATTGTTTGGCCTTGGAAGTAAAGGGAGAAGAGCCCTTACCTAGTCTTTTGATCCAGATATTCTGCAATCTAAAAGTCAAACACATAAGGGCAGAGGTATAAAACTCACTTTCTTCTTGGGCCACATTGGCATTATGGTTGCCCCCAGGGCTGGTTGTATCTGTAATGCTATATAAATGTATCTATATCATATTAAATATAATCCTCCGCATTCAATTATCACTTTTTGACTCTTCACTGCTTAGAATGCTGGGATTAGAAGGTGGATTCCCAGCATCCTTGTGGAGCATTATGGGTGACGGAGTAAATGCCTGTGTATTTTATACTGCACAGTAGCAGGCAACACTGCGAGGGCCACATGAAACGGGCTAGCGGGCCAGATACGGCCTGTGGGCCTTGAGTTTGACACATGTGCATTAGGGCCATGTGGTTGTCATAAGCTCCTGTCAAAGATGGTAATCTGATACAGTATTTCCCTGATAGGGACTCAGAAAGGTGCAGGTAGAAACACTGGGGATGGGCTGGTTCAGTCCAGGGATTGCACCATCTGATCACCAGAAAAAGGAGCAAACCAGCTCATCTCTGCAGCAAACCAAATATCTAGCTAAATGCCCTCCTGGTTGTACCCTAACTCAGTTCTTGCAAAAATCAGGAATAATTGATTTATTTTGTAAATTTATGAAACTCTAAGGCCTGTTATCCTGAAATTATCACCAAACGAATGACAGAAAAGAGAATAAGTTCTCCACTTAAATGGACTAGGCTAGTAATTCCCACTTTTTAATAGCATTTTTTGTTTAAGAAACTCTTAACATTCCCCCCTAACTTTTATTACCATCCCATTAAACAAAAAAAAATCAACTCATAATTTAAAATTAAAAATATCCACCAGAACTTAGTAAAAAATATTTTAAATTAAGAAATGGAATTGTGTAATATATAGAATAGAATTTAAGAAATAGCAGAAAGAAAATGTAATGTGAAAGATCCTGCTTCATCCCAGTCTAGTCTTCCCTTGGAACACATCCCCTTGGCAGCCAATGGACTAGGTTCCATGAGATGTTAATGGAGACTTCATTACCTTAAATCTGGGGCTGCCAAGACAGGGATTTCATAAATGCTTTGACAGTTGTGCTTTGCTTGGCTCTGGCCAAGGATGGATCAATGGGTTTTTGTATTCTACTGGTGCAATCTTTTTCTTGGGTTTTTTGATACGTTTTATTCCTGTTCCTGCTCACAGCTGGTCTTCACGATACCACCAGCCCCCTTCCCCGCTCTGTTTTGCTCTGGTCTGGTTATCTGCTTTCCCTCCTGTGGGATTGTTTACATTCATAGATCATAAATTACTTCACAAATGTAATTTGTCTCTTAAAGCCAATACATGATTTGAATGCTTTACTTGTGAATTCTGTGTTTCATTTTATTCCATATATCTTGAAGACCTGGACTTGACCCACGAAAGCTCACATTAAAATATAATAGTCAGTCTTTAAGGTGCCACAATGTTTTTGTCTTTTTTGGTTTTGTGTCTTCGAATTTTGCCTGATGTGCTTGCACAGACTAACACTACTACTGTACCTCTTCTGTACCCTCCCAAGTCAGAGGTGTACTGTATTGTTTCCTGTCGTTTTCTGCCAGTCTAATCAAAATGTATCCAGCCCAGATAGTGGGCCCAAGTGAATAGAAGAATAGTCAGAATAGCAAATAAGGTACCAAAAGAAAGGACGAGAGTATCCACAACATTTTTAGGGTGTGGGTGAAAGGCGTAGAATTGTCGTCAAAAAAAAAAAAAAAGAATTCCGAGCTCCGGCGATACGTTAGCGCGCCATTCCGAAACAACACATCTGGGTGCGTTACAACAATTTGCAAAAATTAAATAAAATAAATAAATAAAATAAATTAATTAAATAAAAACTGGATTTTAAGGGTGAGGTACAACCCTTCCGTATTCAGCCCTCGGGGAAAGAATACGACAGATCATCTCCCGACACAGGAGCAGCGATCACCAGACGCACCAGCTCTTGGGAGCGCTCCTTTTCCCGACTACCCAAATCCTCCCACACTCCACCGAAAGAAAGCGAGGACCATTTCCACGAAATGATGAGAAGAGGCAGCTATAGCATCGCTCCTCTTTGGGAGCCGGCCAATGCCTGCGCTCGAAATAGAGAGGGCCCGGCGTGCCGAAATCTGCAGGCAGCAGCAGGGCGGGAAGACCTCAAGGGCCGCGGGGCAGCGCCTGCCCAGACCATCGAGGAAGACCCCCCCTCCTTTTCTGGTGGTCTCGTCTTCTTCGCCGCTGAAGCCCGCCTCCGGGCGTAGGGCAGCCAATGACGAGCCGCTGGAGGAGAAGCAAGAAGGGGGCAGACGCATGAGCGTGGCGGGGGAGGGGGCGCGCTCCGCCTCGGTGGGGGTCCCGGTTCCTTCTTGTGGACAAGGCGAATGCCTGTGCTGCGCGCCCGAAAGGCCTGGTGAGTGAAGCTGAGGGCGGCGGCAGCGGCTCCGGGCGGGAAGGTTATTCTCCTTTTCCCCATCTTGGGGCTGAGAGGGTGGAGGAAGAGATGCCCGGGTGGACCCAGCCCCGCGCCTCGAGCTGAGGTCTAGCACTGACCCATGCCCAGGGAGAGAGAGCTCTGATGGGTCATTTGGCAGGGAATACTGAGCGTCCCTTTCTTCTCGTGTGAGTTTGGTTTTGTGGAGCTGCTGAAAGGTTGTCTCTTCCTTTTAGATCTGGAGAGGTCTGGCCTTGTTGGAAGGAACAAAAAGACACCAGTGTGGAATCTCTTGTTAAGATTTCAGGGTGATTCGCAGAGCACCGAGGAAACCCCACCAAGATTTCTGGCTTCATTACCTCGCAGGAGCTGCAAGAAAATGATCCCCCTGCTCATCTGTGCTCCAAATTGTACTGCTAGGATGAAAGAAGCAGAAGGTAATGGGAATGGATTTTTGTGCTTGTGGGATGGCGAGCAGCATTCAGGTATGCTACTCAAAAACAAATGCCGGGATGCAGACTTATAAATGTGCATCATGAGCAGCAGCACAGAAATCTAAGTTTTAAAATGTTTCGTATATTAAGAATTGCACTGGTACTTTTCAATACGACAATTATTTCTTCCTGGGCACGTGCCAGTCAATACCATGCAGCTTCCTTTATAAAAGCAGTGATAATTGTACTGCTCCCAAATACATTCTAGACTCTGTATTGAGACAATATCTTTATAGGCCTACAAAAATCATGCAGAGGCACACAACAATGCACAAGAGCAGATGAATGTTGATCTAATTGCCAGTGATTGTTTTTTTCATTCTGGTATTAACCCTTTCTTTGGGATAGTGACAGTTGTGATGAACACAAGATTTTGATTCCCCCCCCCCCCGCCCCCGGAGATTTATAAAGTTCTGTAGGACTCTTAGAAAGGGTCAGGCAACAATTTATTTGTTCAGATTATTTAGATACTTCAGTAAAAATATATATTTGGGTTTTCTTTGCCTCTTCTCGTGTTTTGCTGGAACATTTTGGAGAATAAACATAAACTTTTCATGTTAAATGGACAGGAGGTGAAAGAAGACAAAAAATAAGGAAGTAGAAGATGGTTGTTAATAGGATGGTTGTTAACAAATTTGGTGTCTGACAATGTAAACATCTGCTGACCCTTAACTCTTTACAGTCTATACAAGGTGAGTCTGTAATTTTATTTAAATTGGTGTAGGCTATGGGCATGTATGATAGATGAATAGGATGTGTGGTTGCCTCTGTGCATGTAGAACAAAAGCAGGAAAATGAGAAAACTTGTTTAGACATAATCTAGAGAGGTAGGAGATTGATCCCAAAGGAGAATATGTTTGTGGATTATGTGCATTTATGTTATGGGGATGAGAAAGCAAGAGGGTGACACTGGGGATTAAGAAATGATAGAAAACTGTGGGTTAAAAAGCATGGGATTTTTGTTTGAGGGATCAGATGTTTCCTCTGGGAATATTGTTTATTTTTTAGTCTCACTATCTATTGTCCTGTGAAATGATTATGCCCACCACAGTAGCCAGAGTGTGAATGGCACACCCCACACATGGTAAACATTATTATGGCTATATCCAAGAGAACTTCCTCTGTGTTTCAGTTGTGCCCACCAGTTAGTGAGAACCTCTGCATGGGGTATGTTTTATATCTGAGTGTTGCAAGTTTGAATCAGACAGTTTTCTTAAGGAACTGCAAAATGTTTCTAGAATAAGCTAAAAATTGGTCATTGACTGAAATCCAGTAATAAGTACAACTAGAGTAGGCCCATTGAATCAGTGGAACCTATGGAGAAATTGACTCACCAAATTCCTACTTATTCAGTGGGCCTAGTCTACTGGATTTCAACTTTTGTCTATAAGCCATCATCTATTCATCAATTTGCTTTGTTGCTATAAAATGCTCACAGACATTCTAACTACTTCAGGAAAATTGTCAGCAGTTAGATTACTGAGGGGGAAACAAAAGCTCAATATGCAAGGTAACATATCTTCAAACAAGGTCTAAAAATAGAAGAAGCTTTCAGTGGAAAGAGAGAATCAGAAAAGAGAGTATTAGGTAGTTAGAGAATGTAAGAAAAAGGTATGTAAACAGTAAAGGCTAAGGAATATTTTGGGAAACAGAATATGCAGTCTATTGAATCATAACATGAGGAAGTGAGAGAAAGAAGATAGGGTTTTAATGCATTTCTGTTCCTGTATTGTTAGAAAGACCTGTTTCCTAGAAAACAAAATTGTTTCATATATCATTTGGCAGTGTAGGGTGGAGAGAGTGCCAAATTGGTAGTGCTGTCATCAACCAATTATTCTTGAGCAATTTAATTCAAGTCACTGAATGTATTTCCCTTTGAGTTTGGATCCAGAGAACACTCAACAGTGTAATGGCCTATTATTTGCATATATATTAATTAAGGCAATAGTAAAACTAAGTTGCAAGGTTGTTTTTTAATGTGATGTATTCAAAAACAGATCTGTTCCAGCTGACAAAAAAAATTCTCCTTTTAAAATGCAGTTAGAGCTCCATGTTTAGTGGAATGTGATTGTAATGTTTCTGGATGTCAAATGATAAACTAATTTTATTTAAGATGCTTTTAATGACCTGATCAGAAGTTCACATGTATTATTTCACAGGAAGAGCTGATACAAAAGGAGCCTCCTAATGAAATTTCTTGTGTAACACTAGGTAACAATGTCATTGATGCCTGTGAAATATGGACGTGACAGCATCTTATATGGGTGACAGAGAAATGAAGGGACCATGTGGCCCAATTACTCCAGGATCCATATTTTGTGCTCGGTTCTGGCAGTGCTGGCTATTCTGGCCTTTGTTCACAACTTCTATCGTTTAGAGGTGAGTTGTTCAGCACTCACAGAGACAAGATAATGGAAGGAAACATCACCCTTCTGCACTCAATTTTTCCAATGTTAGATTATTCAACTAGTTTATGGAAACTGCGTCCATTACTCCACATTTTTCTTTATGTATTAGAAGAAGAGGGCAAGTACAGAGGGCTTGAGGTCCAAATTTGTGGCCTCCTCTGACACCACAGGCTACATGATGCCAGGAAATGGCTGGTTTTGGCAAATTTTGAAAAAAGGAAATGGGAAGTGTCCAATGGGTGATAAAATAATTTGCAAACCCACTTACTTAACTTGTAAATGCATGTAAGATGATTACCAAAAGCATTTGTCAGAGTTGGGTGTAACCAATCAGATTTTGGCCATCCTTACATAGCTTCAATAAGTATGAAAAGCCCCAGAAAACAGCTAAAACAGGATTATTTAAAAACCCTGACCACTACCTTTTTGATAATTATGTTTCTTATTGAACAACGCACATGTTTACTGTAAATTATTAGAAATTCAAATGATTGTACTGTAGAACAAAGCTATTGTAGATAAGGGTGTAGTAGGACCATTGTAGAGTCCTAGGAAGGATTTTTTACAGATGGAATTGACAAGCAGAATAAGATGCATGAGGTCCACAATGTAATGATTGTCTCTGTGCAATGCCAAAAAGTGAATGTGTGAACAGGACAAAAAGGCAAAACGTACACACACGAGCAAAGGATATAGAAAATGTTCCTCCTGTCTGAAATAATGCCAGGGGCTAAAATAGCAAATTTAAACAATTGTATTTATTGCATTTATAAGAAGCAACTGGCAGCCAAACAGAAACAAACGGCAGCAGCATATGAAATGTTGCATAACTTGGCACATAACAGTAAATTCCTATACTGACTTTTCTAATTTTTTGCCAAGACTTGCATCTGCTGTTTTATGCTGGCATAAAAATATCAGATTTTGGCCAATAAAATTGTATCTTTCAGTTTGTGAATGTATTTCTGCTGTGTTTCTCCCATCTCCTCTGACCTAGCGTTATTTTTTTTAATTGAAAATTCCTTGGTTAGCTGAAAAGTAGTTCATAAGCACTGTTAGAAATTGAACATCATCAGTATGAATTACTTTCAAACCTCTCCCTTCTTTTGTAGAATCTGAATACTGCAGGATTGAAGTGGTTGGTAGAAGATGATAACCAACAGCCCTCATCACAGTTGATTAAAACTCCCCGGAAGCCGTACTGTGGCTATGAGAATCAGGTTTTGTCAAAAAGAGAACAAGAGGAAGAAGCAGCCTTATTTGCTGCTCTACAGTGGCCCAGACCTCAAGAGGATAAAATCCCCTTTGTGAGAAGCACTGACCCCTCACATAGCAACTTTGTGATAGTGAATGCCCATGCCCACTTCAAAGTTGGAGATCAGTTGGAGGTGCTGGTCTATGTGAGGGATTATGAAGGGAAACCAAAGCAGTATGGTGGAGACTATCTTCAAACAAGAATCCACTCTGCTCACCTGAAAGCTGGGGCTATTGGAAGAGTTTTAGATTATCAGAATGGATCATACAGAGTCTTTTTCACCTTACTCTGGCCTGGGGAGGTCATGGTATCTGTGTCCTTGGTCCACCCAAGTGAGGGGATCCAAGTTCTTCAATATTTACGAGAAGAAAGGCCAGACAGGGCCTACTTTAAAAGCCTGTTCAAATCAGGGAGGATTTCAGAAACCACGGTATGCAATGTGTGTTTGCCTGGAGATATGCCAGTCTGTAACTTCACAGATCTTTACACGGGTGAGCCGTGGTTTTGCTATAAGCCAAGAAAGCTCTCCTGTGCCACCAGGATCAGCCATTACAAAGGGGGATATCAGAAGGATCTTTTGACCTCAGAGGAGAGTCGCCTTTTCCAAAGGTATGTATTTAATCACTTGTGTTGTTGGTGGGAGGTCCTTGATTAAGGCTGTTTTGTAGGCTGAAACTGCCCATGGAAAGAGATGCCAAGCAACTGACAAAAGTGACTGTATGTTATCTGTGCTGCTCAACCTTAAGGTTTCTAATTTTGCCTGAAAGTTATAAAAGAGGGCAGTTCAATGTCTAACTCTAATTCGGTTTTCAGAGGTTCCTTACTCTGGCGTTTTGCTGCTTCCATTACTAAGTGTATCAGATTTGGCCATAGTTGTTAACAATAGAAATGTAAAAATTCTGAAAATTTCCAAAAAACATGCTTAAAAGTGTTTTCATTTTATATTTTCTTATTATAAGAACTCTGGTGTTAACAGGCAGCATAACATTATAGCCTAATTGAGTTGGAATTGGCCTATAAGGCCATGGAGTCCACCCTCTGCTTAGTGCAGGAGTGTAGTAAGTACTTTCAACTGAGATGAGTTAACTGTACTATTGGAATATTATTGACATTGTTAAATCCTGTTTTGAGCATGCTTCACAGTCTGAAGCTATGAAAATCCAATGACTTTAATTAGTGGAGGCATTTAACCTAACTGGCTTTGTTTTGTTTTGTTAATTACAAATCCAGTGAAGACTGGAAACAGGCAGGCAGGAAGACTTTAACCTTTCATGTCCTCTGCTACAATCTTGAATAAAACCACCTCTTCCCTCCCAGCTTCTGTTTGTATAAAGGAAAGCTTCCATTGGTATTAGAAGGAATTTTAGGGAGGAGGTTTGGGAAAGCATTAAATTCTCTTCTTTATACAGTTCTAGATCCCGCATGGATCTGTTAAAAAAAACAAAACAAAACAAAAAAAACAGCCCCGTCGTTCTTCCCTGCTTAGTGTACAGGAAAACCTTGTGATCTGAAACAGGAGAATTAGAGATTATTAGGAAGGAGAGGCTGGAAGAGAGTACCAGTACTCTTGTATTAGGATTCCCACCTCTGCTTAGACATTGGAGGCATCTTGGAAGACTGGACACATCTACTATAAGCCTGGGCTAAGGAATGTCTCCAACTTGTAATGAGAGATATGGTTATTTATTTAGTATATATTATCATGTATATCAATGGTTCCCAACCTTGGGTCCTCAGATGTTTTTGGGTTGCACCTCCCGCAAGCCCTTACCAGTACAGCTAGTGGTGAAGGCTTCTGGGAGTTGCAGTCTAAGAACATCTGGGGATCCAAGCTTTGGAGCCACTGATTATGTCCTATCTTTCTGATTTAAAGAATACATAGTGTGTCTTACAAACATCATGATTTAAATAAAATGTAAATCCAGGTAAATTCCTCTGTTGTCAATAACTATCAGTTAACAAAACAATTTAAATGGCCAGTTTGACAGGCATGTACAGTATTTGCATTATTCCTGAAAGCAGCAAGATTAAGCATGGATTGCAACTCACAGGAGTTGGGGGAGAGGGGCCTTCCGCAGTCTGAGAAAGGGCTGAGAAAGCTCTTTCCTGTATGCTCATCAATGTGTTTGGGACTGTCAAGAGCAGTGGTTCCCAAGCTTGGGTAATGCAGGTGTCCTTGGACTGCAACTCCCAGAAGTCTTGACCACTAGCTGTGCTGGCTGGGTTTCTGGCAATTGAAGTTCACGGATAACCAGGTTACGCAAGATTGGGAACCACTGCTCAAGAGGACTTCTGAACACCTTAACATCCAAACAGATTCTCAGTGAGGCATGTGGTACTAAAGATAGCCAGACCCTGAGTTGTTCAGGGGCTGCAGCATGTAAAATTGATGCCTTGAATTGAGTCTGGAAGGCAAGTGGCAGTCAGTGGAAAAGACGACAGAATCAGATCTCTAGTGTACTACTTGTGTAGTTAACATATGTAAGCATTAAAAATGATTGTCTTCTGATTTGTGTGTGTGGTTTCTTTTTAATTTAGTGATGTGAATATCAAAATGCCAATCTCCTCCAGCGGCCCTGATACTGTGATCGTAAGGGCTTTGGGGCATACAGGTAATGCAAGGATAGCTTTTGAAAAAACTTATTTAAAACACTAAAGCATTGTTCACATTTATACATTTAGTCAATAAACATACCACATTAATATAATTAGATGTCAAAGAACATTTTGGCTAGTGGACTGCGGTCAGAGGTTAGAAACTTAATTTTTCCAATTTTATTCCTACTTTCATGATGATATTTATTTAAAGCATAATTTAGCAGTTTTTGCATTTCTGGATGAAAAATGCTTTAGGTCTGCTATTTCAGTGCACCTTTTGACAAGCCTACATTTCTAGTAAGTACAGTATTATGGCCCTGTGATTGGGTTCTTCTTGATTTGGTGATGGCTCCTTCATTTTGGCGGGAATGAGAGACAGAGGCGATCAACAACTTTATTCTCTTTGGCTTCCTTACTAACAAGATCAAATGGGTCAAAACTGCTTAACTCAGGAATTATTCCATAACTCAGTATCTTTCATCCAGGGGTACACAGTCCATCTCTCACATCGGGGCTGGCCCAAAACGTTTGCAATCGGTCATCAGCCGCATTGGGGTACTCCTCACAGCGCACACTGTTACACAACATGGATGTCTCGCCCAATCCCGCTCCAGGGGTGGCATGTTGCAATCTGGACCGGGTCGGATCACCTTCCTCCCTCCATCTTGGTTGCGGGGGTAGACTACGATGGTCCATTCTAAGGGGTTCACTACTTTTCTCTCACCCCTAGGGGAGGAGGGCTCAGGAAGTAATCCTCCTCCTGTTTTAAGGTTTGGGAAATCTTTCAACAGATCACAAACCTTACTAGCCTGCTCATCCACACTATCAGTCTGTACAGCACTGTGTCTCCTACTTCTTTCTTTCATGTCTGCTTCCACTCTAAATTCCCGCACTTCTTCATCCCCTTTTATAACCTCCTCCCATAGTATTAGATCTTGCTCCTCCCCTTTATCCCACTCCTTATCTTCTGCCAGACATGTCTCTTCTCGCCCTCTCGCTCTTCACTTCACCTTCATCTATCCTTACGAATTTGCCCTCTACACATCCGGATGTCTCCTCCTGTCCTTTCTCTGCTGAGGACGGCACACTCTCTCTCTGTACATCACAACATTTCTAGTATGGCCCATATACAGCACTGCAGATAGGAGCTGAAAAAATAGAGTTGCAGCTTCATGGTTGTAGTGGGATTTGAATTTTCCATTTGATAGGCTGCATTCTCAGCAGTTATGCTGAACCAGACATAATGCCAGTCAAAACTACATGGTAAAATCTAAGTCAAATAGATACCAACTCAGTTGATCAGACAAATTGATTCAAAGCTCATTTTAGATCTATTGTATGGCTTCTAGGTTACAAGCCAAAGATGCCTCTACTACATTATATATGTTATGATCTTAAATCAAAGCATTAGTTGCCATAGGAACTAATGCAAAGCCGGTTAATCCATACTCTACCACTAGGGGGAGAAATTTGCACCAAAAACCAGCAAGCATTCTTTCAGCACAAAACTCCTCATCACAAAAAGAGAGCATGGGGGGGGGGGATAGAGACCTGAGTCTAAGCTGCATTTTAAAGCCTGCTTGCACCAATAATCAGCAAGCATTCTTCCAGCACAGAACTCCTCATCACAAAAAGAGATCATAGAGCTGCATTTTAGACCCACAGCAGCCCAATAAACCTTTGGAACACCATTTCCAATTTAAATGCAGGTGAGTGAAATGCATTTTAGACCTCCATCTGCCAGCACAGACCTTTGCAAAAAATTTCCCCCGCAAGCTGCAAAAACCCTGTATGTACAGTACTATGTAAAACACTGCAAGTCCCACGCTGGGACTGCAAAACAAACAAACAAACAAATCCAAAAATAAACATTGGAGCAAGTCCCACGTGGGACTGCAAAAAAAAAGCCACCAAAAAACAAAGCAACAAAGAAACGTAACCCCCCCAGCCCAAACCTACCCTCCAAAACCCACCCAGAACAACTTTTTTAAAAGGAAAAAGTAGCACCTTACCAGTCCAAAGCTTCTGCGGAAGCTCCCCGGGCTTCCAAAGCACCGGCACCCAACCGCTTCTCCTTCCTCCTCCTGCGCCGCCACGGAGCCCCTCCAACCTGCGTCTTTGGCAGCGCTTAGTCACAAGTAGACCTGCGCATTTGTCAGCGCTTACTCACAAGGAAACCCAGACATTTGGTGATGCTTACTCGTGAGTAGACCCACACCGCCCTGCCTCTCCTTCCTCCTCCTGCGCCCCAGGAGTAAAAAAGTTCCCTAACCTCCTGCTCTAACCATTGGGGTGAAAGAGCTACAAAGAAGCAGCCTCTTCGCCACCAACGGTTTGAATTTCTCACCTTTTCCCCCGACCTTTTTCCATTTGTAAGTCTACGCTCCGTTCATAACTCAAAGTAATATTTCGCATCCGGAGCTGTTCGTAACTCAAAATGTTTGTAGGTCAGGAGGTTCGTAAGTCAAGGCACCACTGTATATAAAAATACAGTGGTGCCTCGCTTAACGATGTTAATTGGTTCCAAAAAAAACATTGCTATGGGAAAACATCGCAAAGCGAAACACCATTTCCCATAGGAATGCATTGAAAACCGGTTAATCCGTTCCAATGGGAACGGATTGCTGTCCTTAAGCGAAAATCTCCATTGGAAACATCGCTAAGCGAAACAATGTATCCTCCATTGGAATGCATTGAAGCATTGAACCCGATTTTGACAGCTGTCAAAAATCGGGTTCAATGCATTTCTATGGGGGAAAAATTCACCAAAAATTAACGAAGAGTCAGAACAAAGCCAAATTAAGTTTGCACACATTTTAGAAGGTGCACTAACGATTCCAAGCATTTAAAACCGTTTTTGAATCTTTTAAGACACACTTAAAATTGCAAAAACGGATCATTGCTAAGTGAAACAGGGGACCTAAAACTGTCATTGTTAAGCAAGGCAAGGTCCCAAACATCGCTATGCGAATTTTCCCCATGGGGAACATCGTTAAACGGAGTGCAAAATCGCTCCAGAAACCTCATTGCTAAGCGAATACATCGTTAAATGAGGCAATCGCTAAGTGAGGCACCACTGTAGCATATTTCTCTCCCTCACACACAGAAGATTGTCTGGACAAAGGGTATATTTTCTCAGAATTCATTTCAAAATTTCTGCAAATACAGAATTTTCTTCATGTGGAAGCAAATGAAATCTAAGTCTTTTCAGAGTTAATATAGCAAATCTATGTTAAAAGAATTGATGCTACAGTGTATGTGTTTATTTATTGAGGTGCTAAAGTTGTAACATTGCATTTCATTCCTGACAATGTAAAATTGATTCTTCTAGAAGAGGACAATCTGGAAAGATCTCAAAGCCCTGATGTGTTTCCTTCTGGTTATTATTATCAAGATGAATGGCAACCAAGAGCACAATGGATTCGGCGTTTTAACAAATCATCAGATATTACAGAATGTTTACAGGGGAAGTTTATCCATTTGTTTGGAGACTCTACAATCAGGCAGTGGTTTGAATATCTGACAGCATTTGTTCCAGGTTGGTTGGTTGGTTGGTTTATTGTCACTGCTTGCCAAAAATCCTATTGTGGATTCATTCACATGTTTCATTCATCCTTTCATTAGAATTATAGAATTAATAGACTGATGGGGTTGGAATGGGCTTTTAAGGCCATGAAGTCTAACCACCTGCTCAATGCAGGAATCCAAGTTAAGCAAATCTGACAGATTGCTATAAGAATTTCTTTTGAATGTTTCCTATGTTGGAATGCTCACCACTTCTCAAAGTGAACCATGAAGCTCACGAGCATGTCTTGCATAAGCCATTTCCTCACAGTGACTGACATTCTACTTGTACTTGAAAATTCCAAAAAACACAAATATTTTATATGGGTGATGTACATTTTTTAAAAAATAAAAGGAAGGATGATAATAGAAGGCAAGTGTAATTTTAATAAATAATGTATCTCTATCACTAGCAATATTCAAAGTTACTTCACCTCCACACCTGAAACCTATCCTTTTCTACACAACTGGGCCAAATATCCTAGGACCGATAGCAGCAGGTGGTTGCTAAGAGAGAATTTGGAAGCTAAAACTCTCCTAGCTCCACCTGATATAATACAATGTAAACATAGTGATAAAGAGGTAAGTAGCAGCATTAGGTAGCATTAGAACAAGCTAATTCAGATAGGTTTTAATTTCAGTTTAGGGCCTCAGATTAAAAAGCGAACCATTAATCAATTCCTTTCCTGGCAGTCTATTGAAATAGTAGTCCTGGGCTTTTTAAAGATTGTGTATAGAGATGGGGGTATTCATATTCGAATGTGAATATCCCTGCACAGGTGGCATTAATGAGGTCCAGCCTCATGGGGCCGGATGGTCCACTCACTGATCCGATGCGGACGGCACAATTCTAAGAATGGTGTCGCATTTGCCACTCCTCAACCTTGCAGCGAGGCTTGTCCTCCCGTCTCCTGCCAGGAGTAGCGAGCGGATCACACGCTGCAGAACCATTCGTAGAATCACGCTGTCCACAGTGGATCGGTGAGTGGACCGTCCAGCGCCATGGGCTGGATTCTCGTTAATGCCACCTGTGCAGGGATATTCATATACAAATACCCCCATCTCTAGTTGTGTACCATAGGACCTCGGTATGTCTTAATTCAACCCTAGATAGCAAGGGAGAAGAAAGGATGGGGGTTACAAAACTAAGGACAACCTTAATGTTAAGAACAAACAATTTACTGAATTACATAGTAAGGCATGACAGGCTTATGTTAACATTTGAGGAAAGGAATTAGAGCTGGATGCTTTGAGCAACTAGATACATTAATTGCCTTAGCTTCAGGGTTCTGGGTAGAGTTAAGAGGACTTTCTTATGGCAGGGAAAGACAGGTGAAAAAGACTATGATATCACTATAGTAGCCATAATTATAGCCAAACAGAGCAAGGGGTAGCCTTTTGCAAGACTGTATATTAAGAAGATGACATAATTTGATGACAAAGTATGAGAAGCACAGAATAGGGAGCAGTACAACATAGTTTGATTACCTGCTCTATCAAATTGGGGTTTAGTGAGAAATGACCTATTTTAGTTAATACAAAAGATTTGATCTTTTATATATATATATATAAAAATTGGCTCATATCTCAAACACTATTTTGTGATAGTGGCTTAAATCCAGTTTCTTAGTCTCAACTACAGTAGACCCATTGAATCAGTTACTGAATGACAAGTGAACAGTTGCATAAATCCCTTTAATTCAATCGATCTACTATAGGTAGGAATAGCAGTTGGATTTAGGTTGATGTTTCTGGCATTTTGAGGAATGTACCTCAGAATGCCAGATGCAGGGGAGGAGTATCAAGAGACAGGTATCTGGTTGTCTCGTGTGTTCCCAGAGGCATCTGGTGGGGCCACTGTGAGATACAGGAAGCTGGACTAGAAGGGCCCTTGGCCTGATCCAGCAGGGCTCTTCTTACATTCTTTTGTTCATGTTTTGAATAATTAAGGTCGAAGCACAGGGAGTATATGTTTTTCTTTTCATTGTCTTCTATTTCTCAGAGAATTTAATGCTGAAAATTATTTATCTCTAACAGTTATGGCCGGTGATAGATAACTGAAGAAGTCTCTTTTTTCCTGTTTTTCAGATCTTTTGGAATTAAATCTTGGCAGTCCCAAAAAGGTTGGTCCTCTCATGGCTGTGGACCCAAAGCACAATATCCTACTAAAATTCCGCTGTCACGGACCCCCCATTCGCTTTTTCACGGTTTTTAGTAGTGAGCTGCACTATATTGCCAATGAACTGAACCGCATCGTAGGCGGGAGGAACACTGTAATAGCCATAACTATCTGGTCTCACTTCAGCACTTTCCCTGTAGAAGTGTATATCAGGAGACTGAGAAACATTCGCAGGTCAGTCATTCGGCTGTTGGATCGGAGCCCTAAAACTCAGATAGTTATCAGGACTGCCAATGTGCAGGAGCTTGGGCCAGAGGTTAGCCTTTTCAACAGTGACTGGTATTCCTTTCAGCTTGACACAGTCATGAGAAAAATGTTCTCAGGTATTGGGGTACACTTTGTGGATGCTTGGGAGATGTCACTGGCACACTACTTGCCACACAAATTGCACCCAGATGATGTCATTGTCAAAAACCAATTAGATGCATTCTTGTCTTTCGTGTGTCCAACAGAAACAGCCTACACTTTCTTAAGAGGAATTCATAATCAAATGTGGTCTCTCTTTCTATAGTTCAATATGGAATAAATGTTCTATATCATGAGTTATTGCCTAATTTGAGGTACTATAAACTGCACCTACTCAAGTCTGTACTATAGCATACATACATCTGTAGTGTTAGAAGACAGATTTTTTAAACTGCTTGTATATACACATATATCATCTTGTGGAAATAAATCTTGGTAGTCCAAGATATTGCAGCGTGCATCTCAGACGTCAAACTTCTGCTTGTCCTGTTGAGCATGTTGGCAGCCAAGACCTAGTGAGATAATATGGGACAGAGTCTGTGAATTTCTTCCGGCTTTGCCTGCCTGGGCTTCCTTTGAAGTGGGCAGGAATACGGAATTATATGATACAGGGGAACTTCATGAATAAGCATGACTTCTTTAGAAGGATAGGTGGTCTGGTTGGAGATTTATTTTTCGTTGGAGATTTTTTAAATTGATAAAAACATACTCTAAAATAGTAAAATATCATCAAGGAAAACCATTGATATAATTATATTTCACTAGAAAAGTATTACAAAAAACATAGTCTTCTACTATGTACTGTATATCATATCAACACTATGAATATAAACATAGTGTTGATATTCTGGCAAATTACTCTTAAACTCCCTCTTTTCTTTGAATGGCTTCATGATTTTCTCCCTCACCACTTCTGTATAAATTATCCGTTTTACCACCCTTGCAGGGCAAACATTTGGTTGAAAGAGGGACTAATGGAGGCATAACAACAAATAAAGAATTGGCAGAAATGCTCTTGGTAAAAAATCGTATGTTTTGGTATTCTAAACAAGGAGACCAGGCCTTTAGTTTGTAAAACCTGAGCAGTTATGGTAATGATAGGATTTTTGGATGCCCTTCTAGAGTCACTAGAAGTCAGAAAAACATAATACCACATACAGTAAACATTAAGTCTTGTGAGAGCATGGAGGATTGATTCCAACATACTGAGGATTCAATACTTAATTTTGTTCACAGGCTGTTCGGTATAAATTAGGATCTGAACATGTTATAGCTGACCCATAGAACAAGAGTTTTTGTTTTTTGGTTAATTTATGAACTTGCTATTTTTTCCATTTATTTAAACAAGTCGGCAGGGACGTGTCACTGAATTGTTCCTCTCCACAATTGATTTTCACTTGAGTGTATTTTGTCATATCACCATAGGACAAATCCTCAAAAACCACCCAATTCTCTCTGTGATGCTCAGCCCACCTTCCTCCACCCAGTGCGTGCCGCCACCAGATGAAAGCCACCCTCAGACACTCTCACTAAGTTTGCAGTTGCCACTTAACTTGTAAGAGGCTCTTCTTCTTTGAGAAAATCTCTTTTATCAAAAGCAAGGAAACAGCTAGTGTTCCCTTTCTGCTGCTGCTTACACATCACTACAGCTAAGGACTGCATTTGCACTTCCCTTTTTAAAAGAGAATACTTTTTTGGGGAGAAAACCCACACAGACTTTTTTTGGTGACACAACTTTGGCCATGTGTCCCAGTGTTGGCCAACATACCCTATGACTTCAATTTTTAAAAATTAGAAACGGGATTTGTAAACCCAATTGCTTTTATTTTAAAAAGAGAATAAAAAGGTTCAGTATTGCAAGCTGTTAATTCGTCATCATACAGCTGATATCTCTTTTGCGTTACTTTTCTCTTTCCCTAAGTTTAAACATAATTCTTTATATTTAGATACATAAATGAGTGCTTGCTTTTGCACAAGCGCCATGAAAAAAAACCCACTGTTACCACAGCTTCTTCACAAAAAGCAGACACTTCATCAAACACTGCTCTTAATTACTTATCAAGTCCTGCTCCCTGCCGCTACTTCCAGTCTCTCTCAGACTTGCTTCTAACAAAACTGACGGGATCAGACAGGCATTCATCCCATGGTTTGGGCTGGGCTGGGGATGGGCTGATGTTCTCCTTTCCCCAGCAACCACATGCAAGGTGGATTTGATTTAAATCAATTTAAGTCGTGATTTAAATTTTTTAAAATTCATATTTTACAATTTACATTAAAACATCATTTTTTAAATTTAAAGTTGTGATTTAAATAGATGTTTTTGTTTTGTTAAAAAATCATTGCTTTTTATCTACCCTGATCACAGGATATATGTGCCATCATGAACCAGTCTGCCTCAATAGGATTGCTTTGTTCTGGTTTGGTTGCGATGTGTGCGATTGCTGAGATTGAAATGAAGTGCCTGGCTGTCCTTTCTTGAATCCACTTAACAATCTTGAGAAACTGAGAGCTTACTTTCTGCTTGACAGGAAACAATTTTTTCAGTGTCTTTTTAATTGTTGCTAAGATATCAGCAATGTACAGTATTGGAATGGTTTTTTTAAAGACTTTCAGAGCAGTGCTGATACACAGTGTTGGTTAGTGACAATGAAAACTAAAAGGCTTGACCTCCCTTCCTCTCTGCAGGCAAGCAGAAAGGAAGCTTCTGATTTCTCAAGATCAGCTTAGGCAACGCATGGAAGAGAAGACCGAAAGGGGATTTATTTTTTACTTTTGTTTGTTTGTTTTCTTTCCCTTTAAAGAGTGCCTGTAACTTCCCTAAAGTTATATACATATATTTTCAATAATTTGGAATTTTATTTTCATGCATACGGAGCACAGAAACATTTAGATGAATAAAGCTTGTAAATTTTGCAAGAGGATGTCGTGGATGTGGATATCTAGAGAAAGACTTCAACATGAATGAAACAATTACTTATTCTTATGTCAGCATTCTGTGATTATTGTGCGCTTTCAGTCACCAAGGCTTCAGGTATTATTCAGAACCAGCTACAATGCGGCTATTACACAGCTATCTGGAATGACAGCACATCTCGAAGGAGTTTACCTGTAGTGACTTTATATTATAAGGGACGTACCGTATCTTGTAAACATCATCTGCCCATTGGTCACCAGTATACACAACACTGTAACTCTGATCAGTTAACTTGATTTGAATCTTGCTTTGTTGTTCAGAGTGTTTCCAGTAACAGAGGAAAGAGAAATGACAAGAACATAGCAGTCATATCATTCTTCCTATTTTGTGACCCTGCAGATTCTTGCAGATTCTTATCTGATTCCAAACAATCACATTTATTGAACCCCAAAGTCACTCTTTATATTTGCTTTGTAGACCTCTTTCTGCTATTCTCAATTCCCTGGTAGGCCTCTATTCTGCCTGCTGTATGATATGATTGTTTCAACAGACAGACAGAACCAGCGTTCCTTCTAAGCCACACGGGTGTGGGGCTACACAGCCAAGCTAGTGTTGCCGCCCATTTTATTCCGGTTGAAGCCAGACTCCTGTGTGGAGGGGGCAGGGCTCCCACCTAACACTCCAGAAATTAGAAGGAATGTTGGACAGAAACCACCACCCCTGTCTCTGTCTACAACCAGATACACGGGGGGGGGGGGATGTGTGTGTGTGTGCATATGCATACACATGTGCAGACACACGTATTCACACAGAGTTGAAATTTTGTTTTTTAGCTTTGCAATGTATCTACATGCAAGCAGAGATTATACATATGTAAGCACGATATTATCATGTACATGCATTCCATGAGAAGTTTCACGGGCTTGTTAAGCATTTCATTTAAAGGCCAGTCTGTGGAAATTCCAGGATACAAGCTTTATTTAGTCAAGATCTAATGCTGTGGTCAAAGGGAACAACAGCATTAAGAATGGAATTGATACCTATTCCCTATCAGATCCATTTTTGTTGTTTAGTCGTTAAGTCGTGTCCAACTCTTCATGACCCCATGGACCAGAGCACACCAGGCCCTCCTGCCTTCCAATGCCTCCCGGAGTTGGGTCAAATTCATGTTGGTCGCTTCAATGACACTGTCCAACCATCTTGTCCTCTGTCGGCCTCTTCTCCTCTTGCCTTCACACTTTCCCAACATCAGAGTCTTTTCCAGGGAGTCTTCTCATCAGATGGCCAAAGTATTGGAGCCTCAGCTTCAGGATCTGTCCTTCCTGTGAGCACTCGGGGTTGATTTCCTTTAGAACGGATAGGGTTCATCTCCTTACAGTCCAGGGGACTCTCAAGAGTCTCCTCAAGCACCACAATTCAAAAGCATCAATTCTTTGGCGCTCAGACTTTATTCTCCAGCTCTCATTTCCATACATCACTACTAGAAAGACCATAGCTTTGACTATGCGGACCTTGGTTGGCAAAGTGATGTCGTTGCTTTTTAAGATGCTGTCTAGGTTTGTCATCGCTTTCCTCCCAAGAAGCAGGCGTCTTTTAATTTTGTGGCTGCTGTCTCCATCTGCAGTGATCATGGAGCTCAAGAAAGTAAAATCTGTCACTGCCTCCATATCTTCCCCTTCTATTTGCCAGGAGGTGATGGGACCAGTGGCCATGATCTTAGTTTGTTTGTTTGTTTGTTTGTTTTTTGATGTTGAGCTTCAGACCATTTTTTGCACTCCCCTCTTTCACCCTCATTAAGAGGTTCTTTAATTCCTCCACACTTTCTGGCACCAGAGCGGTATCATCTGCATTTCGGAGGTTGATATTTCTTCCGGCAATCTTAATTCCAGCTTGGGATTCATCCAGTCCTGCCTTTTGCATGATGTATTCTGCATATAAGTTAAATAAGCTAGGAGACAATATACAGCCTTGTTGTACTCCTTTCCCACTTTTGAACCAATCAGTTGTTCAGATCTATTAAGGAACCCTATTGTCAGAGGATTTCCTGCAGGAATCAAAATTAGTTCTTTCCCTCCTTTTTCAGATCTAGCACAGAGTCTCGAACCTACGGACCTTGAGTCAGTTCTCGTAGAGTTCTGAATGAACAGATCCTTTGGGTGGGTAGAGAGTTGAGGGAAAAGTAAGCCTCATTGCTGAAGTACTCTCACCTTATTACCAGTGCCTCATTGACCCAGGCTGAATATGTAATCAGAATATTGGCTGATTGGCTGCCAACTGTCTATTAGCTCAGATATCAAACCTTGCATACAAAAATCTTAGAAGCGGAAATTACTTAATTTAAAGATATCCTGAATCTCTTTACAGTCAGAAGTGCTGAGATGTAAGGGACACCTGAAAGATCAGCCCAATTACTGCAGTATAATGCAAGGTCATGTTATGAAAGAAAGACTTTTAAGAAAATGTCCCAGTTACAAACATGGCAATTATGGGTATTGCAAGATACCCGCCACTAGATGGTACTGTAGATTTTCATATTACATGATTCTTTCCTGCTGAACAGTTTTTGCTTCCTGCATCTTGAGAATGTGTTTTGTAATATTAAAACACTTTGAGGTGATATAACCTGCTCTAGTTTAACTGGCAAATGGTGAGGACAGTAGAGAAAGGAAATGCCCATATTTGAACTGTTACCTGGAAGTATCTGAAAAAAATTGTTGCTCCTACAATTAGTTCCTGGAGTTTAGATTTAATTTATACCTATATGTGATATAGAAGGACGTGGTGGCACTGCGGGCTAAACCGCAGAAGCCTTTGGGCTGCAGGATCAGAAGACCAAGCAGTCGTAAGATCGAATCCACGTGGCGGAGTGAGCGCCCGTCGCTTGTCCCAGCTCCCGCCAACCTAGCGGTTCGAAAGCATACAAATGCAAGTAGATCAATAGGGACCACCTCGGTGGGAAGGTAACAGCGTTCCGTGTCTAAGTCGCACTGGCCATGTGACCACGGAAGACTGTCTTTGGACAAAACGCTGGCTCTATGGCTTGGAAACGGGGATGAGCACCGCCCCCTAGAGTCAAACACGACTGGACAAAAATTGTCAAGGGGAACCTTTACCTTTACCTTTATATGTGATATGTTCATACATCTGGCAAAATGACCTTTAGTTCATGACTATTTTTCCTACATTACATTAGTATGTCTATAAAATGCTCCAGCACTTTTTTTTAATGAATGAGGAGAAATAGCTTAGCTGAACATTCTTTCTGGATAAACTACAGATGGAGTTGGAGTTTAGTTCCCATTAAAACCATGATTCATAGAATCATGAAGTTGGAAGGGCTTATAAGGCCGTTGACTGCAACCCTCTGCTCAGTGCAGTAATACAAATGCAAGGATATCTGCCAGGTGGCTGTTGTCTAAATTTCTCCTGAATGCCTCCAGTGTTGGAGCACTCTCCACCCCTTGATATAATTGGTTCTATTGTCACAGTGCTCTTAACACTTAGGAAGTTTATCCTGGCTTTTTGTAACTTGAGGTAATTATTGTGTGTGCTGCACTCGGGGATGACAGAGAACGGATTCTGCCCCTCCTCTGCATGACAGCCTTTCAAGTACACTATTTGAAAAGTGCTACCATATGTTTTCTCAGTCTTCTTTTCTCTAGACTATACATGTACAGTTCTTTCAGTCTTTCCTCGCAGGGCTTGGTTTCCAGCCCCCTGATCATCCTTGTTGCCCTCCTCTGAACCTGTTTCAGTTTGTCAGCATCCTTCTTGAAGTGTTCCAATTATTCCAATGAGACCTGAATTCAACTTCCAGTGCATAACTTTGTGATTTTGTTGTTGTTGTTGTTGTTGTTTAGTCGTTTAGTTGTGTCTGACTCTTCGTGACCCCATGGACCAGAGCACGCCAGGCCCTCCTATCTTCTACTACCTCCCGGAGTTGTGTCAAATTCATGTTGGTTGCTTCGCAGACACTGTCCAGCCATCTCATCCTCGGTCGTCCCCTTCTCCTCTTGCCATCACACTTTCCCAACATCAGGGTCTTTTCCAGGGAGTCTTTTCTTCTCATTAGATGGCCAAAGTACTGGAGCCTCAGCTTCAGGGTCTGTCCTTCCAGTGAGCACTCAGGGTTGATTTCCTTTAGAATTGATAGGTTTGTTCTCCTTGCAGTCCAGGGGATTCTCAAGAGTCTCCTCCAGCACCACAATTCAAAGGCATCAATTCTTCGGCGGTCTGCTTTCTTTATGGTCCAGCTCTCACTTCCATACATCACGACAGGAAAAACCATAGCTTTGACTATTCGGACTTTTGTTGACAAGGTGATGTCTCTGCTTTTTAAGATGCTGTCAAGATTTGTCATTGCTTTCCTCCCAAGAAGCAGGCGTTTTTAAATTTCGTGGCTGCTGTCTCCATCTGCAGTGATCATGGAGCCCAGGAAAATAAAACCTGTCACTGCCTCCATATCTTCCCCTTCTATTTCCCAGGAGGTGATGGGACCAGTGGCCATGATCTTAATTTTTTTGATGTTGAGTTTCAGACCGTTTTTTGCACTCTCCTCTTTCACCCTCATTACAAGGTTCTTTAATTCCTCCTCACTTTCTGCCATCAGAGTGGTGTCATCTGCATATCGGAGGTTGTTGATATTTCTTCCGGCAATCTTAATTCCGGCTTGGGATTTTTTTATAATCAAATTTTATTTTACAAAATAGGGGCAATCAGGCTGAACACTGAACCAAGAAGATGGTGGTGGGGCATTATTTGTCATCCTTTCTCACCATGTCACTTTCTTGCTGACTCTCCTAAGCACACACTAGAAACGGTTTTCTAGATATTAGCAGATAACTTGAAATTAAATTTATTCCATTTGGTAATACCCCCACCCCCCAGTTTTGCTCAAAGACAATTAGTTACCTATTTTTCACTAAAATATTTTACAGATACTTTCTCCATCATCCTGGATTCCACCCATACACACCACCCCCATTTCCCAAAGCTAACACTGGGCATTTCTCTGTCATTAAAAGTTACAACTAACTTTTCTTATCTGTCTCTTTCCTAGTCTTTTCCCCTTTCTCTGGCTCTTTGACCCGACAGTTCATTGCATCAGGTATGAGAGGGAGATTAAAGTTAGGGGAACAGGCACAGAAATCTACTACATCTCCAAGTTCAACAGCTTTAAAAAAACACACTACAGAATCTACAAGTTGCAAGCCGGGAATCAGGATTGAAGAACATGAATACTACAAAAGGAAAATAGCAGATGAGAAAGCTGTATTATGCCCTTCTCACTCAGCTTTATAAATATTAATAGGAAATGTGTGAGAATTTCATGCTATCATTTTTCTTTTTTTCTATTGGATGTACCCGACTCTGCACTTCCAGTCCTGAAAATGAATATGAACTCCGTCTGCAGTCAGAGTTCTGTACCTTCCTGAGCTTCCAATGTATTTCATGAAAGAAAAAAGGGTCTGAGCACATGCATGCATTTGAAACATGTACAAAACATGTAAGTTCGTCTAATGCATCTGTTTCAAAAGTGAACACAATAATGTATATCGAATAACAACAACAATAGCTGTTTTTAAAAAAGCATGACACTGGGGTGGAAACGATTTGGGGGTTGGAAAAGGGGTAAATCCATGAAAATAACTTGATAGGGCCTGCCCAACACTAATTTGAACAGTGTGATGGGTGTTGTCTGCTGATCAAATGTATGCAATAAATAGTACATTTTACAGGGAAAGCAAAGTTCTGACACCATTGGTTTGATGTATGAATTCATTTTCAGTGACAAAAACTAGAGCTATAAGGTGGTACAGAAGCACTTAGTAAAATAAAATGAAAACCTTCTTGTCCAAACCTAGACCCTTCACAACAATCAAACAGCAACCTTTTCTGTCTTCTTAATGTGTGATAGTGAGCCTAGATGTGTAGTAATGGCATCAGTTTATCATTTTTCTGACCAGCAAACCAACGTGAACAGGCTCAAAACAGCAGTGCCAAAGAGAAAGTTTTGCATGTTTTAACTAGGCCAACCTCCTGGCCTACTCATCCACTCCCATCTATCTCTGCTTTAATTTTTATCATTAATGCAAGTCATCCATTCGTATCTCTCACATCCTTTCTTTGTCCAAGGATTAGCTTTAACCAAGAGTCATTCACTGTTTGTCCCCCCCCCCCCCCATTTCTGTAGAGTTTTTTCTCTTCTGACTGGCATTTTCTGTGCACATAATGTGCGATTCTCATTAGGTTTATACGGAATCAGAAAAATGAAAGGAATAAAGGAATGAATAAATGACGCGGCAATCAACAGAAGTATGACAGTTCTTAAAAGCATCAGTTAGGAGACAAACAGCAAAGCCTTCACAAACAGAGGGAGACAAATTAGCTATGCTCCCACCACTCTTGCCAGGTTTCATAACTGCATATAAAGGTGCCTTTGTCCTATGAATTATAAGATAATTCTGTCATGTGTAACCAGTTCTCTCCCACCTAAAACCTGAAAGTTGTCTGTTGCTGTATAAAGGTCTCAACACAAGGACACGTGGTCTGAATTCTGGAGGTCTTATTACAAATTCTTAAACTTTGTCATTGTGGTGTTTCATGACCTTGAATGTTTTTTTAAAAAACCTGTGTTCTTTGCCAACTCTTGCTTGTTCTGTAGAAAGCACAGCCCTAAATATTTTCACTGTCTTCTATGATAGGTTTCTCCTCCACATACAGTGGGGTCTTGACTTAAGAACGGCTTGAGTTAAGAACATTTTGACTTAAGAACCGCTCTCATAGGAAAATATTGACTTGACTTAAGTACTTAGATTTGAGTTAAGAACTGAAAAAAAACCACGTGGGAGGCAGGGAAAGTGCAAAATTTGAAAATTCAGTTAACTGTTGGCCAGTGAAAAGGGTGCCTGTCTGCTTCCTCACTCCTCCCAGCGTTTAGAGGGTGGATTGGGAGACAGTCTTCAGACTGCCTGGTACTGCCTGGACTGTATTTTCCCTGCCTTCCCTGAACCTTTCTTGACCTAAGAAAAAAAGAAACAAAATATCCCCCTCTATTGGTCGAAGGCGGAATAGCAGCTTCCCATTAGTTTCTATGGACGGAAAAGAGCAGATACGGATCAAATGGTTTTCAATGCATTCCTATGGGAAATGCGGATTTGACCTGAGAACTTTTTGACTTGAGAACCGCCTTCCAATATGGATTAAGTTCTCAAGTCAAGACCCCACTGTAATCCTTTAGGCACTTGGAGATACTGTGCTGTATAATACATTGAAACCAGGCAAGCCTTATTTCTAAGTTAACTGGGGTGGAGAAGGTTTTGATGTTCTTCAACTGCAACTCTTTTGATCCCTATCAACTACACAGCGAATTCTGAGGGCTCATGGGAGTTGCAGTCTAACAAGTTTTGCAAAGCCATGCGTTCTCTATTCCGGGAGTAAACATGGTAGGTTAACATATGCTGCATCACATAATTATGTCATCAGTTTATAGACTCTTAATGGTAACTTTGAAGATCTATTGACACTCAAATTCAACATGATTAGACCAGACTCTAGTCCAAGAGTGGGCAACGTACACCCCAACAGAGGCACATTAGTGGCCCCCAGGTAATCTAGAGGCTCCACATGAAAACCAATGAACAAACCTTTTGGACAAAATAGCCACAGTCCCATTCTTAGAGTGGTGGTTTTTCCAATGTAAACTGGAGGCAGGAGTTTCCCCAAGACTTGCCAAACTAAGCCCTGCGTCTAATCTGGAAATGCCTGTCTTGCTTCCAGTGTTCTTTTCTGTTTTCACCAAAACCCCAAAAATTCCCAGCCTGCAAATATTTGGTCTCCATGTACTCTATCTCTGGGCTCTGTCCTTCTCGCTAATATTTGAACTACATAGAATATGAGGCAGGGACTTGAAATTTAAGATGAACGGCTACCATGACAAATGAGAGCCTTGAGGCTAGACCCTTCTACACCACTGTAAAACTGCAACAATTAGATCTCCTGAAATACAGTTTCCCCACCACAAATACCCAGAAAAGCCAACCACGTTGGGAGGTGATATGTCAAACATTCACCCCTCCTATAGTTATTTTCTCACAAGTGTGTGAATTCACCAGACAATGGGAGTACCACAATATTTGACTTTTTTGAGCAATAAGTACCTATGTTGTTACTTAAGTACAGTACCATAATGACAACAATGTTAACATTTTGATGAATGAGTAGCATTAATTCTTTACTTTAATATGTTGTTGGGGAAGTCATTTGGGACTTTTTTGTATTTTTATTTTATCTCTCCCAAAATGTCACTTAACAGTGATGCTAGTGAAGTTTGCTACTAGTGAGTAATATGACATGGTATTTTTTAAGTTAAACTGAAGAATAATAATTAATTACTTCCCTTCCCCCTATAACATTAATGCCAATACAGTATATCACTTTAAAAGGAACGATTTCCAGGTACTGGAACTCACTTTACTAACTTTACTCAAAGCAACCAAGAAAAAAAACCACCATGACCTTCCTGTGTATATTATTGAAATTTAAAGGTAATAGTTATCAAATATTAATCAGTTTCCTCCTTAGCCTGTTTGATACTGGAAATCAGTTGTGTTTTGGCCCATGTGGATACATTGGAGTAAAGGCACAAAAGATAAAGCCTTGTTGTGATAGGGTCTAATCCTAATGGAGCAATGGTTAGACAGCATGGAAGCTGCATTCCACTGTCTGGTGGACCTGATCCTATATATCCTATATATATCCTCTGTGTGTGTCTGTGTGTGTGTGTGTGTATGTGTATACACACACACACACACACACACACACACACATAGATCCTATACATGCATAGATCCTAGTATATATATTTAAAACAAGCTCCACTGCGTTTGGGGAAGCCTTCCTTCCAAGGAGGTGTGTGCAGGATTGAAGCCAAAATCCCTACACACCCTGTCAGCCAAGGCGTACTATTAGGAAGCCATTTCAAGCAGCAGATGTTGGGTTTTATGAAAGAGCAACGGATGGTTAATTATTCCTGGATTTTTACTTCCAGGGAGGTGAGTTGGTACATGTGGTATTTTTTTTGCCTCCTGTGCCAAAATGATTTGGCTGCCCTTTGGATATCATGCATTTTACAAGGGGTAGGGGCAATATTTACTATTCCCGTTCCAGACAAGAAAATATCTCAAGATGGCCACACAGTTAGCAGCAGACAATTTAATTATATGCAGATCAAGACGTGCCTGAGCCCATTTATTTCAACTGATCTAGAAGCAGTGAACTCTGCAGAAGATCAGGTTGTAAATAATGAAATGTTTCTGCTGGCTGAAACAACTAGCTGAAAGCAATCTAGGTGAATTGTTTTCTGCACCACTATGTTCTGCATCCACAACTGAATTATATAAGACAACAGGAAGGCTTTACCCACTCTGCACTTCCTGGCTTCAGGGAGTGCTTCAAAATGCTCATCTTGAGAAAGTCTAGCTATTGTGTGCATCTTTCCGCTTACTCAGAAAAGAGAGGGCAGAGGTTCATACATGTTTGCTTCATGCCCACAGTATTTGCCGTAGGTGGCACTGAGGCAGGAGGCAGAGGAAAGTCCCTAGGAAGAAGTTCCAGAATGAATTCATTCCTCTGCCTCTGGCAGATGGTGCTGGCACTCATTTTGCAAAAACAAGCTCAGAAGAAAAGTATTTGGCTTGGATGCAAGTGGGATTTACAATTCCCCATCTTCTTTTCCAAGCTGGGATGGTATGTCCTGACACAGAGGTTTTGTTTGTTTGTTTGTTTCTTGGTTGAATTTATATCCTGCCACTCCTCCAATGAACTTACGGCAATGCACACGGCTCTCCTCTCCCTCACCTTATTCTCACCGCAACTCTGTGAGGTAAGTCAGTATAAGAAACTGTGACTGACCAAGTTATCCAGTGAGTTTCCTGGTCAAGTGGGGATTTGAACCCAAATATTCTATGCCCTAGTCCAATACTCTTAATCACTTCATTCTGCTTTGATTAGAGTAATTTTTACATGGGTACTTTTGTTCAGCCGCTTTTACAATCATTTTGCTTGGAATTCTTGTGTGAAATCTTTACTTTGTGTCAATTAGTTAAGGATCTCAGTCATTCTGACAGGCAGTTGTGTTCAATGATTTTGATATGCCATTCATGTTCACACACAACGGGAGTACATTTTTGTGTGCTTTTGTTGATATCTGAACCACACCTTCTAAAACAAACATTATTCCAGTACACAAAGGTTTTGTGCTTCTTTTGTGCTCCTTTCATGTAAGTTTTTTCACCTATGTATGTTATGCCTTTCTTTCACCCTTTGTATGTCAAATCACCTCAGAAATTTTTCATCCAATTGCGTCATGACAGCTAATGCAAAGATATGGTGGTGTGATCCACAACAACTGTCAGCAGCCAGTCAGAACATCTGGGGGAGAGGAAGCATTGAATTTGGAATGAGTGAGGAATTTTCATTTTTTGCTTCGCAATCTTTCCTTGGGGCTAGTATTACTGTATGCTGCTGAGCTCCTGGTACTCTTCTTCTTGGATTGTCTTTCCTGCCTGCCTGTGCCTACATCTTGGAACACTTCTTCATCTTCTTCTTCTTCTTGACCTTTTTGATTTTTGGGAGAAATTCCCTTTTCCATTTATATGGATTACAGGGAGAGATGTCCCCTGCCCTTTCTTTGGATTATTTTTGCTGCTGCCTGGATTTGTAAACTTGTGCCAGCATTCTTCCTTGGGATTATGTTTTCACCTCCACCCCTCACTTAGAATTTTGGGAGGATTTCCCCCCCCCCATTGGTTTTCTTTTCTAAAGGGAGATACTTTCATTTCTTGGACTATTTTTTGCTGCTGTCTGGCCTGCCTGCTGGACTTAAAGAAGAGAAGAGAAGGCATCAAGTGGAGATGGTGGGGAGCAATCTCCCCATATTCTATTAGTTTTAATTTGAGAAGTGGACTTTGATTTTTTTTCTTGTTTTTCCTTGGGTTTTTTTGGGTGAGGCTCTTGTGTATCCTTTTGTATTTCATTTACTTTCCCCCCCTGTTTGTATTGGGAGATGTGCATACTCTGATTTTTTTTAATTTACTATGTATTTATTCTGTTAAAGGTGTATATGTTGGGGGGTTGGTGATTTTTCTTTGTAATGGATTGTTGTCTACTTTGGCATAGATTGGTTCTCTCTTGCCTCCCCCCCCTTTTTTGGGGGGGGGGAAAGCAGTGTTAAGGGCCCTGAATTTGGACTGGCACCAGGAATGGAAAACTTGAAATGAAATAATCCATAAGAGACTTTCCCTTTCATGTTAAATGAAAGAACTGGCATACTAAAAACATGAAAATGAAAGAAAACAAAAGAGGCATTTCCCCTCAAACACTTTGAAATAATCCATGGATTGTAAGATGTAATACAGTGATGACATTAGTTACTATTGCTTACTCCCTGTTTCATAATTTCACTAAGTCATAATCACCACCCTCCGTCCCCCTCTTTTGATGTAACTGCTGGCTTTGCGTCTCTTCAGACTGGGCCCTTCTTCAAAATCACTCTCGTTTCACGTCTGATAAGGACTCTTCCTTCTCCCCCACTCACTGCATATCACTTTCCCCTTCTGGTAGGGGAGGAATCTTATCCTTTCTTGTACTCTGTTCAAGGTTGCAAAAGTCAGCCTTCCCTCTTATTTGCTCACCTGACCACCTGGTGAGGATGGCTTGGATAATGCTTGGTTTTCTGCATCTCAGTCTTTTATCAACACATGCACACAATGTGTTGACTAAAACCTGGAAAAGCAAAACGAGCAAAGCATGCTGCTTATATACTGCCCCACAGTGCTTAAAGCACTCTCTGAGCAGTTTACAATTTAATTATGGAAGCTATACATTGTCCCCCCTCCCCGCAGGCTGGATACTCAATTTATCAACTTCAGAAGGATGGAAGTCTAAGTGAACCTTGAGCTGGCTACCTGGGACTGAACCCAGGTCATGAGCAGAGTTTTGGCTGCAGTACTGCAGTTTAACCACTGTGCCACAAGGCTCCTACATAGCATAAAGTTGCCGTACTGCAAGTCACCATCAGGCTGTTTGGAAAACTTGGCTTCTATCCTTCTCTCTCTCTCTCTCTCTCTGTGTGTGTGTTTGTGTGTGTGTTTTTTGCAGTGTCCAATTGCTGAGTCCAGAAGAAGGAGGAGGTGCAAAGTCAAAGTGTGGGGATGTATGTGGCCACAGTCACACCAGTGGAATGCCCTCCTGTTATTACACGACTTTTATTCTCATTCCTGTCATTTGTGGTCACATGGCATATATTCCAGGATGTACATCCTAATGTGTTTTTGAAATACCGCAACATTTCCTTCCGATTCAATAAGCACCAAGAGCTTTTTTGTCGAGACCATTTGACAGAAGTTAACCAATGCATCAACACAAACATTGCGGAAAAATAAAAAACTTTTAAAAACATTTTAAAAGGATGTGCATGTTGACAGTGGTTCAAAAAAGTTGCAATAAGATCATTCCCACATGTAGCAATGCAGCTTTCTTAAAAGATCTTCAACAAGAACAACAAGAACAACAAAAAGAGAGAAGCTTCTGACTGAGCAAGAAATTATCTGCAGTTTGCACACTTGCTGGGTAAATTATTCACTAATGATCATGTATCATGTGACCATAAATTTATGATACAAATCAAATAGGGGATAGGAAGACAATGTTTGGCTCGTGTAACTGCAGCCTGTGTTACTAAGAAGGTAGTGGAAACTGCTACTGTCTCTGTTTCACAAGCTGCGCAAAGGAAGAGCATCTGACTGTTTGTGCACACATGGTCAGGAAGGAAAGTGTTTGTGTGTGTGTGTGTGTAAATCTTTTGGAGTCTGAATTTGAGACTATACTATTACACAGGAGCTATCAGGATGAACACACTAAGGTCCGGCCATATTGAATCCCCAAGGTGAATAATTAATGCTCTGTTGCTACATCTCCCACGTGTTAGAAAGCCAAACGACCTGCACCAGCCTGACCAACTATGTTTTCATCTAAGCTGGAAGTGGGTAGTGCCCTGGGTGGGTGGCTGCTGCTGTAACGTGTAGGTGGGGAAAAGGCATAGGAAACATCATGAGTGTGGTTGTCATGTGTAGAAGAAAATCCTGTGTTCTGGCAGCTGTGGATACATAGTTGTGAGGACAGAAAGACAGCATAAAGACAGCCCCTTGGAAGCCAAGACAACAGCAATTGTCATGAAAAATGTGTTATACTGGAAGAAAGTGAGAGAAAGAAATGAGAGAAAATATATTTTACTGGAAGAAAGTGGGAGAAAGGTCTGGATTCTCTCCTATAAATGTTAACTACAGACATTTCTGCTCCTGTTTCTGCAAGCTGGTTCTTAAAATTGGTGCGCGAAAGGCACAAAACAAACTCAGTTTGTCCCCCTTCTGTTTGTTGTTTTATATCATTGAGAGCCAGTATTCAGACGAACTTGACCCTGAGAAACAACTAAATTTTCCAAAGCTGACTCTGCTCCAGGTCACACACTTTCATCAAGAAGTTTAGTTTCCACAGAAACTCATTCTGTTAGAAATGGAAACTGAAAGAAAGCTTCCGAGCTCTTTTAACAAGCAAAACTTTTAATAACTTTTATGGAACATATTTGTGCAATAATAATAATAATAATAATAATAATAATAATAATAATAATAATAATAATAATAATAATAATTCCATGACAGAAGTCTAATTGAGGAGTTTGAGAATCCTCTCCAGTTAACTATGTGGCCAGCCCGGGTTTTCCAGGTATTCACCAGGGTGGGGAACGTCCCCATGAGAGGCTCACCCCAAGCATGGGAATTTCCACAATGCTGAAAAAGTCCAAGTTGCAACTCTCGTCCCTCCACCCAGACTTCCTCTCACATGTCACAACATTCCCCTTCCATTTCTTCCACTGTTAACCATTGCAACACTAAACAGGCAACTCAGCTCTGAATCACCGTGAGATAATAATGAAAGGAAGAAACCTTGAAATAGTAGCACTAGTACTTATGTGTGAAACTTTCACTGTGGGCTAGGAAGGCCCTGTGTGGCTGTCAAACCGAGGCGGGTAAGGGGAAGATTTCCCACTGCTTACTTTGCTTATATTGTTTTAAACCACAGAGGATTTTTTCTTTTACTTGTTGATATATACGGACCACATAGTTACAGAGGACCATTAACCAGCTTGGGAAACGGTTGGCTTATTTCCTCAAAGTAGCTTCACTTCAGAGATATGAAGGTATAGATGCTTTCCCTTCTTGTTTGTTAGTATACTAACCAATAGTTGAGATTATTTCTTCACACACAGTCCACTGAGAAAAGGAAAAGAAAAAAGCTATGTATGAAGTGGAAGGAGAGGGGAGCTTTCAGCTAAAAGACAGGCAGAAATCCAGACATTATACTCTTCCTTGGCATGAGTTTCAGCCTGCTATGCTAAACAGAAAGCACACAAGTGCTGCCAAAACCACAGGTAGCAAACCTAGTTGTAGCTTTGAAAAATATTTAATTTTTAAAATTTTCTTGATTTTTGTCTGGGTAGGAAGTCCGAGCTGAGGTGTTTGAAAGAAATCTTGTCTCTCTGCTTATCAAACACAAGGACAATACGTTCTGTGCTCCGTATTAGGCAAACTCAGAGGTTCGGTGTGGTTGCCTGCACAGGTGCATGTGCTTGCTCTGATATAATGAAAATTGTGCTTAAATTCTCAGTGAAAATGATCAGTCTAATAATGACTGATGAGTTTTATTGATCTACAAGGAATGTAGATTGGAGTAGAGCTGCTAGGTGGCAGGGAACGACAATAGAGTGCTGACAGGAAGAGATATACAGTGTGTAAAACAATGCTCCCTATTTCTGGAGTACTGATTTGGGGGGGAGGAACACCCAAAGGGCAGAAACCTGTTGTGCTCACACACAGGTGATGGTGAGCCTTTTGCTGGTTATGTGTCGTGCATCTGGTCATCTCCTGCTTCTGCAGTCAATCATGTGATTGGGTCCGTGAGAGGTAGCTAACAAATCATTATACATGTTTGTGCATTTGCTCTTACATGCATGTTTTTAATCAACAGGATTTAGGCACAAAAATTATTTTGGTACATTAGAAAAAACCCTGTCAGTTTATTATGAATTGTTATGTAGATTAGATGTGAAGCGGTACCTTAACCTGACAAGAACATATAATAACAGATGGAAATGTAAGCAAAAAGGGAAGAAGGAAATGCAAAAGGCTATAGGCTTAAAGGCATGCAAAACAATTCTGAAGACCATCCATAAGAGCAGTGTTTATGAGGCACAAATGTCACTGTTGTTTCATGTGTGTTTTTGACTATCATCCTCATAGGGGTAAGATATTTAAGGAGTGGTTTCACCAGTGCTGACCTCCCGATTTGTTTTCCATAACTTAGCAAGGATTTGAACCCAGGTCTCTTGAATCCCAGTCCAACATCCTATCCACTATACTTCACTAGCTGACCCATTATAATTTACAAGCTTTCTACCTTCAAAAAAGTATTTCTGGGTGAACTTGACTAGAGTTCTGGTCATCACTACCTACAGTGAAGGTTCAGGCCTATAACCTGATTAACTGCCTGTTTCCACCTCTGGGCTCTTCTAAGCATCTGGTGGAGGTCAAGGACGCAATCCGTGCTCTCCTCCTGGGTTCCAGCCTAGATAACTCCTGTCACTGAGGGTGCCCTGGTGGGAGGCCATCTCACTTCTGTGCTGGCTCCATTAACCTGTTCAGTTATTCTAGTGCTGCTTGGAGAAGCCAACCATTAGGTTTGAGCTTGTGTTTGTTTTCTCACAATGGGAATCAGTACAGTGCTGTTGATGACAATGGGGGAAGGTGGCAAAAGCAAGCTTTTCAGTTGCAGTTCATGTGCTGCACAGGAGCATTGTTGGGCCCCAGCATTGCACGGTGGATTAGTGCCGTTGGCAGGAATTTGGAGCTTGCAAACTAGGACTGGCCGTCACCATCACTGTAGTATGTTCCCGTGTCTGTCTTTCTGTCTCAGTTTCTCAAGATAATGCTCTGTGGGACTTGTTTTCCATTTTCTGCATCTAAATGAGAATTTTCCATATGAAGATATTACCCTGTATTCTCGTTAGTACTGGAGACAATTATTCTGTGCCTTTGTTAGGACTGGAAAATCGCCTTTTCTTTATTACTACATTTAACTACCCAACAATTATACCTGGTAGGGGATACCTTTGGTCTAGATGGGTGGGATAGAAATCCAATAAAGAAATAAATAAAAAATTTATACACTGATAGCTTCTGTTTCCAGACAGAAGGCTCACCATGTTAGGAATCAGAAGGCCCTTGGCAACTATTCTTTTCCAGCTTAAGGGAACAACTACTGAAAGAGAACAAACAGAAGAAAATGATGGAGAAACAAGGGAAGGTTACAAATAGAAGATGGTATCATTTGAAGCTTTTATATCATTAAGCAAAGTGATGGTGTAATAAAAGCCTTACCTAAAAAGCTCTTAAGGTTTTTTTTTCACAGAATAAGTCACTCTTGTTTGTAAAACTGGCCAGCTGTATGCCCTTTTGGAAGCAAAGAACCTGAGCATGAGGCAACTATATTCTTCTGTAACCACTGTGCTAATAGACCTGGTCTTCTAGCACAGTGGTTCCAAACCTTGGTTCTTCAGATGTTCTTGGACTACAACTTCCAGAAATCCTGGCCAGCACAACTGGTAAAGGCTTCTGGGAGTTTTAATCTAAAAACATCTGGGAGCCAACGCTCCCTCTAATTGTCATCTCTGCTGCCTGGTATCGTCACCCGTCTGCGCACGGAGGGCGAGGTTTCATCTGAAACCCGGAAGTAAGGCAGGCCTTGACCCTGGCTCCTGCAGTTGTGCAGCACTGATGGAGCTCGGCGTGCCTGTGTGTATGAACACCTTAGAGGCAATGTTGCTGGGGACCCATGAGTGGGAATCACTGTTGTATATAGGAGTCTGTGTTATGTGTAATTAGTTGTAGGAGGTAGGAAAGGGTGTGAGAGTTACACATGGTCATATGAACCTTTTGACTTCATCTCTGGCAGCATGGTCCCAGCAGGTGAATAAGAATTACATGCTAATTGTAGGTGATGCCTTTTGCTTTGGCAGAACTGTAGACTGGATTTATGATATTTGAGGTGGACAGAAAATTGACCTGCCTAAGATGCTGGGGCCACCTGCCAGGGGGTATCTATTTGAACAACTGAAATAGACAGAATCAACTTTGCATCTTTATATGTAAAGCCAGTAAACTGCCCTCCATGGCTAACGTTAAATTAATGTGTGTTGTTGTTTTAGTCTGATGGAAAGTTTACACCATCAGGGCCCATTAAACAACTGGCTTGCATGCCTGTGCATGATTTGTCATCAGGTACATTCCTACAGTTTATTGTGTTAGGTGACAGTAATAAATTTTTGTATGCAGATGGTATATCAAAATTACGTAATAGGCTGTCAATGTAATAAAAATACAGTATATCAGCTGTTCCAAAGGTGAAACAAATGGTGTGAGTTCTGAAGGCATTCCGAGTCTGGGATGCCATTTAATCTAGAACAGCAATGGCGAACCTATGGCACGCGTGCCATAGCTGGCACGCGGAGCCCTTTCTGCCGGCACACGAGCCATAAGTCACTGGATCGCTACAAAATCCCCCCCCCCCCCAAGGCAGCCAAACCTGAGAAGGCAGCTGCAGCCGCAGTGCTGGTGCTTCAGCAGGCGGATCTGGAGCAGCTGGCACTGGTGGCGGATCCAGAAGGGGGTCTCGAGGCACCTCCATGCCGGGATTACCCCTTCCGCCATCACCTCTTCTGGTTCTGCTGCCACCGCAGCATGCCACCCACTATTTTGTTTTGTTTTCCCCCAGTTTGGGCACGCAAGCCCAAAAAGGTTTGCCACCACTGATCTAGAACCAGTCCTGTCCATGGACAGGATTGCTTGGGTGGGAACAGACCTGTAAAAGAATAAATAGATGTCCACCAGAATGATATTGTCAGTAGTTAAGAAAGTAACATGGTGGAATTGATCAAGCCTGATTTTATCAGTTTCAGTGTTTGCATTACAGTTGATCAGGGAATCTTAGGGCAGCCATATCTTTTAGAAGAGCTTGTTCTCCACTGCTGATCATGTCCCTGAAGAATTTCAGATTAATTTTTCATTTTTCATTAAGATCTACAGCGTTCCTTGGAACAGGGATTGAAAGTCACCATTGAGTACATGTTAGTGGCAATCATAAGCAGATCCTTTGTTATGAGTATGAAGTTTATTTTGTTTGTCTGGCAGTGCTCATGCTTTTGCACATGCACATGTGTGTGTGTGCATGTGTGTGTGCGTGTGTGTGTGCATGTATGTGCTGGTAGCAATCCTACTCATATAATTTTGTTACATTTTTGGCTTGTGTCATTATACTGGGCCTTTGAGTCCATTGTTGGCTGTGTCTAGATAACATTACTGATGATGTGCCAAGGGGCGCATGGAGGTGTACCCTACTGCTTTTGCCCATCCTTTGTTCACACTGGCAAAAACTGCAACTGCAATGCAATTTATAAATTGTTATTTTAAAAAATTAAAATATATTTCTCTTTGTTTAGTATTGTATTGATAAAGTGATGAATCAAATGCTTGCTGTATCTTATCAATCCCATGCCATTTCACTTGCTAAACATTAAAAAAAGAGGAAAGACTTGAATGCTTAATTAGAGGCTAAAGAGACGAGACTCCTTTGTATGTGGTATGTTTGTCTTTATATAACACTTTTACGTATGTGTTATGAAACATTGGAATATCTGCTTTCTGCCATACTGGTTGACAATGGGTGACTGGGTGGTGAAAGGGGCAGTTGGAGTGGTAATGAGAAAGAAGGATACAGTACATTAGAAAGGGGCATGCTTTCCTGGGATAATTATACATTCCTCTGTGAATGATGCCAGGGTGTGGTACAGAGAAGTTTGCAGCAATTTGGGCAACATCCTCCAGATAACGAAAAGCCCACAGCCACATCAGCAAGTTACGTTTCTTTTTCTAATTCTGACGGCAAGCTTCAAAAATCTGACCTGTGAGGTGTTTTGTTTCTTTGAAGTCTTCTGACAGATTGCCCAGCCTCTTTTTTTTTAATTCAGTATGTTTTTTTCAGATTCTGTGGGTGGAGTTGTGCAGTCACTTTTCCTGCGCAAAGCAAGCGGCCCTGTGCACAGGTTTCCAGAATAAGAACAAAGTGTTAACTGACCATGGTGGGGAAGCCAACACTAGGCCAATTGGAGTTGCACTGAATCCAAATCCTTTTCAGACTGGCAATATTACAAATCCTTGCAGATATTGCCCTGCCCACCCTTCTCCTCCAGGCATCCTGTCCATGTCCTTAGGCTGGAAGAAGTCTAAATTTGAATTAGATTGGCTCCTAGCCCGCCCCACCCTCTTTTTGGCTCTTCTGCCGGGATATGTTAGCAAGCAGATCAGGTTTGCCAGGCTGTTTTCTGTAAGGATTTCTCTTTGGCCTGACCATAGTTCTGTGGCTGACATGTCTTTGACTAAGGGTGGAGTTACACCATCTGACTTTAGACTTTTCTCCAGCTGAGAGTTTGAAAATTTCAGCAAGGCTTAGTGCCTGAAAATAACCTTTCCTGCCACTGATCTGTAACCTTGCTACTAGTCTTCGTAGTTATGTAGTCATTCATCGGCACAGAAAAAGGGAAGTGGGGAAAGAGGAACTTAGTTTTCCCCACAGAAAGTGCCTTGCCGTTTTTGTCACTGAATGTAAAAAGTGGGAGTTCACTTAATTGCAGGAGTGGTATGAATAGTTACGTAATTATGATGAAGTACATACTAGAAACAAGGTGGCAGCCTTAAACAAAAACTGGTATGGATTCTGAGGAGAACGAGTATTGGTTAAGAAATATTTATCACATCTGTTCTGTCAAGGCAAAATGCTGTAAATCCAAGTCTTTGTCTGCCATGTTTTGCCTTGCAAACTGGCCTCCTTGCTCTGAGGGGATGGGAGCTTGCCAATGACAAAGAAAGAAAGAACTGGGTGTTCTATGAGAAACTGGCCTGTATTCTAATTGGTGGGTGTGGCTTATATATATTTTTTATGGGTGTTTTTTAAAAATTATTTTGCTTTTATGGTTTAATAATAATTTTCTATTTTACATTGTGCTTTAGTGGCTAGTCAGTGCTTGCTGGCTCACAAAAAGGAAAGCCTGCTGAAAAGAGAGTAATTGCTCATTCAATTGCTCTTACAGGATCATGCGAGCAAATCGGGTTCTGGCTACGGTTTGCTAGTTCTCCAAACAGAGAAATAGGTGACACAATGGCAAATTGATATGCAAGGTAAACAAGTGTAAAGACCTTGTAAACAGCACATTAGATACCTAACTCGCCAAGCTATCCAGCCAACCTAAGCCAGTATATTGTTGCTGTAAAAAAAGGGAGGGGGCAAATTCCATTGTGGATGTACTTAGAAAAGATATTAAAAATAAAACTGTAAATATCATGTGGCCCTGATACAAATCTATGGTGCAAGCACACTTGGAATACTGCTGTATAATCCTGGTCACTACAGTTTCTCCTGAGTGAAATCCATACCTCTGTATACTAATAGCAGAAAAGCATATATCCATTTTTAAAATAAATAAATCTAGCTGAGGAGATGCCACTAGCTGGTCGCACAAATCATAGAACACTTGTGCACACTCATGTTTGCCTCAGATTATCTGTCTGGGCAGCCAGACATGTTCTAATAATCCAAACATATTCATGCTGATAACAGGTGTGTTTGTGATGAGAAGGATATTGGGAAGATCCAATCAGTGACTGATCAGCAACCCATATTGTGTCACAGGTAAAGTGGCCAGGTCTTAAGGCACCAGCTGAAGTGTCAGAGAATTGCTATATTTTCTGATGTCTCCAGGCACAGAGACAAATTTCTGAGGTTGAGCAGAGCTAAAAAAAAAAAAAAAAAGGTAAACGTTTGATTTCATTATGTGTGGTAGCCATATTACGTTGCAATAATACACAAAACTCCATCTTCTATGACATTACAAGAGATCCACTCAGTGATGAGAAGTTTTGGCCAGAATAGGAGTGTGTGAATACATTTGTTCCGATTCGTATCCAAACATTTGCTATACAAATCAGGACCATCACATCCAATGCTGATGTGGAGCTGGTCAAAGATGACTTTTTCTTGTGTTTGTATGTTTCTAGATGCAAGGTAAAAGGCAAAATGGGAAAACAAAGTCATGTGACCTGCAGTTGGTGGAGGTGCTACTCAGTACCATCCACTTTGGGAATGTAGTGGACGTTCAGTTGACATGCGAAGCTCTTGCTAGCTAGTTTCCTTCCTTCCTCTCAACCCATACTCAGGGAATGTGTGTGTTGGTATGTAAAAGATGTCCCTTTAGTTTCCTTGGTCAGTACCATCACTTGGCTTTGTGTGCACACTCACTGCCTAGCCTAAGTCAGATTGCTGCATATTTGACACCCAACCATTTTGGAATGTACACAGGCACTGACAGTAAGAAGAGAAAAAAGATTATGTAAATAAAGGCTAGCAACAGGCATGTAAAAATATGAAAAGAGTAAAAAAATGCCCATTAGAAGGAGAGAAAGATAGTCCATAGAGCTACTTTGACTTATCTAGTCAAAGCCCACAGAGTGAATCCAGTGTAATTGTAACAACCTGGGAAGGTGTCCCTACTCACTACCACACTACAGTGAGATTTACACTCCCTGTGGCCCATATTCTGCACAATCATCACACAACCAGTCACCTATTCATCTATGCCACTGGTTCTGGTGTTTGACCGGAGACAACCACCCCCAGATCTTTCCCAATATTTGAGAATGCTTCCATTAATTGTGTCTTCCAGCCAGTGCCACCTTGACTTTGCTGGTTTTCCATAAAACCTCTGACCATGGGTTTCAGTAGTTGTTGCGGGTTTTTCGGGCTCTTTGGCCGTGTTCTGAAGGTTGTTCTTCCTAACGTTTCGCCAGTCTCTGTGGCCGGCATCTTCAAAGTTTCAGGTTTCAGTAGTGTTGTGATATTGAGTGAAAACAACCTCTTTGATGAAACTATTGCTTTATATCTCCAGTGTAGCCTTCTAGCATGTGAGTTTAATATCTTGATTGACATGCGTCTACAATTTCTCACTACACATGATCACAGAACACACTAAACTCTTTGTTACACAAAACCCGAACTGCCTCAGAACTAACCCAGTGGCAAAAGTTTCCAAACCGACTGACTCTCCCTTCATGTATCATCCCCACTCATTATCACCAACCAATCAGAATCTAACACTATACATGAGCATTCCAACACCCTCCTGTCAATCATTCCAGTACTTTTCCTATGCATGCAAACTCAACCTGCATACATCTGTACAAACAAATATCAACGTTATAAATCACATGTATATACAAACATTATCTGTATTGGAATCACCACAGTAATAGTCAGGAATAAAAAAATTCTAAACGTCAGACAGTTTAATAAGCAATGCATCACTCTCCCTTTGCCATACCTGGACACAAAGCAGCTGCTCAGTTGGGTGAATAGCAAATAAATAGAGTCCAGAGAGTGAGAGGAATTTCCAAGAAAAGTTTTGGCCCTCAGTGGGTTGCCTAAACCTATTAATCTCCTTCTGTTCTGGCACTTCTTTCTTTGGCTACAGAAACCAGAACTGAGGGGTATTTTTTGTTCAAGTATGAGCATTTGACCGCCAAATATACCAGAGGAAAATCCAGTGCATTACAGGGCATGTAGGGTTTCTTGAACGACCCTGTAGCCAATCCAGAAACACACAAACATCTTCCCGCCACCATTTCTTCAAACCCAATGCACACCCTAGCGTTGAAAGCTCAGGGAATGGGAAAGTTGCTGACTTGGGAACATTAGCCACGTAACAGAGATCCATTCCCTGGTTTTGACCCTGAGATCTCAGGAAGGGGAAGCCGCTGACTTGGGAACCATATTCCCAACATGTATGAGTTCTTTCCACATAATCATACACCTGGCACATCATATAACTTGCACCGTAGTCACGAGAGAGTGGTTGCTGAATGCACAAGAAGCTGCTTGAGCATAGAAGCAGTGTTCAGTTCAAGCCGTATCTTGGAACAGAACATTTTTGTTTAGTGCCATCTTCAGTCCTAGACTATGTGAAGTAAGTAATGCCAAATGGGAAGGCCTGCTGGCATGTGTATTTTCCTTGCTACGAAGAAACTACAAATGGCCTCTTCATGTCAAGGCCGGGTGGCAGAGGGTAAAGTTTGAAGCCCAACATCTAAACTACATGGAAGGGGAAGAGAGATCAGGGACCATAATGACACTGTTCATTGTGAACTTAGGTGAGGGATAAAGAATAGCCTATTAATCCATTATGATGCTTTAAATCAGATGGCTAGCCTATGTATATGGGCAACCCTGAGGTTCTTTTTTTATAGGATTGTTTTGCCAACAGCTGTCCAGCAGCCAGAACAGAGAGACTCCATGAAAGGATAGCTGCGAGATACTGAACCCCTTTCTTTATCCAGTAGACTATAAGTCAGTGCAAGTTTGAAGTGCTAATTCAGTGTCATATTCTGGATAGCTCCTGTTTTCTCTTTCACTGATCTTGCATTCAGTGTTAGCATTCTCAACCTGGGGGTTTACTATCAAACAATGCAAGCTGTTTGAAGGGAACATGCAACACATCTTCATTCTCATCTCCCCTGATGGCATAAATCTCTCCCTAAACTGTATCTCTCCCCCCACACACACACACATCCAGCATCCTCTATGCTTCAAATAGCTCTTCTTTGCTTCCTTTCCATACCCTCCATTGGGAGGCACATCCTTCCACCAGGAGACAGCAAGCCTGGTTATTGTAGGTGTTCAAATAAACAAAATCAGGCAGGCACTTCAACAACAAAACCCATCTCATTACTCCTCTCCTCTCTGGCCTGGGAAGACTGCCTTGCACCCTCATGTCCTTGAAAAAGGAGACCTTCAAAGGATGTCCACCCTTTGGTATCACCCCTTTTAGCAATGTGTCTACTGGGAGTCAAACTGTCCTCTCTCCAGCAATCCAGTTTATATTCCCTTATATGCCCTAGGAAAGTGATGAATCTCAGAGGAGGAGAAAGGTCACTGGCTTCAGAATAGCCAACTCTTGCCACCAAAGGGTCTAGTCCTGCAAAGTGATGGCACAATGAGGTCTGCATCCCTCCCCCACCCACCCCCTTCCCTTTCCGAACAATCCCGGCGACTCCAGGCTAGTTGGAAGAACCGGCAGCCCAGGCAGGTCTCCTCCAGAGAAAGGATAGTGACCGTGGATGTGTATGGTGAAAGCTTTAGGTATTGTCAAAAACAAAATGTTGCCTCTTTCATTTTTGTGTCTTTTATGTGCCAGTCCTTTAGTTAAACGTGACCACTTCTTTTGGGTTGTTTCATTTCATTTTGTACTTTTTCTGTGTTCTGGTGTGGCTCCCCCCCACTCATTCTCCCAAAAGACTTTCTTCCCCTTTCATAAAAAGTTTTGAAGATGATTGGTCCTTTATATCATATGTTTATTAACTTTCAAGGGAACTTTTCAGTGATAATGTGTAAAGGTTTAACATCAACATCCTGATTCACTGGTTTAATCCAACCATCCTCCTTAACCATCCACTCTTGTGTAGGTACTGGGCTACTCTTTGAATCACCAGGGTAGACAGTGTCTGGCTGAGGAAGGAGGGTTGCAGCAGGAATGTATAGCTTATCCTGCTCCATCTGCACCTTTGGTTTTACTTCCCTCCTTATCCTCTTGGAAGGAGATGTCAAGGGGCCACTCTCAGAAGGTTGGTTCCACAGACCCTCCGTAGAACAATGAATGTTCCTTGGTCCTTGTTTCTGTCCCATCTCTCTATGTTCACCAATAGGAGAAAAGGAGAGGTTTATGTCTTCTCTGTCTTTCTGCTTCCTCCTTGGGAACTCTGAATTAGACTACCTCACCAGTCCACTGGGCCTCTTTTATTGTCAGTTCCCACTCTTCCTGAGGGTTAGGCTTCACACAGACCTTCCCCTTCTCCCACCTTTTCCTCCCCTTTTATTTCTTCCTCCTTCCTAGGCTCCTCCTGCTGAAAACGTTGATCTCTTCCTAGGCTTTCAGGTGTTCCCAGGCCTTGTTTAAAAACAAGGGCAAAGGGTTCTAAAAAATAAAATCCTGCACTTCATTATTAATTATTTTATTATAATTTATTATTGGTTTTGTTTGTTGTATTTCTATTGTATCTTTCTCTCAAAGGGACATTTCTTTGTTGTTTTCATACTAGGTACAGTTCCTTCTTTCTCTCTGATTGATCCTTTTTGGCATCAGATATTGTCAATTTCACAATTCAATGGGTGTTGACTAACTGCTTACCCTTTTAACAGCCAAATATTCTGTTTCTTTTTAAAGTAAGTAAGTAAGTAAGTAAGTAAGTAAATCCTGAACAATCATACTCTTTAAATACAACAGTGTCATTTCTTTTATGGTTTATTATAGTTTGACAGTCAGGCTTTTCTCTAGTGATCAGGATATAGCAGCTGCCTTTGTGTAAATTAGCCTGACCCCTATGTAGCTGTGGGGGAACAACACCGACATCAATGGCAATTGCGTTGGTACAAGCAAATATTTGTGTAGATAATGCAATGTTTGCTAATTGTACAGCGTCTCCTTTGGGAATGTTCTTTTGACCCACTTCCTTTATGGCATCAATAAAGGAATTTTTATCAGTTAATTTATTAGCTCATGTTCTGTCGGTTCATTAAGATCTGTTTTGAAGAAAGGCTGTACAGCACATGCTGTTTAAAGGAGAATGAGCAAAGTTGTCTTTTATCCCAGAACTTAGGGTGACGTTTTCATTAAGTTAAGGCAACTAAATTCAGAATAAACCATCTTAAAGCAAAAGTACATGTTTATGTTTATGAAGGGCAAAATATTCCATTCTTTTATTACAGAAAGAGAACAGGTCCATGAAAATAATATGAATATCAATCCACAGAATACAAACAATTAAAATGAAACACTCAATACATATCTGTATCCCTCCAATATATAAAAAAGACAAAACAAAACCCTTCACTCTGTATTTTAAGCCTCACTGGTTCAAAAACATTGAAATCTCAGCACAGCAGGCAGGCTTCCACAGAATGAGCTCCTTCACCTTGCAAAGTCTCTTTTAAAGTATTTTTCGGTTTCCTTCCCAGAGCTTAGGCTGCTCCAATTCTCAAACGGTTCCCAAACAAAGAGCCTCATTTGGGTGAGAAGATTGTTATGGCTAGATCTCTGCCTCTGCCCTCAGATGGGATGTTGCATTTTCACAAACATGTCATGAAGAAAGAAGGAAAAGCATTTTAGCATAGCCATTATGGAGTTCCCATGATTCATCCCACCGATAGGAAAATTTACTTTTATTTTTCCTACTAGTTGGCAGACTCTGGGACTTGTAGCCTAAAGAGGAAATTTCCCAAGGTCTTACTCAGGTCAGCTTCTGTAACTATAAAGGAATGGGATTTTTAATTATGTTAACCAGAATTCTACTGGTTATTTATGCTAACGTAAATGAAATGGCATAAACCAGTGTCAAATTGTCACTAGTTAAGGAGTTGCAATTTGTATTCCTCATTTCACACCAAGCCACATTAACTGGTATGCAAAGAGGAATACAAGTGATGATTGGAGTGAATAATCAATAGGATCACCAGCCATTCAATGAACTTATTGTGGTACAAATCATTATTTCCCATTTTGGATAAATACATTTTAAATATATAAACATGTGAGCTGTCTAATTCATTCTGCACCAGTATTTTTTCATGCAGCAGACACCAAAGAGTTCCACTGCACTAATATTTCAAAGACATTGTTCCTGTCTTGAAAGAATTTGAACCTAAGAGGAGCAGGAAAAGAGAAAAAGCAAATGTGATATGGAGTGACTTATTAAAGGAAGCCACATTCTTTTGTTTCTAACCCTTAAGCAGGCGTGTCAATTCTTTGGTTTGTAACAGTAAAGCAGGACTTTTTAGAGGTCATTCATTCATTGGGATGGCATAAACTGGAAGCCACCCAATGGCACATAACAGCAACAGTTGTGCAATGAACTCTACAAAAGAAAATCTTTAGAATGTGATGGCTTGCCTTTCTTTCCCCTTCTGAAGACTTTGCTTTTGAAAACCTTTAAAAAGGTTTGGCATTTAAATTTATAATCACTTGGGTGTCTTCTAGTCCAACCCCTAGCCCAAGGTATATACAGTACAGTATATTATTGTATACCCTGGAGATCCACTGCCGGTGCGAACACGTCCGGACCAGACGGGGGTAACTGACGTGTTTAACTACGTCGTCTGAGCCTGGTCCTTCACTTTACGCAGTGGAAAGCTGCCATTTACTCTTCTGGCAACCGCGCCTCTTCTCAGCGGCGGCCCTTGCGGACACGTGAAGCGCCTCGGGCGCTCCGAGCCAGGAGACTTGCTCGGTCGCTGGCTCCACGTCACGGCGAGAGCAGGGGCTTCGGGCCGGCGCCGGAGGCGACCCAAGGCCAGGCCTTGTTGACCGAACCTCCTGCGCCATTCATTTACTGGAACTGTCGATTCCGGCGGCGGCCGCGCCCCACCCAGCCCGCCTCCTTCAGTCCGGCAGGCAGTGGGAGACCGACCCTCCCCGGCTCCTCCCCGCTCCGGGCGGCCAGGGTGGGGAGGCGCTATAAGAGCCGCGGCGCCTCTTCCCGCTTTCCCAACCCCTCCGGTCCGGTGCGCTACGCCGAAGGCGCTCGCTCGCTCGCTCGGCTCGGCTGTGCCGCCGGTTTCGTTTTCGTCCTTTTTTTGCCGACCCGCCTCACTGGGTGCGACGACGCCCCGAGCCCGCCATGATTGTGGACAGCAGCCGCGACGCGCAGCAGCAGCCCGACGGCGACTGCGGCTCCCTGAGCAGCCCCTTCAACTTGGCTTTTTTCTACGGGACGTCCCCGCACTCCAGCGAGGGCAGTTGCTCGCCCACTCACTCCTCCGCCCCGGGTTCGCCCGGTTCCGACTCGGAACCGGCCGGCAATGGCAAAAGCCCCAGGGATAGCAGCAGCAGTAACAGCAGCGGCAGCAGCAGCAGCCGCACCGAGAGCCAAAGCGGCTCCGAGTGGACCCACAAGAGGCGCTACTCCCGGAGCGGCGCCCGCCAAGCCAGCGAAGGTAGGGCAACCCTCGACGGAGGCGCCGGGCAAACCCCGGGCAGAGGGCGACCCAACTGGCCTGGAGGCGCCGGGCTTGTCAGGAAAGGGAAGGGGTGTTTGGGTGGCTGGGTGGGGGATACAGACCGCTCTGCCCGAGGCTCGGGCCCACTACTTTAGCTCTTCGTAATTACCTTATAATTACCTCATACTAATAATCTTAGAACTGCTCAGTTGGAAGGGACCCTATGGATCATCGAGTCTGGCACCTGTCAAGGAACCACAGTGGGGAAGCGAACCCCCAACCTCTGGTTCCGCAAGCCGGAGACCGAAAGCCCTGAACTAGTAGAGGGTTGCTGTTTGCCTCGAGTGAGAAAGCCGGCTCTAGTGCAACTAGGGGCTTACTCCAGAGTAGTCGCTTCACTTGTTGCGCGTCAGGAAAAAAAGGGGGGAGAGGGACAAAATCTGAGCTTCATTCGCGAAACGGCCGAGGTTTATGGCCTCCTACAAGGAAGCTTCATTGGGCATCCTTGATGGTCATTGTGATGCCCCTAATAAATGCAGTAGTCCTTTCCGAACTTTTATTAGCAAGGTGTGTATAGGTAGAGGGCACGGAGAAGAAGCAGTAGCCTACTGGTGGCCGAAACAGATTAATGCCTGCTTCTATGTTAATAGGTGGCTTTGAGGTAGGCAGTCGGTTGCCCACCAGAACTGTTCAGTTCTCTTGCATGCGGTGGCCCTGCCTGTTGCCCTGTTCTGCAAAGGGGTTATTCTCCATAGTCTCATATAGGGATGCATTTGTACGTTGTTTGGTCCTGCTGGGCAGGCTCTTCTGTCTGAAAAGGGGTTGAAACCCGTGTTTTGTGTTGGTGCGTGATGCTCACAGTTGTGTATTTAAAGGTGTCTAAGTGCGCCAGGAAAGCATGAATGAATAATGTGGGGCCATTACCATAAGTGTTTCTTCCTTTATTGGGAGAAAGGTGGCCTATAAATGAGATAAGTAAATAAGTAAATTCCAGATATCTTGAACATCTACTCAGCTGTATTATGAAAAATATTCTGCATGAAAGTGTTGGTTACTTACAGCATGGCAAGTGCATATCTGAAGTCGCCATAAATTAGTGTTATAAGTGAACTGTTGTCTGAGCAGTAGGGTCACAACACACACACACACACACACACACACACACACACACACACACACACACACACACACACACACACACACACACACTGCTCAGATCGAGAAAGTTTGCAGCACACTTTTTGGCTGTGCCTTCTGTTGAATGGGTTTCTGAATTTGGAAGTGACTTCTGGAAGTAAATAGACAGCCTTGAGGATTACAGAAACTGTTAGTGGAGAGAGATTAATTTTGTTTATGACAGGCAATAGCATACAGCAAACAAAATATTCCCGTCAAATCAGTTAATTTGGAATACACCAGGAATGCTGAGCATCAGCTCTCCTCTAGTATTACCTAAATGTTGGCAGTGTATAAGGAGTTACTTGTCCATCTCCTGCAGTACTAGGCTATAAGTTATTTCTTATTTGTTTTGTTAGTTTTCTGAAAGTGGCACTGACAAGAAGTTGTCTAAATTTCATTGAGATTTAATTTTAATTGTTAACTTTAATATTTTAATTAAAGAAAGAAGCAAGTCAGTGACATTCTATAAAATTTACTGTAGGAAAGCAATAGTGTTCTTTCTATTTATAAAGAGGAATTGCACACTTCAGGCTGTTAAGAGTGCAATTTGGAAAAATAAATAGATCAGCAGGATATCTCTGCACAGTAACTCATATTCAAACTTTTTGCTATTACCACAGTTTGTTGTTGTTTAGTCATTAAATCGTGTCCGACTCTTCGTGACCCCATGGACCAGAGCAGGCCAGGCCCTCCTGTCTTCCACTGCCTCCCGGAGTTTGGTCAAATTCAATGACACTATCCAACTATCTCATCCTCTGTCATCCCCTTCTCCTCTTGCCTTCACACTTTCTCAACATCAGGGTCTTTTCCAGGGAGTCTTCTCTTCTCATGAGTTGGCCAAAATATTGCAGCCTCAGCTTCAATTTACCAGAACACAATAAGTTATTCTAGACATAGTATAATTCTATCTGTGAAACAATAGGTATTCTGTTACCATATTCATATGTTCTCTTGTGTGGAATCAGCAAGGCTGTAATAGCTGGGGAGTCTCAGAGTTTATGGTCTTTGTTTTTTATTTGGAAACAGGCAGAAGCCTCCAAGTTAGTGGCTGCCTATACCTGGATTTACTTCTGTTTCTTATGAGTCTGTTGTGGTTGAAATGGTGCATAAGAAAGCTCTATTACCTTCAGAAAATGCATGGTATTTTTTTTAACGTAAAAAAAGTTTACAGTATTTTTAATTGCTTTTTTGCGGATATCAAAATGTTAGGATTTAAAACAACAAAGTAGTTACATTTTAATTATATTAAAACATAGTTTGGCAATGTTTATAGTGCTATCATCCTAACATTAAGAATTTGTATCCTTTTATATCCCTGGCCAATTAGATATTTCACCATAAATAGATTACTAACATTTTTAATTTCACATTGATCTATATTTTATAGAAATATATTGCCTGCAATGATTTCTTATCTAATATTTTTTTGTTTGATTACTTAATTAATTTTTTCAGTAAGATCTTTTTTCAAATTCTGTTTGTAGCAAAATTTGTCCCTTAGAAAATTATACTTGTGTTTGTTAAATTCGCAGCAGTGGTTTGCTTTAATTAGATTTTCTTTTGGGGATTACTTAAAACCCTGTAAAGAGGAAATCATTTACTCTTGATTTTTTTCACTACAAAAAATTACAGCTGCAAGGGAATTCCTTCTTTTTTTTAAAAAAAAGGCTTTACATATAGTTTGAATTGTAGTGCTTCTATATAAAACTTGCATATTTTGTACTTTTTAAAATGAAGTCACAACTTCTCTGTTGGACTGTGCTACATCAAGATTTCTTCTTTTCACTTCTGTTTTTCACCCTTCAAAATAGATTGTACTTAAGGAGATGATGACATGAGAATGAACGTAATCTTTGTTCTTCATTTTTCTGATTGAATCATTTCTTATTTGGGACAAGCAATTAAAATGGAGGTGGCAGGCACAAGTAATTCTGAAGATCCAATTCATATAAAGTCAGATTAATGATTATTTATGTTTACTATCGGGAACTGAATTTCTTTTGTTAACAGAAAAAGGAGAAAGAGACATCTTTGCATGCAAAATTGAGAAGTAGTGTTTGTATTTATAAAATACTTGGTACGGAGGTTTTCAGGAATTGACTTACCAACTAGATCTAATTGATAATTGGGGCATTATAATGACTTTTAAAGTTGATTTTAATTTTGTTACTGTACTTTATGTCTGTTTTTTGAAAGTTGGATTGAGTACCGTATTTAACATAAAGATGGGATATCAATGCAATAAATGAATAAATAATAATTTCTTAAAGTATTTCTGCTCGATAATTTATCTGAAGACATATTTTCCTTTTTAACGGAGTATGTCAGTGTTTTACTTTTTACTTTTTTCCTCCTCTCTGAATAGTTGAACAACATATGGGGGGTGGAAAGCAACAAAGAGGACCTTTCCAAGGTGTTCGTGTGAAAAACTCGGTGAAGGAACTGTTGTTGCACCTAAGAAACGGCAAACAGATATCCTCAGATCATGGTGCAGATGAATTAAAGGTACAAGTTATTAATTCTTAAAATATCTACCTATCTCTATGTATGTGTGTATATATATATTCTGTTCAGAATGTTTTTCTTATTGTTCAAAATCTTTTTATTATTTGGAGACATCAAGCATATGTTGTAGAAGTCTTATCTATAAGATCTATTAATGTTACCAACTTGTCTATTTGTGAAAGAAGAAACAAACACATTGGTTGAACCTGAGTTATCAACAGCTATAAAATTTCAAGGATAAGTTACCTAAACACAGGGGGTCACTCTAGTCTTAGCTAAAATACATTCACTGAATCAACACTTTGATAAATCCCGTTGAATCAGTGGGAGTGCTCTACTTCAACTCAGGAATACTACCGTAAATGGATTCAAGTCATGCAGACTTCTTTACATGTGAATAATACTGTGAGATGCTTGTAGGATCAACTGTAAAATTTACTTCCTTACTACATTTTATGGAATATATCTAAATTTTGCTTAGAGGAGTAAACTAATTAAAAACAGGGCAGGTTGAAAAGCCAAGTAAGGCATCTCAGGGGTGCTTAGATGAAGCAGAATTGGTGTGTTGAAAAATCTGTGAGTAATAATGCAATTGCACTAATAAGTTTCTCCCACAACATTCCTTTAAGCTTGCAGAATGTACTAAATTTTCTGGATTGAAATTATGTACTAAATATTTCTTGGTCACATATCTCAGAGCTTCCATTGGGAATGGCCACACTAACTAGGAATTTTTTTTTGTGCTGGTATTGGCTAAGTAATTTTTCCATATTCTGTTTCACATACGGCAATATTAGGTAAAGTGATGCAAGTTATTCTGCCCTTAAAAGTTGATTTAAGGAACAGATTGAGAGCTTCCACTACATTATGAATAATTTCATCTTTTTTTGAAAAAAACAGGGACCTGGAGGATTAATGAACTATGACCAATATACAGGTACATTTTAAAAATATATTTTCCCAAGCTGCTTGAAGTTTGTATCCAAAGTATTAGAAAAGTTGGATAGAGGAAAAATTGAACAAATTTCCTTTCTTTCATTAGAGCTGAAGAACTTACTAACTCATAGTCGCAAAAGAAAAGCTGATGAATCTTTTACTGATGGGCCTAATTATAAAAGAACAGCTACTTTCCAACCTCACCTCCTGGTAAGACCTTTATATCTGTGTCATGTCTATGCTTATTGTATTTTTGAAATACTTTTTGTGTTTCCTTTACCTGACAAGATACAATATGTTTTAAAATGTGCACATGTTGTCTTACAGACACCACCACAGACACCAACCTCAATGGAAAACAGTATGGAAGATGCCCATACAAATGAGCCCAAACAAGATGGCAGTTGTGATATGCTTCAGAACATTATCAATATTAAGAATGAATCAAGTCCAGTTTCTTTGAACACAGTGCAAGTTAGCTGGCTTCACCCAATGGCTAATCCCAACTCTCCAGGAGAACCATATCAAGACATGGCTGGAGCACAGACTTTCTCACCTCCTCAAAAATACCAAGCATATCAAACTGGCAGCCCTTCACAAATGCTGGAACTTGCCCAGAATTATCAGTTTTCTCCCTCACAAGCCCAGGAGTTGTCACAGCAGTACTGTCAGAATTCACTTCTGGATTACAGGCCACACTCCACAAGCAGCCAGTCCTCTGAATACCAACATAATGTTTTTGACAACCAAGAACTGCAGTATTGCACTTCTGCAAACTTTGTTTCTCTTTTAAATGATTCAGAAGGACTAGAGAGCATCCCTACTTCCCTTTCTCAGCCGCTGCCTGGTGGCCAACAACAGACTGATATTAGCAGCCACTCTCCAAATTTCAGCCAGATGCCCAGTAATTTATGTAGTAGTCTCGAGGAGCATGGATTACCACTGGTTACTTCAAATATGCCGATGCAGCATCAGGAAATCACCAGGGACACAGCACAACCAGGCAAATCATTCTTCCAGTGGCAGGTGGAACAGGAAGAAAACAAGCTGGCTAATATTTCTCAAGATCACATTCTTGCCAAAGACTCCGATGGTGACACGTGAGTACCATCCACATGTTAATTGTTGTAAAAAAGAGATGCAGGGTCAGCAGTAGGGTTGCTTTTTAGTGTCGTTGTCTTGTGAATATCATTATCATTCACTCCGTTGAATGAAAAAGAGAGTAGTGCATAAAAAAGAATGTTATGGGGGCATCTGTGACTCCATGCGTAAATATGATTTTTAAAAAGGAGATGCTGGGTGATGTGATGCCATATGGTAGCCCTTTCAGTCTGTATGTTCTGTAGGTTAGGTTTATGAGGTTAGGTGGCACATTTGGGGGCATTTCTGTAAGCCTAGATTTAGTAACTTCTGTGCTTTTTGGATACTAAAAAGAATAAAAAATCTATTTCCCACAGGTTTCTCCATATTGCAGTTGCCCAGGGAAGACGGGCAGTTTCGTATGTGTTGGCAAGAAAGATGGCAGCTTTGCACATGCTGGATATAAAAGAGCACAATGGGCAGGTGATGCTCTTATCATTATAGTCTCCTGCTACCCGCCCTTGAATTCTTAACATTTCCAGGATCTCACGTAAAGCATCCTGGAATGTCTGTTAATATAAACTGTGAAGATTAGTAAGCAGGTTAATATATAACTGTGGGCTCCTGTGTAAGTCTACAGAATAAACTGGAGGCCTGAAATAGGTGCATTATGAAATGTTTGGAAGTACCTGACTGGAAATTGTTTTATTATAGTTAGGTGGCTTTATATATCTGTTTCCTTGAAAGATTTGGATGACCCATGCATCTTATTTTTGTTATTACAGAGTGCCTTGCAAGTGGCTGTTGCGGCAAATCAGCATCTTATTGTACAGGATCTGGTCAGCCTTGGGGCACAAGTAAATACTACAGACTGCTGGGGTAGAACACCATTGCATGTATGTGCAGAGAAAGGCCATGCACAAGTCCTTCAGGTGAACTACCAAATTCTTTACTTTTCTCTTGACATGCTAGGTTGTCATAGTATATGGCAAAAACAGTTGTTGTACATGAAAGATCCAAAATACTGTACTTCCCTTTAAAATGACCAACAGTGTTTTTCTGTCTGTTGTATTAATACCATAGCATTTAGAACAGCAGGAACTGCTCAGGAGCTAGTAAGTCTTTGTGTGACCTTTCTTTCATCTCTCTTTCCCGTATGTTAACACACAGGGCAATGCTTCCTCCTCCATCTATTTAGGTATCTGAATTTAATGATGACTGTTTACAAGTGGCAACTTTAAACATCAAAAGTGATTGTTTCAGAGCTTTCAAAAGTTACTTCTTTGGGCCACCACTCCTAGAATCTGATTCTGGCAATTTTTATTTTTAGCATGTAACTTTTCTGAGCTGGCTTTACTGGGTGAATTGTCTTGATATTTGTTATGGAAGATAGAATTCTCAAAAATGACAGAGTGCTTCCGGCACTTCTTAAAAGTTAAAAAAATGTGCTATGATATAAGCTTCTGTGAATCATGGTACTCGTCATAAGAAGCATTCAGTTTAAGGTTACTCTGTGCATAGATGTGTGACATTAATGTTTATTCTCTCTAATTTATGCAGGCAATCCAGAAAGGAGCCATTATAAGCAATCAATATGTAGACTTTGAGGCAACTAATTATGATGGTGAGCAACTATGTTCCTTTTTAATGTTTTAGGTTAAGTGAAAAGCCTAATATAAACATGCCATGTTTTTATTTATTCTTAAGCCTTTCTGGTTGGCATGCTGTTTTTATTGGAAACGTACTATTGTAACATTCTCTTTGAAAGAGGCAGAAAATTAAACTGTTCAAAGAAGGGCCTAAATACCTTAATGTGGAATGTTACTCATATTACATTTTATACTAGATGTTCTTGAGATTATCTGAATACGAATTGGAACCTGATCAGCAGCCTTGGGCAGATGAGCAGGAGCTCAGCATAATTATTGTCCCATCTAATGTAGATTCCAGGATGTACAGTGGGGTCTTGACTTGAGAACTTAATCCGTATTGGAAGGCGGTTCTCAAGTCAAAACGTTCTGAGGTCAAATCTGCATTTCCCATAGGAATGCATTGAAAACCATTTGATCCGTATCTGCTCTTTTCCGTTCATAGAAACTAATGGGAAGCTGCTATTTCGCCTTCGACCACTAGAGGGGGAATATTTTGTTTCTTTTTTTCTTAGGTCAAGAAAGGTTCAGGGAAGGCAGGGAAAATACAGTCCAGGCAGTTCAGTACCAGGCAGTCTGAAGACTGTCTCCCAATCCACTCTCTAAACGCTGGGAGGAGTGAGGAAGCAGACAGGCACCCTTTTACCTGGCCAACAGTTAACTGAAAGTTCAAATTTTGCACTTTCCCTGCCTCCCACGTCGGTTTTTTTAGTTCTTAACTCAAATCTAAGTACTTAAGTCAAGTCAATATTTTCCTGTGAGAGCGGTTCTTAAGTCAAAATGTTCTTAACTCAAGCCGTTCTTAAGTCAAGACCCCACTGTATTTGATTTAAATCAAATTGATCTGAATCACAATTTAATTTTTTTTTAATTGGATTTTTTTTACAATTTAAATTTAAAAATCCATTTTAAATTATGATTTAAATCAATTGGATTTTTTAAAAACATCACTGATTTTTATCCACTCTAATAAAAACTGACTTGTCATTGTCATGAGAACACATAAGAAAGCAATGAAATAACTAATTATAAATTAAGCTCTATCGAGAACTTTTAATTTTCACTTTTTTTAGATAGACCATAATTCTTGCTGACAGCAAACTTTCATGATCAGCAAGAGCTGCCTTGGATTTTTAACAGAAGTATGTTTAAGTTATATTTTTGAATCTGCAAGCAACCGGGAGAAAATTAGTTTATTTATTTATTTATTTATTTATTTATTGGACTTATATACCGCCCCATAGCGCTACAAGCACTCTCCGGGCGGTTCTTTTTCTATTGTACATTCAGAGATGTGAAGAACTGGTTCTTCTTCTTGGCCTCTATGAATCACACCCTGGTTGATTCACGCCTGTACGGAGCCTCATCGGAAGATTCTAGAGCTTCTGTGGTAGCAATGAACACATTAGAATATGCCCCTTCCCACCTGTATAAGTACTTTGGCGCCGAGAGTCCCCTTTCAGTTTCTTTAAATCGCTGCATTGAGAGCCTCATAATTCTGCTTCTGTGAGTAAATGAGTAAGAGAGCTTATTCTTGATTCCTTCCTGTTATCAATCTTTTTCTTTTAAACTATTAGATCAAACTGTTTATCATCGGTTTTTCTCCTCAGTTATTTTCTCCTATTCACGGCCCCTTTGGGCCCATTTAAGCACTGTGTTGTCTGTGATAATAAGATGACACTTTCCGACGGACACACTAAGTGCCTTTTCTGCTTGGGAGAACAACATCAAGCTTCCTCCTGTACCCATTGCAAAAGTTTTAAGCTCGGAGTTCTTTGATCCTGCCTCTCAAGGCCAAAACTCCAACTGTGGGAACAATCCTTACAACCAGTTCAAATGGCCCATCCACCGTGTAGGGCCACTTCCCAAGCCAAAGCAATGGAAAAAGCCATTATTGAATCATCGAAACAACGTCCATCGTGTACACCAGCTCATTCTGATTCTCCATCTGCATCGTCTTAAGACCTCGAATACGCACAAATCGAAACCCTCCATACCAAAGTCCTCGACTTCAAAAGCAACCTCTAAATGTCGGAAACCTACTGAAGCTGCTCCAGCTCCAGAGCCTGTTCTTCCCAAACGAGCTAAACAGTCTAAGCCTACAGACATCCCACCACAACTCTCTGAATCAATTTTGGTCAGATCTCCCTCAGATGATGACAGACTTCCATCTCTTCAGCCCTGTTCTCAGTCTCCAGAATGGGATGTAGAGTCGACCAACTAACGTCCTCTCCTCCCACTACAAAACCTTCCATTCCTTCCAGCAATCCTTCGGTTATTCCATCGCCCGAAGATTCCCATCCCGAATGGCTCAACATAATTCCATATTCGATGCCCTCGGATCGCCCACCGATCCCTAACCACAACTGTCGACATCAAAAATCTCGACAGCTCACTTCGCGTGTGGTTCAAACCCATGCTCAACACACACATCAGGTTGTCATTTGCCCTGACTAGCGCTCTGCTTGACAAACTGCACCAACTAGTCGAATTTTGCCCAGTTCGATAATACCATCTAATATTTGGTCTATCTCTCGACAACCATCAGTGTCGAAGTGGCCACATCACAGAGAGGTGACTATATCTCAATCTGCTCCCTGTTTGGTATCGAAAAACCTCAAGACGGTCAAGCGGATTTCATCCACACATGAGGCTTTTGCAGCTCCAGCCTCCTGATACTTTCCTACTACAATAGATAATGAAAATCACTCTTCACGCTTGGCATCACCAGCATCAATTTATTCTACTGCTATGCCATCGCATCAGCAACCTCCATTTTGACATTCCAGAGATACAGGCTCTGATACAGTGGTGCCTCGACTTACAAACTTAATCCGTCCCAGAAGATGTTCATAAGTTGAAAAGTTCGTAAGTCGAATCAGCATTTCCCATAAGAAAAACCTATTAATCCGTTCCGGCTGTTTTTTGTTTGTATGTAGAGGTGCCGTTTGTAAGTTGAAGCATTAATTCCCATAAGAAATAATGCAAAACCAGTTAATCTGTCCTTTACCACGGGGGGGGGGAGATTTTTTTAACCTAAGATGATTTAGGTTTTAAAAAAGGGCAGGAAAGGAGGGAGGGAGGGAATGAACACCTTTTAAACAAAACACCTTTAAAACTAAGCAGCTTCAAACCAAACCAAGCACCTTTTAAACTAATTCTTACATTTTAAAATTACAGTACCAGGCAGTCCAAAGTCCATTTCCCGGTTTCCCTGCGGTTTTTTGTTTGTTAAGTCGAAGCTCTGTTCACAAGTCGAAGCAAAATTTTGTGAACAGAATTGTTCGTAAGTCAGAATGTTCATACAGTGAATTGGCTGCTTTACGCTACGACTACCCTTATCTCCAATTTTCCCCTGATAAGTTGAAGTTATTCATTGATGCCATCTTGTCTCTTCATAAGCCATCAGCTACCTACAAAAGGCCATCAGGTGACTTCCCAATCTGTCTCCAGATGGGTCGCCTCTACCATTCATTTGGCTTATCAACTTGCTCGACAACCAGCCCCTAAACTGGTTCAGCCCTCTCTCCACCAGAACAGTGGCAGCCTCTACAGCCTTTCTCCGTGGCATACCTCTTCCGGACATCTGCACCTCTGCTACTTGGGCACAGCCGTCCATGTTAATCCATTATTATAGACTCAACCTCCGGCAGAAGTCTGATGCAGCTTTTGGACATGCTGTTCTAGCCTCTACCTTAGTATGACACCATGCCTCTGGGTAAGACAGCTTATTAGTCACCCAGGGTGTGATTCACAGAGGCCATGAAGAAGAACGACAGGTTACCCACCTGTAATTATAGTTCTTCGAGTGGACCTCTGTGATTCACATATCCCACCCGTCCTCCCCTCTGTCATACCATTGTTTGCTTACTATTAAATGGTGGTTGACACAACTGAAAGGGGACGCTTGGTGCCAAGGTACCTATATGGGTGGAGAGGGGCATATTCTAATGTGTTCATTGCTACCACAGAAGCTCTAGAATCTTCCGATGAGGCTCCGCGCAGGTGCGAATCACCTAGGGTGTGAATCACAGAGGTTCACTCGAAGAACTACACTTAAAGGTGGGTAACTTGTTGTTAAATCTGTCACAAACCAGAAACAAACGAAACAGCACAAACATAAATGGGCTGAAATCTCAGTTTTGGTATCAGGATGACTAATGTTTTTAATAGGTCGTTGAAGGTGACATTGGGTCCTAAGTGCTCCTTTTTGGGTTTTCATTTGGCTTACTGTTTCTGTTTTGTTTCCATTTTAAGGTCTGACAGCACTGCACTGTGCAGTAGTGGCCCATAATGCTGTGGTGCACGACCTACAGAGCCAACAATCTCCCCACACTCCTGAAGTCCAGGAACTAAGGTTGAAAAGCAAGAGGTTGGCAGACACAATCAAATTTCTAATCCAGTTGGGGTCTTCTGTTGAAGCCAGAGTAAGTAATACAACATAACACAAAACAAGAAGAAAGAGATTAACATACTGGTATTCTTGTAGATCTTGAGACACATAGGGATCTCACGGAGATGGAGAATACATAATATATGAGGTTGTAGCACACTCACTTCCCAGTAGATATTAAGTTTGATTGTAAGTGGCTTATTAGGGAAAAAATTGTGTTGGAATTTGCATAGGTTAATTATTTAATGATTATATAGGCATCAGAAGATTTTTATTCATAAACACAGGTATTACAAACATTGTTTTCTGTTTCAAACACCAGAAGTATATCTTATTTATAGTTATAGCTTATATTTGCTTAAATAAACAATCACAATTTAGAGTCATGTTGATTGAATGATGATGTCTGTTTATTTATTTATTTTAATTAATGATCATTAATGTGTGAGGGCTGTGCCACCAACTTTGCATTGACCTTTAAGGCAGCAGTAATGTCTTTGTGCATCAGAACTCTGGCTCATCTCCAAAATGGAAACAGAACTATCTGCTAGTGGTGCAGACTAGTTAAAAATTGCCGAGGTGTGATGTTTTGCCATAACATAATTGATTTTACATATATCTTCATCATTACAGTGATTGCAAAATTAATTGGTATTCTTTTGGATGGACAGGATCGTAAAAGTGGCCGTTCAGCCCTTCATTTGGCTGCGGAAGAAGCAAATGTTGAACTCCTTCGTCTGTTTTTAGAGCTACCCACTTGCCTTTCTTTTATCAATGCCAAGGTATGTTAATGTTAAGCCAAAAGGCTAAAAAAAACCCCACAAAAAACCAAAAATACAGCATCCAGCCTATGTGTGCCTGCTTGCAGGAAGAAATCACTCTGTTTTGTTTGATGGTGGTGGATGTTTTTCAAAAAATAATGACATTTCTTTTGCCAAAAAACAGGCTTACAACGGCAATACAGCACTCCATGTAGCTGCCAGTTTGCAGCATCGGGTGACTCAGCTGGATGCAGTTCGTTTGTTGATGCGGAAGGGGGCTGATCCAAGTGCCAGAAACTTGGAAAATGAACAGCCAGTTCACCTGGTTCCGGATGGTCCAGTCGGAGTTGAGGTAAGAATGAGAGGCCTCTTTAGAGTGAAGGGAATCAATTTCATGCTGCTTTTCTAAGTTCATGTATATTTTCATAGCAATAAAAGAGTCACTCATATTTGAAATTCCATGTTTACTCTGTTTTGGAACCTTGAGCCTTTTTAAAGGACCCTTTTTGCTTTCAGGATATAATGCTTGGTCCTCTCCAGTAGTTCTGTTGTTTGCTTCTTTAAATGGCTAATATGTAGTGCTTGAAAGAGGACACATTTCTCTCAAGTTATGGGGCCTGGATGATTTAGCACGTTTTTCAGGTTTGATGTTGAACAACTAAAAATAAGACTATGAAGTTTCATCATCGGTGGTTGTTGTGGGTTTTTTGGGCTCTTTGGCCATGTTCTGAAGGTTGTTCTTCCTAACGTTTCGCCAGTCTCTGTGGCCGGCATCTTCAGAGGACAGGAGGCAGAACTCTGTGCTCTGAAGATGCTGATCAGAGTACAGAACACTGCCAAAGAGCCCGAAAAACCCACAACAACTATTAGATCCCGGCCGTGAAAGCTTTCGCGAATACATTTCAGCATCAGCTTGCATATGATACAGTTCGAGACTGATGCCTTGTCACTTCTGTTTTATTCTTCAGATAAGACGGATCTTAAAAGGAAAGACAGTCCAACAGAGATCACCGATCTATTAAGCTCCATGAGTACTGATGTTCTACACTCGCTGTCAGTAAGGCAGCCCTGATGTAACTGTAAATAGACCATTTGTCCTGAGGAGACAAATGTTAGTTGTTTCTAGGAAACAAGAATATATGGTTCACTATTATATAGTGGATTTATGACAGTTCTTCTGATCAGCTGGTAATATTTCGTACCCAGGTATTCTGACTCAGCCTGAATAACTGACCTGGACTGCAATACCTGTATATTTCTGCCTAGGGAGTAAGCTCCACCCAGTGTGGGTTATTTCGTAGTAGATTTGTATAGGTTTGTGTGTTGCTGACTTCCAACAGCAGCACAACAAGAATCAAGCGGAAAAATAGTATTTTTAAGGCCAAACTTAAAATACTTTAGGGCTTTTGTTTATTATATGAAACATAAATGTATTAAGACTTATGTAATATTTTATTAGAAAAAATTATAGGAACTGTTTTGTTGTCTTACAGTACGTGCTTATTATGATCTTATTTTTGAGTTGCAATAACTTGTTAAGTCTGATAAAGGACATAGTAATTTTAAGCTTCTAAACTTGAGAATTCTATGTAGAATTCACTGAAGTTTTTATGAACATTTGAAAGTGTTTATATA